>NC_047106.1:46469750-46837250 GCF_902500255.1 Thalassophryne amazonica
TCAGGATTAAAGTTCAGAAACATGATTAAAGATGTGTAATCAGGATCACAAATTAGGATCAAAGTTCAGTGATCAGGATCAAAGTTTAGCATCAATGATGTAAGATCTGTGTCAAAGATCAAGATGAAAATTCTCTCAATAAGTTTAAAGTTCAGGAACATGAGATGAAGCCCTGCAACAGACTGGTGTCCTGACCATGGTGTACCCTGCTTCTCGCTCTGTGACTGCTGAGACAGGCTCCAGCACCCCCAACATCCTTAACTGGAATAAGCAGACATTGAAAATGAATGAATGAATATAATAAGATTCATCGGGATCACTGATTAGGATCACATTTCAGTGACCTGGATGAAAGGTTTAAGATGAAAGATAAATGATCATGATCAAATTCAACAATCAGGATTAAAGTTGAGGAACATTATTAAAGATGAATGGTTAGGATCACATTCAGCGATCAAGATCAAAATTCAGCATGAAAGACAAATGGTCAGTACCAAAGATCATGATCAAACTTCAGCAAGTAGGATCTGGATCAAAGTTTAGTGATTAGGATCAAAGCGCAACAATTAAAGTTAAACTTCTGAAGTCAGGATCAAATAAAATAAATATCAGAGAGCATGTAAGCAGATGACTGTTTGGCCTTGGCGATAGTATGCGCCCTATGGATGCCATTCTAATTTGAATCCATCCATCTACAGGCTGTATGTCAGCGAATGTTGTCGCTTTGCTTTACCAAAATGAAACTATTAAGCTTTTACCTCTTCCAAACCTGCAGGAGTGTCAGATTTTGGTAGAAGCTCACTTTAACATTTTGTTTTAACAGTAATGAAAACCACACAACAAACAAAACAAACTTTTTATGGAATCACATGAGAGAAAGAAGTAATGTGGAGGAAGGACAACAATCCGTGTAGCGCCTTCAGGGTTGAAAGTGTGTCGTTTTCTGCAGAGCAAGAAGACACGTCAGCAGACACAGTGACACAGATCAGAGCGAGACAGTGAAGTCACAAAGGAATTTCTATGACTACAGTAACACAAATGGTGTGTCCATAATGGCACTGGGAAACTCACGTGCGTTGCGAGCGAAGAACTGCTCTCATCTCTCAGAACAATGTTAAGGTCTTTATTAAATAAAATGCCATAAGTAATTACAGTGTGTCTAGGTGACGTTACTGAGGGGATGACTGCGAGCACAAACAGGAAAGAGCTGAAAACACTCAAATATAAACCAGACGTCCGACACCAACAAGAATTTCTTTGAAAGGAACAAAACAAGTTTGCAGCTAGCCTGTGACATCAACATGCTAACATCCGCTAAATGTCTTGTAAATCACTTCAGGGGTGTTATTAGATTCCAAAAGCAGTGTTTTCAGTTTTAGAAGTGTTTATTTCTCACTAGCTTTTACAGAATATATGAGAAATATGTTATAATATAATAAATGAAGCATTTGTAGAGGAGAGACCTGCCACTGATGTCACGGTGTCACTCGACTCTGATTGGCTGTCACCCCTGCCGCTCAAAAGAAAAAAAAAAAGGAACAGAATAGAACAGAATGTGACTTTTTAACCTCTTAAAATACACATTAAAATAGGTCAAGGTTCGCCATCTTTGCACTTGGCTAAGGTCTGTGTCTCAAGAATGTTGCCTGTGAATCTGAACAGTCTGACAGTAATTCTCAAGGTCGTCGCTATGTCACCAGGCAAATTGGCAAATCTGAAGGCGAGAATTCGTGCTTTCGTGACTGTCTGCTTGGTGACAACACGCTCGGTCTGTATGCTGCTTTATTGAAATCAGCCAGTTTTTATTGTCTCTAACTTGCTTCTAACGGCTAGTTGACAGCTCTCATTGCTTCAAACTTGTTGTGTGGGCCGCCAGAAGAGGAGGTACTGCTGGCCCACCACCAGAGGGCGCCCTGCCTGCAGTGCGGGCTCCAGGCACCAGAGGGCGCAGCCGCCTCACAGGAGCAGCTAGGGTGACAGCTGTCACGCATCACCTGCAACAGCTGTTACCAATCAGCAGGGGTACATCAGCAGGACGACGTCTCCACCTCTTTGCCGAGATATCGTTCTACCTGGAAGGTATATTCTCAGCTGACTGCTTGACAGTAACCTTTTGTGATTTTTGTGAGTGATAACAGACCTTTTTTCCAACGAGAGGTGGAGGTAGCTTTCCTGCCGTGCGGATTACTGGGAGCAAACGCGCCCACCTTTAATTGTGTTTTTGTTCCTCGCCAGCAGTACCAGGTCCGACACGCGGAGGCAGTGGCCACCTGGGAGTTCGGGACTTGGCGGCTCCAGTATTCCCGGGGTCTGGTGGCGGAGGAAATCGTGTGGTTCTGGTTCTGCTTTGGACAGGTGTCTCCTATCTTCGAGCCTGCCCACACGACACCTTTGTGAATTGATTCTGATCTATTGTTGTAATCTGTTGTATTTGTTGTGCACATTCACAACAGTAAAGTGTCTCCTCTACAAATGCTTCATTTATTATATTATAACATATTTCTCATATATTCTGTAAAAGCTAGTGAGAAATAAACACTTCTAAAACTGAAAACACTGCTTTTGGAATCTAATAACACCCCTGAAGTGATTTACAAGACATTTAGCGGATGTTAGCATGTTGATGTCACAGGCTAGCTGCAAACTTGTTTTGTTCCTTTCAAAGAAATTCTTGTTGGTGTCGGACGTCTGGTTTATATTTGAGTGTTTTCAGCTCTTTCCTGTTTGTGCTCGCAGTCATCCCCTCAGTAACGTCACCTAGACACACTGTAATTACTTATGGCATTTTATTTAATAAAGACCTTAACATTGTTCTGAGAGATGAGAGCAGTTCTTCGCTCGCAACGCACGTGAGTTTCCCAGTGCCATTATGGACACACCATTTGTGTTACTGTAGTCATAGAAATTCCTTTGTGACTTCACTGTCTCGCTCTGATCTGTGTCACTGTGTCTGCTGACGTGTCTTCTTGCTCTGCAGAAAACGACACACTTTCAACCCTGAAGGCGCTACACGGATTGTTGTCCTTCCTCCACATTACTTCTTTCTCTCATGTGATTCCATAAAAAGTTTGTTTTGTTTTGTTGTGTGGTTTTCATTACTGTTAAAACAAAATGTTAAAGTGAGCTTCTACCAAAATCTGACACTCCTGCAGGTTTGGAAGAGGCTGAACCCCAGGCAAGCCCGCTGGTCACTGTTCTTCGGCCGTTTTGACTTCTGGATCACCTACCGTCCCGGGACCAAGAACCAGAGATCGGATGCCTTGTCCCGGGTACATGAAGATGAAGTCAAAGCAGAGTTGTCGGATCCACCAGAACCCATCATCCCGGAGTCCACTATGGTGGCCACCCTCACCTGGGACGTAGAGAGAACCGTCCGGGAGGCCCTGGCACGAAGCCCGGACCCCGGAACTGGGCCGAAGAACAAACTATACGTCCCACCAGAAGCTAGGGCTGCAGTCCTGGACTTCTGTCACGGCTCCAAGCTCTCCTGTCATCCAGGGGTGCGAAGAACCGTGGCAGTTGTCTGGCAGCGCTTCTGGTGGGCGTCCCTAGAGGCCGACGTCCGGGATTATATCCAGGCCTGCACCACCTGCGCCAGGGGCAAGGCTGACCATCGCCGGGCATCAGGTTTACTCCAGCCGCTGCCTGTGCCTCATCGCCCCTGGTCCCACATCGGCCTGGATTTTGTCACGGGCCTCCCACCGTCCCAGGGTAACACCACCATCCTCACGATAGTGGACCGATTCTCCAAGGCGGCCCACTTCGTGGCCCTCCCGAAGCTCCCAACAGCCCAGGAGACAGCGGACCTCCTGGTCCACCACGTCGTCCGGCTGCATGGAATTCCAACAGACATCGTCTCCGATCGTGGTCCCCAGTTCTCCTCGCAAGTCTGGAGGAGCTTCTGCCGGGAACTGGGGGCCACGGTGAGTCTCTCGTCCGGGTACCACCCTCAGACCAACGGACAAGCAGAACGGGTAAACCAGGAGGTGGAGCAGGCCTTGCGCTGCGTGACTGCCGCACACCCGGCGGCCTGGAGTACCCATTTGGCCTGGATCGAGTATGCCCATAACAGCCAGGTGTCTTCAGCCACCGGCCTCTCCCCTTTTGAGGTATGTCTGGGGTATCAGCCCCCGTTGTTTCCGGTGGTTGAGGGAGAGGTCGGTGTGCCCTCGGTCCAGGCCCACCTGCGGAAGTGCCGTCGGGTGTGGCGTGCCGCACCGTTCTGCTTTGCTAAAGGCCCGGACGAGGGCAAAAGCCCATACAGACCGTCGGCGGACCCCGGCCCCTGCGTATCGGCCTGGGCAGGAGGTGTGGTTATCCACAAAGGACATCCCCCTCCAAGTGGACTCCCCCAAGTTACAGGACCGTTACATCGGCCCATTCAAGATCCTGAAGGTCATCAGTCCAGCCGCAGTGAGGCCGGCAGCCGAAGCCTCACTGCGGATCCATCCTGTGTTTCATGTGTCCCGGATTAAACCTCATCACTCCTCACCCCTCTGTACTCCGGGTCCGGCGCCGCCTCCTGCCCCGATCATCGATGGCGAGCCGGCTTGGACTGTACGACGGCTTTTGGATGTCCGTAGGATGGGCCGGGGCTTCCAGTATTTGGTGGACTGGGAGGGGTACAGCCCCGAAGAACGCTCCTGGGTGAAGAGGAGCTTCATCCTGGACCAGGCCCTCCTGGCCGATTTCTACCGCCGCCACCCGGACAAGCCTGGTCGGGCGCCAGGAGGCGCCCGTTGAGGGGGGGGTCCTGTTGTGTGGGCCGCCAGAAGAGGAGGTACTGCTGGCCCACCACCAGAGGGCGCCCTGCCTGGAGTGCGGGCTCCAGGCACCAGAGGGCGCAGCCGCCTCACAGGAGCAGCTAGGGTGACAGCTATCACGCATCACCTGCAACAGCTGTTACCAATCAGCAGGGGTACATCAGCAGGACGACGTCTCCACCTCTTTGCTGAGATATCGTTCTACCTGGAAGGTAATATTCTCAGCTGACTGCTTGACAGTAACCTTTTGTGATTTTTGTGAGTGATAACAGACCTTTTTTCCAACGAGAGGTGGAGGTAGCTTTCCTGCCGTGCGGATTACTGGGTGCAAACGCGCCCACCTTTAATTGTGTTTTTGTTCCTCGCCAGCAGTACCAGGTCCGACACGCGGAGGCAGTGGCCACCTGGGAGTTCGGGACTTGGCGGCTCCAGTATTCCCGGGGTCTGGTGGCGGAGGAAATCGTGTGGTTCCGGTTCTGCTTTGGACAGGCGTCTCCTATCTTCGAGCCTGCCCACACGACACCTTTGTGAATTGATTCTGATCTATTGTTGTAATCTGTTGTATTTGTTGTGCACATTCACAACAGTAAAGTGTTGTTATTTGACCTACTCCATTGTGCGTTCCTTTGCGCCCCCTGTTGTGAGTCCGTGTACCGACACTTTCCCAACAAAACTGTGACATTTATACACTAAGATGACCTGAAATGAACCGCTGTACATTAAATTGACTTTATTGACGAGTTTGATCCCTTTGAAAAGTGACCAAATTACATGTACTGCATGAGATCCTTACTGGCGTAAAGTGCCTTGATTCGACTTTCTTATGATCTGGTACTATATAAATATAATTATAAGTGAATAGTATATTGATGTGTATGTCTGTGTGTCGACATGTAGTAGTGAATTTATATTTATGTAAATATGACTGATTAGAATTGTTGGACTTGTACTAGCAGGGGTGGGCGCTAATAAGCTTCGCTTCAGCCCACACCCTTTCGGACTCACTAGTTTTGTCTGTGTTTGTTTGTGGAATTGTTCATTTTTTTTCTATTTGAATATTTTGTGTGCCGAATTAAAAAAAACTTTGTCACTTTGAAAACTTTGTCACTTTGAGATCAGCAATGTTTTCAGCGAGAAAACCCGCCACTCGAGGTAAACTGCCTGGATGCCGACCTTGAGAATAGGACTGGATGCAAAGTCTTCACAATACCCGATGGCCGTGTTTGATGGCCTTGGGGAATGAAAGAATGTCTTTGTAACTACACTATGCAATTTTATGTTTTAGAAAAATGTGTTTTGAGTTCATTTGAAGCCCTATTTTAGGTGCTCATCTACTTTCCAGCAATTTATGGATAAATGTAATTCCCTCAATACAGCCCAGTTGTCAAAGGTGAATAAGAACACTGCAAAGCTTGACTGCTGACACTGCTTTAAGAGGGCTAAGGTTGGTACTGGAACAGTGAATTGGAAGGAAATAAGAAAAAAGTATCTTTCAGTAAATATTTACTGTTGAGCAGCACAAATCACGAGGCATGTGTATCTCTGTGCCATATTGTCCCACCAACAGAGAGGGTACGATTACTGTCCAAGCGTCAATATTCATTTAGGTTAAATGTTATTTAGTTACTTTTTGTCTTTGATGCTTGTCTGGTGTTCCTGTGCAGCTCTCACGAGTGTGCATTTGAGACTTCACTTCTCATGGCTCCACACTGTCCAACAGAATCTGATGCACAAAGTGTGTCGACAGACTGGATTTCTGGTTTTGTCATGTTTCTGCATGTGAAAGTGGAACAGACAAGAGAAGCAAAACAAGGATTCAGTCATTTAAGAGAACAAAGGTTCAAAAGCAAACATTTGTTTTGTTTTTTAAAATGCAAATCCTCCAATAAGGGAATGTTAGAAAGAGTTAAACCTTAAAAATGTGGGCACTGACCATCACTAGGATCAGCGAGTGTGTTGTTTGTGTGTAATGTAGGAGGCCTGTTGGGGTGGCACACATGGGACAGCGGTAGGACGGAGGTATTCAGAGGTTTAGCTGCAGAATGTAAAAGAGTAGAAGTGAGACAGCAGCTGACACTGAATCAGGCCGAGGCACCGTGAAGCAACGTCACTCACAGGAGCCAGATGGGCCCCTGATTCAACACTGGGAGACGGAACACACACAGTCAGGAGGAGAACAAACAGGCTCTCTAATCATGACCTGTGCACACATCAGAAAACAAAATCCACGGATCATATGTATATTTACTGTAGAGTACATGTTTAATGTTTAACCAATAATCACCCCATTTTACTGTAGTAAAGCTGAACAGTTTTCATTAGTTTTATATATTTATGTCATACACACACACACACGTGTGTGCGTGCGTGTGTGTATGTCGAAGTAGAGACAGCGATCAGAGACTCTACTAGTAGAGACTCAGATCGGAGAATCACTGGCAGAATCTCAGTAGAGACTGCGATCGGAAACTCTACTACTAGATTCTCTGATCGGAGAATCAAGTAGGAGAGTTTCCGTTGATTATAAGTTCTTATTTTCTTGCTGTGATCACTTGAGCATGGTGTGGCTCTAATGTGAAGTTGATATGACAGATATTTTTCTAATTTCCACAGTAAGGTATTGCTGTCATACTATGTCTAGATATCATCTTGTCATGATAATGAATGGCTTGGAGTCTCTAGTGGAGTCTCTAGTCTGATTCTGCCAGTAGATTCTCTGATTGGAGACTCTACTAGTAGAGTTTCCGATCGGATTCTCTACTGGGATTCTGCCAGTAGATTCTCTGATCTCTACCACCTGAATCTCAGATTCTAAGAAATGTCATACGCTACTTTTACGTGAGTAAAAATTATATATATATATATATATATATATATATATATATATATATATATATATATATATATATATATATATATATATATGTGGGTATAGCAGGCTTAAAAAATATTTAGCTGTTTCGCGAATATGTAATTTTATATATGAAGTTGGAAATGCATAAACGCACTTGGGTCAAAACAACACTTTAAAAAAATGAAAAAGAGAAAGAGGGGGCATTCACTGAAGTAAAACCACATAGCTTTTGTTGAAGTGTCACACTGGACCTGGAAAAGTGCATGCATGGTTCACTAAATGGTTTCTTAAAGCCCATCGTCTTTCTCTGCTTGACTTATATTTGGTACCCTGTGAATGCTCTGAATCAAAAGTGAAGCCATATGATCCACATTTACAAGCATCAAGGAAAAGGTTGTGCATGTCAATAAGGACTTTAAGGATAACTTGAGCTTTACGAGATAGTTCGTGAGGACAAGTATAATTATGATTGTTTATTTACGTTACCTTTCAACAATTTGTAGTGATTGTTTGGATGCAATGGAAAACTCATCGGATGTTGAAACCCAACAATTAAAAATGTTAGGTTGTGTGCACATATTAAAAAATAATTTGCATGGCTGTGTACAAAAAATAATAATTGCTTTTAACGTCAGTCGAGGGACAAGTGAATAGAAAATAGCTGTAATAAAGTGAACATATTTAAACTAATTGCATGTATTAACATTATTGCTTTAGCCATTTTCACGGAGGTCTTTGGGATTTCTTCTATCTGCACACGTCTTTCATTTTGGCTAAAGATAAACACATGCAAACTAAAAGTGGCCGCAGTTTGTATGAAGAGAAATGAAAATAATCTCTCCATAAACATCGGTGGTTGCATGTGATCATGTTCATAAACATTTCCATGATTTTATCCAGTGAACATGCATCATAATAATTTGCGAGCCTGTCCAGAGCAGTGCGCTTTGGTTTTACACTCTGTGACCGACTTCAATTATAGTGTCCCAAAGGATAATGAGCTTTGAAATATGGCCTTATTGACATCTATCAAATTGCCAGGGCAGGATTTGTTTTTTTGTCTTGTTATGTAAGCCAACAAATATGATCCTTATGAAGACAAAGAGCAAAAATTATGTACGGATAGAAAGAACACTTCAACCAAACAGCCTTCAAAATGTCTAATTATGCTGCTTTAGTAAAAGTTGATACAAAACTAATTATACATAAAGCACAATGATTCATTCCTTCATTCAGTAACCCTTGTAGAGTGACTCTGAAACATTGTTCATATTCATTGTGGCTTCATATTTAGCACTGTTGCCTCACATCAAGAAGGGCGTGGGTTCACGTCCCACCTGGTCCTTTCTGCATGGAGTTTGCGTGTGTTCCCTCTGGGTGGTCTGGCTTCCTCCCACTTCCAAAGACATGCAGGTTAAGTGAATTGGAAACTTTAACTCTAATCAGCACACCCGGGGTCCGTGGGGACCCCGGAGGGTTAAAATGCATTTTTAATTGATTTCCTGCCAAATCTTTTTATGTATTCCTCACACAAAATGCCCACTTAATAAATCCACTATGTTTTTGGAAAAATATGAAGCAATATTTTTGAAAATTAAATTTTCCTTTTGGGGTCCACATGGACCCCAGGATTATTTGATACTTGACCATAAGCAAACACGCTTTGAATCTGTGTACGATGTTCTAAGTAAGTATTTCGTCTTTGCAACATTCAAACATTGTTATTACTTACCTATATTTACAGGTTAGAGTGAAAAATTGCATGAGTGAATAAATATAACGCAGTGCTAAAATACCCTCAGCCATATGACATTGTGTTCTTCATAATTTGCAGTTGTTTAATTAATTATTGAGATCCTATTGTCTTACATACAATTTGTACATGTTCAATAAAAGCCCTCTATCAATTAATCCATCAAAATTAATATTTAAGTTTTAGGGCTTTGCGTGTGCGTTTATATGAGCTTTTGACAAGAGTGGAAGTTGTGTAAATCAAGGAATATTTGTAGGTCACGCTCTGTGCATTTGCAGGTATTAATGAGACAATTTTAACTCCATAGGAAGTTAGGTTTGAGTTAGCGGACATTATGCTAATGACTGCTAAATGTCTAATAAACCACTCCAGAGGCATTATAAGGTTCCAAAAACAGCGTTTTCTGTTTTAGAAGTGTTTATTTCTTACTAGCATTTACATAATATATGACAAAGAGGTTATATATTTACACACAAACAAAATGGTGATTGCAGCTAGCTACCAGCTTGTGATGTCACCACGCTAATGTCCGCTGAATGTTTTGTAAATCCTGCCAGACATGTTATCAGGTGACAAAAATAGCGTTTTCAGTTTAGAAGTATTTATTCTTGTGAGCTTTTACATAATATATGAGAAAGATGTTATTTCTAGCCAAAAAAATAAGCAAAGTTAGCAGCTAGTGACACCCGGAAGTGATGTCGCCACGCTAACGTCTGCGAGATCATAAGTTGGTTCCACTCCTCCAGCCAATGCAAAGGAGTCGGTATCGGGTTATTTGGTCACGTGACTTTTAGTCGGGATTCTGACATTTTGCTGATTGGCTGAGACACGCCACTCTCTGATTGGCTGCAGCCTTTGTTTACAACGTAGCACTGGTACCACAGTCTCTGAAGGAGTGGAACCAACTTACATTTTCGTCGGTTACGCCACAGCCAATCACAGAGCATGGCGTGATAGCCAATAGCGGCCGACGTATCAGATGGACCAATCACAGCCATGTTTTCAAAAACACACTACCAGTACTAGCAAGATCATACCATAAAAAATAGCAGCAGTCACCATGTTAATGTTGGCTAAATGTCTTGTGGATCACTTTAGAGGTGTTATTAGGTTCCAAAAACAGCATATTCAGTTTTAGAAGTGTTTATTTCTCTCTAGCTTTTGAAGAATATATGAGAAACATGTATATCAACACATAAATGAAGCATTTTTAGAGCCATCTGCCATGGACTAGCACTGGTACCACAGTCTCTTATACAAAGAGACTGGTAGCATGTTTTTGAAAACATGGCTGTGATTGGTCCATCTGATACGTTGGCCGCTATTGGCTATCACGCCACGCTCTGTGATTGGCTGTGGTGTAACTGCTGAAATTGTAAGTTGGTTCCACTCCTCCATAGACTGTGGTATCAGTGCTACGGTGTAAACAAGGCTGCAGCCAATCAGAGAGCGGTGTGTCTCAGCCAATCAGCAAATGTCAGAATCCTGACTAAAAGTCACGTGACCAAATAACCCGATACCGACTCATTTGCCTTGGCTGGAGGAGTGGAACCAACTTAGCCATGGACGTCATGGTGCCGCTCTGCTCTGATTGGCTGTCACCCCTGCCACTCAAAAAAACAAAAACAACAACAAAAAACTGAACAGAATGAAACAGAATGCAACTTTTTAACATCTTAAAATACCTTTTACAGTAGGTCATTAGTCATTTTTTAACTTGTCCAAGGTCCGTGTTCCAAGAACGCTCCCTGTGAATTTGAAGACCCTAGCAGTTATATCTGGAGTTACGCTGAGCACAGATGGATGGATGGATGGATGGACGGATAAAAAAGGCTTCGCAATAGCTGATGGCGATATTTGATGGCCTCGGGTAAAAATAGCAAAATACACAGCTGCAGAAGCCCTAAAATGAATCCTAAAATCCTCAAATGATGATGATGATGATGATGAACTTAGTGAAAATGATCCTCTGTTTGGTAATGAATCACTTTCTGGAGAGGACGATCACCTCTCAGAGGCTGCATCTTGTGTAGACGAGAAGCTGTTAAGAAAATACACGAAATGTGCAGCACAGGTGGAGGTCATGTGTGCAAAACTCAATCAATGACAAGCATCACGTGTGATGAGTGCATGTAAATAGAGTGAGAGAGAGAGAAGGTGACTCATTCTTACAGTAGATAACACAACATTTCTTGTACATGTGGCACATGTGTGCTATAAGGACATTTTTAATTTGTGTTACCCAGAAATAATTATTACGGAAGCATTATTACATGAGCTTCTATTGATAAAGATGAAAGTAAAGTTCAGGGTTTTGTAACCAGGTTGCATGTGTACTGACAGGACAGTAATGAACATTTTCTAGATGTAATGGTCATAATTGATCTTCTGTAGGTTAAGGTTTATCATGGTTACCAGAATGTGTTGATACAAGCCTTAATTTTCCTGATGCTACATTCAGTTGTTTCTTAAAGCATATTCTCCAAGAGTTATATTTCATTTCATAGTGCCTGAATGCATGTAAGAAAGTCTTCTTCAGTGAAAATGGAACTAAAAGTTAGTTCAGTCCCATTTTAAAGCAATATTCCTGTGTTTTTTCCTGGGATCTGCATGAACCCCAGGTTGCCTGGAACGCCGGTTTCATGACGTGTGCTGATGAGGGTTAAATTGACCATAGGTGTACATGAATTTGTCTATGTGTGTCCCCGTGACAGACTGGCATCCTCTCTCGGGTGTACCCTGCCTCTCACCCTATGACTACTGGGATAGGCTCCAGCCCCTCTGTGGCCATTGATTGGAGTAAGTGGTCTTAGAAAATGAATGAATGAAAAGAGTTCCATAAGGATTTTCACAAAGATCATGAAAAAACAAAACAAAACACTGCCATCACTGCTAAACATCTCCATGCCTTCACTGGTGTATCATCTGAAATAACACATTTCTATTCTTTGTGCTATTCATACAGTGCATCCGGAATGTATTCACAACACTTATTTTCCACATATTGTTATGTTACAGCATCATTCCAAAATGGAGTAAATTCGTTTCTCCCCTCCAAATTCTCACAACACCCTATAATAACAATAAATAAACCTTAAAAAAAAAAAAATAAAAAAAATGCATGTACATAAGTATTCACACCCTTTGCTCAATACTTTGTTGATGCACCTTTGCCCGCAATTACAGCCTCAAGTCTTCATGAATATAATGCCACAAGCTTGGTGCACCTATCTTCATTTCATTTCATTTATTATACAGGAAAAAGGTTAAAAGCACAATTGCACATTACCCCAGGCCTGACTCAGTTAAAACTGTTTTACAGCAGGTTCCTGTTTTACACGTAAACCTACACACAAACAATCATTTCATTCAATCATGTGGACAATAAACCTAACATATACAGCACACATTCATAAAATCATAAATACATAAATAAAAGATAAAAAGATCAGACAAGTGAGAAAGGTAGATCAGTGGTTACACAAATAACTATTCAATAAATCATCTCTGTAAGTTTTTTTAAATAGTATCTCTGAGCTGATAGTTCTAGTGCCCAGAGGGATATCATTCCACACCTTAGTATAGATGTAGAAGAATGATCTTTGTCCATAAGTGTCCACTCCAACCATTCTTTATTTTTTCGATACCTTCTGCACCACCTCACCTATTCCATTTCAGAAATGTTCTTTTTTTCTCTTTATCTCACTTTCCACATGAAGGGCATATGCACTGATGATATTCATCAACAGCACTTCAATTTCCAGCAATAGCTGCTTCAAAACACTCTTAATATAGTCTTCTTTCAGGATTACTCACACACTATTAATCTTCCCACCCACACAATTGACCAGTTTGAATCTATCTCTAATGTCTACCTTTCTCCTCTTCATCCATTCCTTCTTTTTTTTGTTACACTCTGCTGCACCACCTCACTGATTACATTTCAGAAGTGTTCTCTTTTTTCCTTCTTCATCTCACTTTCCACATGCAGGGCATATGCACTGATGGTATTTATCAACAGCACCTAAATTTCGAGCCATAGTTGCTTCAAAACACTCTAATGTAGTCTTCTTTCAGGATTACTCCTACACTATTGTTTTTCCCACCCACACATGATAGACCAGTTTGAACCCACCTCCATTGTCTATCTTTCTCCTCTCCATCATATCAGGCAGCCCTTTGTTTATCAGTCATTGTGCCAGTATTCAAAGTTTTGAATCTCACCTCCACTCTTCTATCCTTCATCCTCTTCCACTGTTTGTGAACACACCCTTCTCATCCATTTCTCCTCAATTGCTCAACAGTAGTATGCTTTTTGTTGGTACCCTGCTGGACAGCAACACCAGTGGAGTTATCCTGGAATGGTTTGGTACAAAACTCTTGAGCACAACACTCAAATGTACTGTCCTGGACATTTTCCAGTGGCTTAGTTTAGTATTATCTTACAAATAAATGACTTCAACAATATCAATCTTGTTTTGCAACAGTTTATGTTTGCAAAATTAAATGTAGTAGCAATACATAGCTATGATAGCCACTGCTTTAGCCACTTCAAACTGAAAAAAAAGTTTTATGTTGTCATGCTTCACATTTAAAGTTGCATTTTTTTATGTGCACTGTCCTTACATTTTATTGAAAAAATAGGAAAATATGGAACTTTAATTGATTTTGTTGGTACAATCTATGGTTTATCTTTTATTTATTTCTTTTTTCATAGATCACACAGGTCACTCAGAAGGGTGGTGGCAAGCAGTTAAGTGCGCTTGTTTCCAGTGCAGAAGATCCAGCTTCAACACCATCCCAGGACCATTCCCAATGTAATGTGGAGAACCATCAGGCAGGAATCTGGCGTAAAACCTGTGCCAAATCAACATGCAGGTCCGCCTCGGATCTGCTGTGGGATCTGCTGTGGTGACCCAGAATGAAACTAGGGAGAATGTGAAAGGGTTTACTTACACAGGTACCTCTAAAACCTCTTAATATTAAGGTTTTTCCTGTATACCAGGCTGCAAATGACATTTTCCAAGGACCCAGATGCCTAAGAAAACAAGAAAGTTACACTGATCAGTTGATTTGAAAATGCTTTGCTGCTTTCTGTAAGGTCCCCCTTCCACACGGAGATCGTTGGGTGACCACTGAGTCATCAAAAATTGGCCCGATCTCTCAACGACCTACTAAAGCCTTGAAAAACCATTTCTGTGTAAATGTTTGGGAGATCCACGTGTGCTCATTGCATGATCAAAAATGCAATTTTTGAAGCCTCCTGCCTGCAGTGACCATTGACAGTTTGCAGAGGACTCACTATGTGACAAAGTGAGATCACTGAGAGATCTACGGAGACTGCTGAGAGACCCGGTGCAACCAAAATGGATCACTGGGAGATTGATGGGATTTTTGACTGTTGAGCATTACTGAGAGATTGTTGAGAGATCTTTCAGAGATCGCTTCCCTTGGAGGTTATTGAGAGATTGTTTTGGAGGAGAACTTTGAGGAGCTCATGGTGATCTTGGAGGTCACAGGAAGATCAATGAGAGATCTTCGTGGTCACTGGGTGCTCATTGAAAAATCGTGAAACGATCTGGCCATTCTTTCATCTGTCAATGACCCCCACCCCTCCGTGTAACGGGGGTTTACCTAAACAGAATACACCCCTCTATAACTGTAGAACAGCATCATTTTTTCTTTCTTCTTACAAACTGTGTGGTGGAAAATTTAAAACTGGATCTTAAAATATCAATAAAATATATACGTTTACATAATGATCTATTTTACTGTAATTGATATTTAGAGGACTTCAATATAATATGATGTTTTCTTCACATCTTGGTTTAACAATTACGAGTCAGTCCTGAAGGCAGCATGAGGCCTATCTACAATACATTACAGACATTCGCTGCTAAACAGCGACCTCTGCTGGCTGCATACTGAAAACATTCTGGTTCACTGTTCAAACTTGTATTTAAAATATGTACAAATCCAACAGAACTCAAATTATATGTCCAACGTAGATACAATAATTTTTTTTGTAAAATCTCAGATAAAATACAGAATTGTGCAAATTAATTTTTAACCTCCAAATTCTCACAACACCCTATAATGACAACATGAAAAAAGTCTTTTTTATTTTTATTTTTTTGCATTAAAAAAAAAAACTAAAAAATTACATGTACATATGTACGTATTCACACCCTTTGCTCAGTACTTTGTTGATGCACCTTTGGCAGCAATTACAGCCTCAAGTCTTCTTGAATGTGATGCCACAAGCTCATATCTTTGGGCAGTTTTGTCCATTCCTCTTTGCAGCACCTCTCAAGCTCCATCAGGTTGGATGAGGAGTGTTGGTGCACAGCCATTTTCAGATCTCTCCAGAGATGTTCAATTGTTCAACTTCCTCGAATTTTTAGACATTTCTTAGAATTTTCCCTCGATAAGATGAAAGTTGTCCACAAAGCACCTTAGGCCTTAAGAGAGTTCCTAAGGTGCCAAACTGGTAAGAGTAGGGAGGAGGACTTTTAAGAAGCCTAAGAGTGTCTTAAGCAGAGGAGATGGTGGAAAAGACACAGAGGAAGCAGAGGTATTCTCCGTATGTAGGGTGACTTTGATAAAGTAACACATTACCCGCTTGATCTATGTAATTATACTCAACAAAAATATAAACGCAACACTTTTGGTTTTGCTCCCATTTTGGATGAGATGAACTCAAAGATCTAAAACTTTTTCCACATACACAATATCACCATTTCCCTCAAATATTGTTCACAAACCAGTCTAAATCTGTGATAGTGAGCACTTCTCCTTTGCTGAGATAATCCATCCCACCTCACAGGTGTGCCATATCAAGATGCTGATTAGACACCATGATTAGTGCACAGGTGTGCCTTAGACTGCCCACAATAAAAGGCCACCCTGAAAGGTGCAGTTTTGTTTTATTGGGGGGGGATACCAGTCAGTAACTGGTGTGACCACCATTTGCCTCATGCAGTGCAACACATCTCCTTCGCATAGAGTTAATCAGGTTGTCAATTGTGGCCTGTGGAATGTTGGTCCACTCCTCTTCAATGGCTGTGCGAAGTTGCTGGATATTGGCAGGAACTGGTACACGCTGTCATATACGCCGGTCCAGAGCATCCCAAACATGCTCAATGGGTGACATGTCCGGTGAGTATGCCGGCCATGCAAGAACTGGGACATTTTCAGCTTCCAAGAATTGTGTACAGATCCTTGCAACATGGGGCCGTGCATTATCCTGCTGCAACATGAGGTGATGTTCTTGGATGTATGGCACAACAATGGGCCTCAGGATCTCATCACGGTATCTCTGTGCATTCAAAATGCCATCAATAAAATGCACCTGTGTTCTTCGTCCATAACAGACGCCTGCCCATACCATAACCCCACCGCCACCATGGGCCACTCGATCCACAACATTGACATCAGAAAACCGCTCACCCACACGACGCCACACACGCTGTCTGCCATCTGCCCTGGACAGTCTGAACCGGGATTCATCTGTGAAGAAGCCAAACACCAGCGAATGTGAGCATTTGCCCACTCAAGTCGGTTACGACGATGAACTGGAGTCAGGTCGAGACCCCGATGAGGATGATGAGCATGCAGATGAGCTTCCCTGAGACGGTTTCTGACAGTTTGTGCAGAAATTCTTTGGTTATGCAAACCGATTGTTTCAGCAGCTGTCCGAGTGGCTGGTCTCAGACGATCTTGGAGGTGAACATGCTGGATGTGGAGGTCCTGGGCTGGTGTGGTTACACGTGGTCTGCGGTTGTGAGGCTGGTTGGATGTACTGCCAAATTCTCTGAAACGCCTTTGGAGACGGCTTATGGTAGAGAAATGAACATTCAATACATGAGCAACAGCTCTGGTTGACATTCCTGCTGTCAGCATGCCAATTGCACGCTCCCTCAAATCTTGCAACATCTGTGGCATTGTGCTGTGTGATAAAACTGCACCTTTCAGAGTGGCCTTTTATTGTGGGCAGTCTAAGGCACACCTGTACACTAATCATGGTGTCTAATCAGCATCTTGATATGGCACACCTGTGAGGTGGGATGGATTATCTCGGCAAAGGAGAAGTGCTCACCATCACAGATTTAGACTGGTTTGTGAACAATATTTGAGGGAAATGGTGATATTGTGTATGTGGAAAAAGTTTTAGATCTTTGAGTTCATCTCATACAAAATGGGAACAAAACCAAAAGTGTTGCGTTTATATTTTTGTTGAGTGTATTTCATGTTAATTTACTGTCTTAATGTATTTATAAATTGTTTAGGTTCTTGTTATCATATATACACTGTTAATATTATCATTATTTTTATTATTATTATCTGTATTATTAATATTGTTATTTTCTTTTATTATTGCTTCTATTTTGTCATTTGATTCTTAAATGGACCACAATGGACATAACTGTTTTCACTTTCTTGTGTCATGCATGTATTTTTAATATATTTACAATTATATTGTGTACTCACAAGGAACTTACCAAATAAACTCACACACAGTCTTTTAATAGACATTCAGCTTGTGAGGCCGAATTGTTACACATTTACAAGCTGTGTAACAATTCATTGAATTTTGCTAGGTTTCATCATCATGACATACCGCGTGTTGGGTAATCGGGAGAGTCGGGAGTTTTCCCGGTGGGCTGGTCCAACCTGGGGCCGTTGTGAGGGGGTGTTAATATATGCATACATATATGACCACCACTGTTAGGCTACACAGCAAGACACTTGGGCTGCTGTATCTTAAAGAGAAGACATTAAGTGTTATAAATGTTTTACAATCACGAAAATTCACAAGAAAATAACTTAAGACTGCATCTTTTGCAACGCTGTTATCTTTTCCAGGTAGGGACATACCATTACATGTTTAACACCCCTATGCATTCATTACAGTTAGTTCAGTCCAATCAAGCCCTGTGCGCTCAGATGGGACTTGCGCTACCCGTGAGTGAAAAGATGGACAGAAAAAAGCCAGGTGGAGCTGAAAAAGCTAGATTAAGAAAAAGAAAAGCTTTGGAGGAAGATGCTGCCAAGTGTGCAAAGCTCACAGATATTTTTTCAAGAAGACAGAGCGAAGAGGGAAATGGTAAATAGGATGTCAGCCGTATCAACATTTGTAGTACAGTACCACCTCTTCCAGCTACTTACAGACTTCACTGACTTAAGCCGGGCATACAACCAGTCCCAGCAGAAGACTGCCCCTCCTTGAGCCTGGTTCTCCTGGAGGTTTCTTCCTGTTAAAAGGGAGTTTTTCCTTGCCACTATCGCCAAGTGCTTGCTCACAGGGGGTCGTTTTGACAGTTGGGGTTTTTCTGTAATTATTGTATGGCTTTGCCTTACAATATAAAGCGCCTTGGGGCAACTGTTTGTTGTGATTTGGCGCTATATAAATAAAATTGATTTGATTTGATTTGATACACTGTACGATATTTTCAATCATTGTACTTGGCTCCAGCTCAAATTCTGCGACAAAACCGCAGGGTTTAAAAGTTCAGAGCGCACGATTCATGTTCTCACACTGTACGGCCCGATGCTCTGATGAGATCTGACTGCTCACATTGTACGTTCAAAAACCACACGTCGGACTGGTGTTTCCAAAAGCAAAACGTAACAGAAGCTTTTTTTTCTTTTTAAATTATTTATTTCATGCTGATCAGCACGCACAGAGTGAGTGAAATCAGGTGGGGGAACCTGAATGCATATGTGCGCGCGCACAGCAGACAGCAACATGATTCACGAGAGGACGGTAAAAAAAGAAAACATAAACATTCATAACAGGTGTTGGTACTTACACTGTTGTATAAATAAACTATATTTCATACGGAGTCTTACAGCTGTGCTCATCTGTCGTAAATCCTGTTGTTGTCTGCTGTGTGTGTGCGCGCGCGCATATACGTTCAGTCTCTCCCCGCCTGATTCCACTCACTGTGCGCACTGATAGGCATGAACTTTAATATATTAGGTTATTGCGAGGGAACGCAATTAAAAAACAAACAAAAAAAAAAACAATACAAGACTTTACATGAGATCACTGTTTCCTCTCTCTGGTATTTGCACACGCACAGTGCGCGAGGTAATCAGCACGTAGACGCTTGCAGCACTGCTTCAACAGCGCAGAACCCTCACGAGTCACGATGGCTGACCAAAATATCAAACAGGTTTGATTTTTATCCGACCATATGATTCCCGTTCGGGAGGTGGTTGTGAGATGTTAAACGCAGCTCGTTACTCCATGTAGACTGCAGGATGCAGGACGCACGATTAAGCTGAAACTCGCGCGATCCAAAAAAATTCTCGCACGAGTGAAAAATCAGCTGAAAAAGGGCCAAAAATCACACAGCCTTAGGTGGTGCACTGGTGAGTTAACAATACCGTTCTTGTTTTAACTAACTAACTTTTACTTTCTATTATAAGCCACCCAATTTTCACAGTCAGTCAGCACATAAATGCTGGATTTAAATGTCACAGCAGAACTCTTATTATCTCTGTGCGCTGGTGGTTTGTGGGCCGGTTGGATATGAAACTCCCAGACTGAAAAATGTTCCCAGCACGCCCCTGATCAATCAATCAATCAATCAATCAATTTTTTTATATAGCGCCAAATCACAACAAACAGTTGCCCCAAGGCGCTTTATATTGTAAGGCAAGGCCATACAATAATTATGTAAAACCCCAACGGTCAAAACGACCCCCTGTGAGCAAGCACTTGGCTACAGTGGGAAGGAAAAACTCCCTTTTAACAGGAAGAAACCTCCAGCAGAACCAGGCTCAGGGAGGGGCAGTCTTCTGCTGGGACTGGTTGGGGCTGAGGGAGAGAACCAGGAAAAAGACATGCTGTGGAGGGGAGCAGAGATCGATCACTAATGATTAAATGCAGAGTGGTGCATACAGAGCAAAAAGAGAAAGAAACAGTGCATCATGGGAACCCCCCAGCAGTCTACGTCTATAGCAGCATAACTAAGGGATGGTTCAGGGTCACCTGATCCAGCCCTAACTATAAGCTTTAGCAAAAAGGAAAGTTTAAGCCTAATCTTAAAAGTAGAGAGGGTGTCTGTCTCCCTGATCTGAATTGGGAGCTGGTTCCACAGGAGAGGAGCCTGAAAGCTGAAGGCTCTGCCTCCCATTCTACTCTTACAAACCCTAGGAACTACAAGTAAGCCTGCAGTCTGAGAGCGAAGCGCTCTATTGGGGTGATATGGTACTACGAGGTCCCTAAGATAAGATGGGACCTGATTATTCAAAACCTTATAAGTAAGAAGAAGAATTTTAAATTCTATTCTAGAATTAACAGGAAGCCAATGAAGAGAGGCCAATATGGGTGAGATATGCTCTCTCCTTCTAGTCCCCGTCAGTACTCTAGCTGCAGCATTTTGAATTAACTGAAGGCTTTTTAGGGAACTTTTAGGACAACCTGATAATAATGAATTACAATAGTCCAGCCTAGAGGAAATAAATGCATGAATTAGTTTTTCAGCATCACTCTGAGACAAGACCATTCTGATTTTAGAGATATTGCGTAAATGCAAAAAAGAAGTCCTACATATTTGTTTAATATGCGCTTTGAATGACATATCCTGATCAAAAATGACTCCAAGATTTCTCACAGTATTACTAGAGGTCAGGGTAATGCCATCCAGAGTAAGGATCTGGTTAGACACCATGTTTCTAAGATTTGTGGGGCCAAGTACAATAACTTCAGTTTTATCTGAGTTTAAAAGCAGGAAATTAGAGGTCATCCATGTCTTTATGTCTGTAAGACAATCCTGCAGTTTAGCTAATTGGTGTGTGTCCTCTGGCTTCATGGATAGATAAAGCTGGGTATCATCTGCGTAACAATGAAAATTTAAGCAATACCGTCTAATAATACTGCCTAAGGGAAGCATGTATAAAGTGAATAAAATTGGTCCTAGCACAGAACCTTGTGGAACTCCATAATTAACTTTAGTCTGTGAAGAAGATTCCCCATTTACATGAACAAATTGTAATCTATTAGACAAATATGATTCAAACCACCGCAGCGCAGTGCCTTTAATACCTATGGCATGCTCTAATCTCTGTAATAAAATTTTATGGTCAACAGTATCAAAAGCAGCACTGAGGTCCAACAGAACAAGCACAGAGACGAGTCCACTGTCCGAGGCCATAAGAAGATCATTTGTAACCTTCACTAATGCTGTTTCTGTACTATGATGAATTCTAAAACCTGACTGAAACTCTTCAAATAGACCATTCCTCTGCAGATGATCAGTTAGCTGTTTTACAACTACCCTTTCAAGAATTTTTGAGAGAAAAGGAAGGTTGGAGATTGGCCTATAATTAGCTAAGATAGCTGGGTCAAGTGATGGCTTTTTAAGTAATGGTTTAATTACTGCCACCTTAAAAGCCTGTGGTACATAGCCAACTAACAAAGATAGATTGATCATATTTAAGATCGAAGCATTAAATAATGGTAGGGCTTCCTTGAGCAGCCTGGTAGGAATGGGGTCTAATAAACATGTTGATGGTTTGGATGAAGTAACTAATGAAAATAACTCAGACAGAACAATTGGAGAGAAAGAGTCTAACCAAATACCGGCATCACTGAAAGCAGCCAAAGATAACGATACGTCTTTGGGATGGTTATGAGTAATTTTTTCTCTAATAGTTAAAATTTTGTTAGCAAAGAAAGTCATGAAGTCATTACTAGTTAAAGTTAATGGAATACTCAGCTCAATAGAGCTCTGACTCTTTGTCAGCCTGGCTACAGTGCTGAAAAGAAACCTGGGGTTGTTCTTATTTTCTTCAATTAGTGATGAGTAGAAAGATGTCCTAGCTTTACGGAGGGCTTTTTTATAGAGCAACAGACTCTTTTTCCAGGCTAAGTGAAGATCTTCTAAATTAGTGAGACGCCATTTCCTCTCCAACTTACGGGTTATCTGCTTTAAGCTGCGAGTTTGTGAGTTATACCACGGAGTCAGGCACTTCTGATTTAAAGCTCTCTTTTTCAGAGGAGCTACAGCATCCAAAGTTGTCTTCAATGAGGATGTAAAACTATTGACGAGATACTCTATCTCCCTTACAGAGTTTAGGTAGCTACTCTGCACTGTGTTGGTATATGGCATTAGAGAACATAAAGAAGGAATCATATCCTTAAACCTAGTTACAGCGCTTTCTGAAAGACTTCTAGTGTAATGAAACTTATTCCCCACTGCTGGGTAGTCCATCAGAGTAAATGTAAATGTTATTAAGAAATGATCAGACAGAAGGGAGTTTTCAGGGAATACTGTTAAGTCTTCTATTTCCATACCATAAGTCAGTGTTGTGAAAGTGTAGGTACACGGACCCACAACAGGGGGCGCAATGAACGGACAATGGAGAAAGGTAAAGAACAAGTTTTACTGTTGTGAGATGAGCACAACTAATACAACAATTAACAATTTGGAGGTGTAAGCCGAAATCTGCTGGTGTCGTGTGGGCAGGCCCGAAGGTAGGAGACGTCCGTCCTAGTCGAACTGGAACCACCCAGATCTCCTCTGCCACCGAAACCCAGAAGTACTGGAACCGCCAAGTCCCGAATTCCCAGGTGGCCACTGCCTTCGCTCGTCGGATCCGGTACTGCTGGCGGAAAAGAGCACAAACACACAGGTAGGGATGCGACCGCACCCAGTAGATGGAGAGGGGCGAAGCCGCCTCCACCTCTTGTTACACTGAAGCAGGAAAGGGGAGTACTTATCCAAACACTTGGTCTCCAATAGTCCGCTGTCCTGAAAGGTTTATCAAGTATCGTCAAAAACACAGAATATGCTGCAGAGGTGATTACCTTAAACTCAAGGCGATATCTCGGCACTGAGGTGGAGACGCTGTCCTGCTGATATACCTCCGTGCTGAGTGCAGTCAGCTGTGTCCAGTAATGGGTGACAGCTGTCACCCTGGCTGCTCTCGTCGGCGGCAGCGCCCTCTGGTGCCTGGAGCCCGCACTCCAGGCAGGGCGCCCTCTGGTGGTGGTGGGCCAGCAGTACCTCCTCTTCAGCGGCCCACACAACAGTCAGAACAAGATCTAAGATATGATTAAAGTGGTGGGTGGACTCATTTACTTTTTGAGCAAAGCCAATAGAGTCTAATAATAGATTAAATGCAGTGTTGAGGCTGTCATTCTCAGCATCTGTGTGGATGTTAAAATCGCCCACTATAATTATCTTATCTGAGCTAAGCACTAAGTCAGACAAAAGGTCTGAAAATTCACAGAGAAACTCACAGTAACGACCAGGTGGACGATAGATAATAACAAATAAAACTGGTTTTTGGGACTTCCAATTTGGATGGACAAGACTAAGAGACAAGCTTTCAAATGAATTAAAGCTCTGTCTGGGTTTTTGATTAATTAATAAGCTGGAATGGAAGATTGCTGCTAATCCTCCTCCTCGGCCCGTGCTACGAGCATTCTGACAGTTAGTGTGACTCGGGGGTCACATGTGGGCAATTAAGGGGATTTGTGAAAGAGACATGATGTGCTTCCATAAGTACAGAGGATATGGGAAGATAGAGAGGGCAATGATGATATGTGAGGTGAGCAGATCCAGAAAATATTGAGGACAAAAAATGGGACCTCCACGCTTAGTACATAGAAGAAAATATTTCCAGGTGTCAGAATGTGAAAACTAAACTTGACGACCTGTAACAAGGAACGGCATTTTTTGTCCCTTCCATAAATCCAACTGAGCCTCCTGCTTATTTGTCCTCAAATGACATCTGAAACAGACCTTCAGCATCTCCAGAAAGCCATAGCTGATGATGTAACAAGAAATACTGTGATAAAAAGTGGAAGTAAACAATGTGGACACCAAGATACTTAGTTGGCTTTACTGGGTTGCCTTGAAGATCAAGGTAGACATCAGAAAGGCCACAACCCATAATCCAGAGTGGAAGGTTTGTTCAGTGTGTGGGGAAGACGTTTTCATTGACTGTACGATTGTTTGTATGGATTGCAGTAAGTAGCATATGGATAATATTTTTCAAAGTGAAAGTGACCATTCTTACATGTGTGCAGATTAACGGACACAGCCAGCCAAAAACAAATAAACAAGCAAGATGTGACAGATTGGAACCAATTGGTTGAGATGTGTTCTACCGCCTGGGTGTTGGTTACAGATTTTTCAGTTGCCTGGAAGAATAGGTTTGTGCAGATGCAGATTTTGTGGGGAAAACTGCACGGGGAACAAGTTCTCCACAGACAACAAACTTTCCAGTCTTGGCCATAACATTGCTGGTGGGATAGACCAGCAACATGCACCCTTCATGCACCCAACATGCACACCCTTCACCTGCTCCATTGCATAGGAGACAGTTATGGTGAACCTGAAGATACATGCAATGAAACCTTCAACACCAAGCGAGTCAGCATTGCTTAAGATATTGTGTTTCTAGCAACAAAACAGTTTGGAACTAGAAGCACTCGGAGAGCGCAAACCTCCGCCAAGGCCATAGGGTCACTGACATCATATGGAATTCCCTTTGGCAAAGAGACTTTTTCCACGTCGTTTCATGCATCTACCGTCATGTTTCAGATTCAGTGGTTAACCCTCTGGGGTCTGAGAGCATTTTTTTGGACAGTTCACTCGCCTGGCATAAATGTTTTATGATTGCTGTTACCCTTTCTCCCTGCATCCCACAATCAAGTTTTATGTCTCTTTTTTCAGGACAACCTGTACTTTCAAAATATGTATGCTATAGTTGTGTTTTACAAGTGTAATAAAGGTTTACAATCAGAAATAAGAAAGGAAAAAGTAAAGCGGAAATAATTTTCCACACTCATTTATTCAAAACACACAGCAAACTACACTCAACAAAAATATAAACACAACACTTTTGTTTTTGCTCCCATTTTGTATGAGATGAACTCAAAGATCTAAAACTTTTTCCACATACGCAATATCACCATTTCCCTCAAATCTTGTTCACAAACCAGTCTAAATCTGTGATAGTGAGCACTTCTCCTTTGCTGAGATAATCCATCCCACCTCACAGGTGTGCCATATCAAGATGCTGATTAGACACCATGATTAATGCACAGGTGTGCCTTAGACTGCCCACAATAAAAGGCCACTCTGAAAGGTGCAGTTTTATCACACAGCACAATGCTGCAGATGTCGCAAGATTTGAGGGAGCGTGCAATTGGCATGCTGACAGCAGGAATGTCAACCAGAGCTGTTGCTCGTGTATTGAATGTTCATTTCTCTACCATAAGCTGTCTCCAAAGGCGTTTCAGAGAATTTGGCAGTACATCCAACCAGCCTCACAACCGCAGACCATGTGTAACCACACCAGCCCAGGACCTCCACATCCAGCATGTTCACCTCCAAGATCGTCTGAGACCAGCTGAAACAATCGGTTTGCATAACCAAAGAATTTCTGCACAAACTGTCAGAAACCGTCTCAGGGAAGCTCATCTGCATGCTCGTCGTCCTCATCGGGGTCTCTGTTGTGTGGGCCGCTGAAGAGGAGGTACTGCTGGCCCACTACCACCAGAGGGCGCCAGACCCAGAGGAAGTGACAGCTGTCACTCATCACTCCAGCTGTCACTCATCTACACCACTATATAAGCCGGACTGCAACTCCACCTCCCCGCCGAGAAATCGACTGCCAGTACCAAGGTAATTTCTCTGCTGACTGACACATTGTGTAACAATCTGAACTTCTGTTGCAGCCGTTTTCCTGAAGTGTTGCCTTGTCTGGAGGATTGGCGTTTGGTGTGACAGTGACAGCTTCACCTCACACCCCATCCCAGATAAGTGGTTGATCAGGAGCTGCACGAGTGTGTGCGATTTGGAGGTGGAGGTGCTCCCTCCTAACGGTGTCTGGACTGTGAATTACTGAGTGTGCGGACTCACACTCACACATCATATTTCTGCTTTCTGCCAGCAGTACCAGGGTCGACAGCCGAAGACAGAGGCCACCTGGGGACTCGGGACTTGGCGGCTCCGGTGTTCTTCAGACCGTTGGTGGTGGAAGCCGTGTGGGACGCGGCTTCTCTCTCGTCGGGCGTCTTCTATCTTCGAGCCTGCCCACACCTCACCTGATGTTTATTGACTGTGAAAATTACGACACCTTTCGTTGTGTATTATCACAACATTAAATTGTTACCTTTTGGCTTACTCATTGTCCGTTCATTTGCGCCCCCTGTTGTGGGTCCGTGCTACGACACCTTCCCAACAGGATTTCTCGGCCATCGTCATGGACTCCGAGGGGCGTCAACTCAAGCTTGAACGGCCAATGGAAGAGCCAGGAGCGCAGGCGTCAGCGGGAGGCGGGTTGAGTGAGCTGAAGCAAATCTTAACCGCCTTCAAGGCCCGGTTAGAATTAGTGACCGAGCAGAGTGTCCTACTTAATCGGAGGGTGGAGGCTCTCACCGCCAGGGTGGAAGCGCGCGATCAGGGCGCTGCTGCAGCCACTCCTCTGGCTGGTCCTGGGCCTGTATCAGACGTTCCACTGGTCATTCAACGAACCCCCCCACCGTCCCCTGAAGCATACATAAGCCCCCCGGAACCGTACGGGGGCTGTGTCGAGACGTGCGCGGATTTCCTCATGCAATGTTCGCTCGTCTTTTCACAGCGCCCCGTCATGTACGCATCAGACACTAGCCGGGTGGCTTATGTTATTAATTTGCTTCGAGGAAAGGCACGCGCATGGGCTACGGCGCTTTGGGAGCAGAATTCACGGCTCCTAACGTCTTATACTGGGTTTGTACGGGAATTCAAACAAGTGTTTGATCATCCCAACAGAGGCGAGACCGCTTCGAACGTGCTGCTGTCGATGAGACAGGGGCGTCGTAGCGCAGCCGAGTATGCAGTCGACTTCCGCATCGCGGCAGCGAGGTCCGGCTGGAATAACGTTGCGCTCCGCGCCGCCTTTGTAAATGGACTGTCCCCGGTCCTTAAGGAGCACCTACTGGCCAAGGAGGAACCGCGGGAACTTGACGGGCTGATCGATTTGGTTATACGCTTAGACAACCGTTTAAGCGAGCATCGTCGGGAGCAGGCTGGGAGGCGTGACCGGGCACGAGTCGTCCCTCCCCCTTCCGGTTCCGACAAGGTGACGTCGTCCCCACGCTTCACTGCCAGAGAGCTCCGTGTGGCTACAGCTCCCCCTGCTGAGGAGGCTAGGGACACGAGTAGGGCCAAATTAAAATCAAACATCAGACAAAGGAGGCTGGCCCGCGGGGAGTGTTTTGTCTGCGGCTCTGGCGAGCACATGCAGAAGGACTGCCCTAAAACGGTCAAACTACAACGCCCGTCCTTAGAAACTGGGTTAAGTGTGGGTCATAACACGCACGCGGGAAAACCCCGCAAATCTGCACGAATCCCAGTAACAATCCTTTGTGGGGATTTAACCCTTCATGCCCCAGCACTGATAGACACGGGGTCTGAAGGGAATCTGCTGGACAGCAGATGGGTAAAGGAAGTAGGGCTCCCTCTGGTGGCTCTGCCGGCACCATTGCAGGTGCGAGCACTAGATGGCACCCTGCTTCCATTAATCACACATCAGACACAACCAGTGACTTTGGTTGTGTCTGGGAATCACAGGGAGGAGATAGTGTTCCATGTAACACCTTCTACCTCCCGAGTGATTTTGGGCTTTCCATGGATGGTGAAGCACAATCCCCGGATAGATTGGCCGTCTGGGGTTGTGACGCAGTGGAGCGAAACCTGCCACCGGGAGTGCTTAGGATCCTCGGTTCCTCCCGGCACTACGGCTAATGAGGAGGTCAAAGTTCCCCCCAATCTATCGGCGGTGCCAAAGGAGTACCACGATCTTGCTGACGTTTTCAGCAAAGATCTGGCACTCACTCTTCCCCCGCACCGACCGTATGATTGTGCCATCGATTTGGTCCCGGGCGCTGAGTACCCGTCCAGTAGGTTGTACAACCTCTCACGTCCGGAACGCGAATCAATGGAGACCTACATCCGGGACTCCTTAGCTGCCGGGCTGATCCGAAACTCCACCTCCCCGATGGGTGCTGGTTTCTTTTTTGTGGGCAAGAAAGACGGCGGACTCCGTCCATGCATTGATTACAGAGAGCTGAACGAGATCACGGTTCGCAACCGATACCCGTTACCTCTGTTGGATTCAGTGTTCACGCCCCTGCATGGAGCCCAAATTTTCACTAAATTGGATCTTAGAAACGCGTACCACCTGGTTCGGATCCGGAAGGGAGACGAATGGAAGACGGCATTCAACACCCCGTTAGGTCATTTTGAGTACCTGGTCATGCCGTTCGGCCTCACTAACGCCCCCGCGACGTTCCAAGCTTTGGTAAATGACGTCTTGCGGGACTTCCTGCATCGGTTCGTCTTCGTATATCTGGACGATATACTCATCTTTTCCCCGGACCCTGAGACCCATGTCCAGCATGTACGTCAGGTCCTACAGCGGTTGTTGGAGAACCGGCTGTTTGTGAAGGGCGAGAAGTGCGAGTTCCACCGCACTTCTTTGTCCTTCCTGGGGTTCATCATCTCCTCCAACTCCGTCGCCCCTGATCCGGCTAAGGTTGCGGCGGTGAGAGATTGGCCCCAACCAACAAGCCGCAGGAAACTACAGCAGTTCCTAGGCTTTGCAAATTTCTACAGGAGGTTCATTAAAGGTTACAGTCAGGTAGTTAGCCCCCTGACTGCCCTGACCTCCACCAAGGTCCCCTTCGCCTGGTCGGATCGGTGCGAAGCCGCGTTCCAGGAGTTGAAACGCCGGTTCTCGACTGCACCAGTTCTGGTGCAGCCTGATCCTGATCGCCAGTACATAGTAGAAGTGGACGCCTCTGACTCAGGGATAGGAGCCATGCTGTCCCAGAGCGTGGAGGCTGATAAAGTCCTCCATCCTTGTGCCTTTTATTCCCGCAGGTTGACCCCAGCTGAACGGAACTATGACGTCGGCAATCGGGAACTTCTTGCGGTGAAGGAGGCTCTTGAGGAGTGGAGACACCTGCTGGAGGGGGCATCGTTGCCCTTCACGGTTTTCACAGACCATCGGAACCTGGAGTACATCCGGACCGCCAAGCGGCTGAACCCCAGGCAAGCCCGCTGGTCTCTGTTCTTCGGGCGCTTTGACTTCCAGATCACGTATCGCCCCGGGACCAAGAACCAAAAACCAGATGCATTGTCCCGGGTGCACGAAGAAGAAGCCAAAGCGGGGCTGTCGAACCCCACCGAGACCATCATCCCCGAGTCCACTGTCGTGGCCACCCTCACCTGGGACGTGGAGAAGACCGTCCGGGAGGCCCTGACAAGGAGCCCGGACCCGGGGACTGGCCCCAAGAACAGACTGTACGTCCCACCAGAGGCAAGAGCTGCCGTATTGGACTTCTGTCACGGGTCCAAGCTCTCCTGTCATCCTGGAGTGCGTAGGACCGTGGCAGTAGTCCAGCAGCGCTTCTGGTGGGCGTCCCTGGAAACCGACGTCCGGGACTACGTCCAGGCCTGTACCATCTGCGCCAGGGGCAAGGCAGACCATCGGAGGACGACGGGACTCCTCCAACCCCTGCCAGTGCCTCATCGCCCCTGGTCTCACATCGGCCTGGACTTCATCACGGGCCTCCCGCCGTCCCAGGGCAACACCATTATTCTCACGATAGTGGACCGGTTCTCCAAGGCGGCCCACTTCGTGGCCCTCCCGAAGCTCCCGACAGCCCAGGAGACGGCAGACCTCCTGGTCCACCACGTCATGCGGCTGCATGGGATACCATCGGACATTGTATCAGATCGTGGTCCCCAGTTCTCTTCGCAGGTGTGGAAGAGTTTCTGTAAGGAGCTGGGGGCCACCGTGAGTCTCTCGTCCGGGAACCACCCCCAGACCAACGGCCAGGCAGAGCGGGCTAACCAGGAGTTGGAACAGGCCCTTCGCTGCGTCACCTCCGGGCACTCGGCGGCCTGGAGTCACCATCTGGCCTGGATCGAGTATGCCCATAACAGCCAAGTCTCGTCTGCTACCGGCCTCTCCCCTTTGAGGCATGTTTGGGGTTCCAGCCCCCATTGTTCCCGCTGGTGGAGGGAGAGGTCGGTGTGCCCTCGGTCCAGGCCCACCTCAGGAGGTGCCGCCGGGTGTGGCGGACTGCCCGCTCTGCCCTGTTAAAGGCCCGGACGAGGGCCAAGACCCATGCGGACCGCCGACGTTCCCCGGCCCCCACATACCAGCCCGGGCAGGAGGTGTGGCTGTCAACAAAGGACATCCCACTCTGTGTGGACTCTCCCAAGTTAAAGGACAGATACATCGGACCATTCACGATCCTCAAGATCATCAACCCGGCCGCAGTGAAGCTCCGACTCTCAGCTTCACTGCGGATCCACCCTGTCTTCCACGTGTCCCGTATCAAGCCACACCACACCTCACCCCTCTGTGCACCTGGACCTACGCCGCCTCCTGCCCGGCTCATCGACAGGGAGCCTGCTTGGACGGTCCGCAGGCTCCTGGACGTCCGTCGTAAGGGCCGGGGGTTCCAATATCTAGTGGACTGGGAGGGGTATGGACCTGAGGAACGCTCCTGGGTGAAGAGGAGCTTCATCCTGGACCCGGCCCTCCTGGCCGATTTCTATAGACGACACCCGGACAAGCCAGGTCGGGCGCCAGGAGGCGCCCGTTGAGGGGGGGGGGTCCTTTGTGTGGGCCGCTGAAGAGGAGGTACTGCTGGCCCACTACCACCAGAGGGCGCCCTGCTTGGAGTGCGGGCTCCAAGCACGAGAGGGCGCCAGACCCAGAGGAAGTGACAGCTGTCACTCATCACTCCAGCTGTCACTCATCTACACCACTATATAAGCCGGACTGCAACTCCACCTCCCCGCCGAGAAATCGACTACCAGTACCAAGGTAATTTCTCTGCTGACTGACACATTGTGTAACAATCTGAACTTCTGTTGCAGCCGTTTTCCTGAAGTGTTGCCTTGTCTGGAGGATTGGCGTTTGGTGTGACAGTGACGGCTTCACCTCACACCCCATCCCAGATAAGTGGTTGATCAGGAGCTGCACGAGTGTGTGCGATTTGGAGGTGGAGGTGCTCCCTCCTAACGGTGTCTGGACTGTGAATTACTGAGTGTGCGGACTCACACTCACACATCATATTTCTGCTTTCTGCCAGCAGTACCAGGGTCGACAGCCGAAGACAGAGGCCACCTGGGGACTCGGGACTTGGCGGCTCCGGTGTTCTTCAGACCGTTGGTGGTGGAAGCCGTGTGGGACGCGGCTTCTCTCTCGTCGGGCGTCTTCTATCTTCGAGCCTGCCCACACGTCACCTGGTGTTTATTGACTGTGAAAATTACGACACCTTTCGTTGTGTATTATCACAACATTAAATTGTTACCTTTTGGCTTACTCATTGTCCGTTCATTTGCGCCCCCTGTTGTGGGTCCATGCTACGACACCTTCCCAACAGTCTCGACCTGACTCCAGTTCGTCGTCGTAACCGACTTGATTGGGCAAATGCTCACATTCGCTGGTGTTTGGCACATTGGAGAGGTGTTCTCTTCATGGATGAATCCCGGTTCACACTGTTCAGGGCAGATGGCAGACAGCGTGTGTGGCGTCGTGTGGGTGAGCGGTTTTCTGATGTCAATGTTGTGGATCGAGTGGCCCATGGTGGCGGTGGGGTTATAGTATGGGCAGGAGTCTGTTATGGACGAAGAACACAGGTGCATTTTATTGATGGCATTTTGAATGCACAGAGATACCGTGACGCGATCCTGAGGTCCATTGTTGTGCCATACATCCAAGAACATCACCTCATGTTGCAGCAGGATAATGCACAGCCCCATGTTGCAAGGATCTGTACACAATTCTTGGAAGCTGAAAATGTCTCAGTTCTTGCATGGCCGGCGTACTCACCCGACATGTCACCCATTGAGCATGTTTGGGATGCTCTGGACCGGCGTATACGACAGCGTGTACCAGTTCCTACCAATATCCAGCAACTTCGCACAGCCATTGAAGAGGAGTGGACCAACATTCCACAGGCCACAACTGACAACCTGATCAACTCTATGCAAAAGAGATGTGTTGCACTGCATGAGGCAAATGGTGGTCACATCAGATACTGACTGGTATCCCCCCCCAATAAAACAAAACTGCACCTTTCAGAGTGGCCTTTTATTGTGGACAGTCTAAGGCACACCTGTGCACTAATCATGGTGTCTAATCAGCATCTTGATATGGCACACCTGTGAGGTGGGATGGATTATCTCAGCAAAGGAGAAGTGCTCACTATCACAGATTTAGACTGGTTTGTGAACAATATTTGAGGGAAATGGTGATATTGTGTATGTGGAAAAAGTTTTAGATCTTTGAGTTCATCTCATACAAAATGGGAGCAAAACCAAAAGTGTTGCGTTTATATTTTTGTTGAGTCCTAAAAACAATCTTTGGTTTGTCATGTGAGGTGAATCTGCCCTATGACTGGATTTTGGAAAACCATGTGATGGTGAACCAATTCTGATTGGACACTCACATTGCTCACGTCATCACACAGCTTCTATGAGGAGTACAAAGATGGTGGACGGTGGCTCGAAAGTCCGCGGAGTTAACTTTTCAGCAAAAAAAAAAGTATGTTTCTAGCTCATATCATTAAAAAGTTATTTATAATTTAGTAAAGTTTGGTCTCAGCCGTTGTATATGACGGCATCAGCCCCAGAGGGTTAAACCCTTAGATCTTCAGCAAATGTATTTATAAAGAGAAATGGCATGAACTACACAAGTTTTTTTATTTTCTAATAAGTTTATTCAATGAGGGGAAACAAATGCTAAATTACTGTTGTGTCGTAACTTAATTTTTGTTCAGCCTTTGTGACCCATCTTCATGAAGTTAGATGCAAAAATGTTGAAATTGGCCCTATCCTGCAATGATAAAGAATCCTTAAAAAAAATTACTGGATCCGGATCATGTTCCGGATCATTACCAAAATTTAATGACTTCTAAGTTAGGCCAAGATACACCCCTGATAAAAATTTCATTGAACTCCGTTAGGGATTTTTTGAGTAATCCTGCTAACAATCCAACCAACCAACCAACCAACCAAAAAACAAACAGACACGACCGAAAACATAACCTCCTTGGGGTAGGTAATTAGAGTTGCAGTACATCAGGGTACCGCTCGAAAGATTTGGTGCAGTTGTTTCATGCAGCTGGACACAGCATAAACTATGAATAAGTTCTGAGAGGTACACAACCATAGCATACACAGCGATTAAGCATTACTCTGAGAATGGGGAAGTATTTGTTCCACTGAATTTTGTAGGGGCTAAAGTCCCTGGAAACATTGTGTAAGCCAATTACATCACCGACATCAATGAAGAAACTGTTGAAGGAAAAGACTTTCCATACTTCTCAGACTGCTGCTTTTAGACCAAGTGTGACCTTCAAAGAAACCTCTAAAATTCAGCTAAAGTCAGACAGAACAAAATCTATTTCCATCCTGTCAGGGTCAGAACACACAAGGGATGTTTGACCTTTTACAAATACAGTGAAGAAAATAAGTATTTGAACACCCTGCGGTTTTGCAAGTTCCCCCACTTAGAAATCATGGAGGGGTCTGAAATTTTCATCTTAGGTGCATGTCCACTGTGACAGACATAATCTAAAATAAAAAAAATAAAAAAAAATCCGGAAATCACAATTTATGATTTTTTAAATTTATTTATTTGTATGTTACTGCTGCAAATAAGTATTTGAACACCTACCAATCAGCAAGAATTCTGGCTCACACAGACCTGTTAATTTTTCTTTAAGAAGCCCTCTTATTCTGCACTCTTTACCTGTATTAATTGCACCTGTTTGAACTTGTCTAAGGACACCAGGGACAAAACTGTAGACCTGCACAAGGCTGGGATGGACTACAGGACAACAGGCAAGCAGCTTGGTAGAAGACAACAACTGTTATGATTATTTATTAGAAAGTAGAAGAAACACAAGATGACTCAGTCTCCCTTGGTCTGGGATTCCAAGCAAGAGCTCACTTTGTGGGGTAAGGATGATTCTGAGAAAGCTCAGAACTACACAGGAGGACCTGGTCAGTGACCTGAAGAGAGCTGGGACCACAGTCACAAAGATTACATTAGTAACACATGATGCTGTCATGGTTTAAAATCCTGCAGGGCAGCAAGGTGCCCCTGCTCAAGCCAGCACATGTCCAGGTCCATCTGAAGTTCAAGAGTGACCATCTGGATGATCCAGAGGAGGCATGGGAGAAGGTCATGTGGTCAGATGAGACCAGAATAGAGCTTTTTGGAATCAACTCCACTTACCATGTTAAGAGGATGAGAACAACCCCAAGAAAACCATCCCAACTGTGAAGCATGGGGGTGAAAACATCATACTCTGGGGGTGCTCTTCTGCAAAGGGGACAGGACGACTGCACCGTATTGAAGGGAGGATGGATGGGGTCATGTATTGCGAGATTTTGGCAAACAACCTCCTTCCCTCAGTAAGAGCATTGAAGATGGGTCATGGCTGGGTCTTCCAGCATGACAATGACCCCAAACACACAGCCAGGGCAACTAAGGAGAGGCTCCGTAAGAAGCATTTCAAGGTCCTGGAGTGGCCTGGCCAGTCTCCAGACCTGAACTCAATAGAAAATCTTTGGAGGGAGCTGAAACTCCAAACCTGAAAGATTTGGAGAAGATCTATATGGAGGAGTGAACCAAAATCCCTGCTGCAGTGTGTGAAAACCTGGTCAAGAACTACAGGAAATGTTTGACCTCTGTAATTGCAAACAAAGGCTGCTGTACCAAATATTAACATTGATTTTCACAGGTGTTCAAATACTTATTTTCAGCAGTAACATACAAATAAATTATTAAAAAAAAATCATACATTGTGATTTCCAGAATTTTTTTTTTTTAGATTATGTCTCTCACAGTGGACATGCACCTAAGATGAAAATTTCAGACCCCTCCATGATTTCTAAGTGGGAGAACTTGCAAAATCGCAGGGTGTTCAAATACTTATTTTCTTCACTGTATGTTTGTTTAGTGTTTTGTTAGTTAACCAGTGTTCTTTAATGTCCAAAGACCAATGCAAATGAAAAATCTCATATGTAACATATGCTAAACATTGTGATTTCAATTGTATTGCCACCCCCCCGGACCCCTTCCATGAAATGAAAATGTTTGTCAGCTTTTAACAAAACATGTTAACAAATGTGATTTTGGAGGTTGTTTCCTAGATTGTCCTCAGTTCAGTTCAATTTATTTCATTTATATAGCACCACATCACAACGAAGCTGCCTCAAGGCGCTTCACACAAGTTCTAACCTTACTAACTAGTAAGCACACAGGTGACAGTGGTAAGAAAAACTCCCTCTGATGATCTGCTTGAGAAACCTCAAGCAGACCAGATTCAAAGGGGCGACCCTCTGCTTGGACCATGCTACCACATGGCTGCTTGGGCAGCCTCCTGACTACAACCTGCCCAGAAGAATCATTGTCAGAAACATTGATTGATTATCTATGGCTTGTCCTTTGCAGCGGACAACAGAATTGAATGCTGTGTGAATAATTATTTTGAAATAAAGCTGTGAAACTCTTGTCTCTACAGAGGACAAAAACACATTGCTGGGTCTCAAGATGATATGTGCCCCCATGTCTGCGATCGTATTCTTAAGGGAACCATCAACAGCCTTATGGGCCTTTCACACTGAAAGCTTCATAATAGGCCTTTCACACTGAAAGCGTCAAAATCGGTCTAAAAAAGCATTACTTTCAATAAGACGCATCGGTTTTTAGAGGCGTCAGAAGCGTTGCATCAAAAGCCAAGCTAAAGTGATGCTTCTGACAGGAGTACGCATTGCCGCTTGTCGGCAGGCTGACGCGGTCAAAGTTCAACCCAATCCAACTTTTGACGCTCTGAGCTGTGACGTAGCCTCGCGTTGTCCAGTAGGAACGATGCGTCGGGCCAAAACACGGAAGACTAGTGGCAGAAACCACTGATCTCTACAAAACAGAATCATGTCACATGACTGCTCATTTATAGAGCAGTTTTCTGAAGAAAAATCCTTGGAAATGTTTTTTGTTGTTGTTTGTTACCTCAGAATTTCTGATTACTGTTAAAAAAAAGTTTAGAACACTTGTAATTAAAATAGCTAAATAAATCAATAAATGGTTCTTTAGAAACCTTTCCTCTGTAAATTAAAACCACCTGTTATTTCAGATTAGATAATTTCTTGTTTAACATAAGGAACCTCGGACATTTATTTTTAGACAAAATAACATGGAAATTTGTACATTTTTTTTTAAAGTCTGGTAGATTATTTCTATCTTATTTCAACCAGAAAAACAGACACTGTAAATAAACAAATGTTTATTATAAATGCAACAGGAAATAATTTAACAATGACTGCAGTGTGATTGTAAAGTAGGATTTCTGTGACATAAACCTCATGATTAATTTTTTTTTTAATGGTCATTTCAATCAATCAATCAGTTTTTTTTTTATATAGCGCCAAATCACAACAAACAGTTGCCCCAAGGCGCTTTATATTGTAAGGCAAGGCCATACAATAATTATGTAAAACCCCAACGGTCAAAACGACCCCCTGTGAGCAAGCACTTGGCTACAGTGGGAAGGAAAAACTCCCTTTTAACAGGAAGAAACCTCCAGCAGAACCAGGCTCAGGGAGGGGCAGTCTTCTGCTGGGACAGGTTGGGGCTGAGGGAGAGAACCAGGAAAAAGACATGCTGTGGAGGGGAGCAGAGATCGATCACTAATGATTAAATGCAGAGTGGTGCATACAGAGCAAAAAGAGAAAGAAACAGTGCATCATGGGAACCCCCAGCAGTCTACGTCTATAGCAGCATAACTAAGGGATGGTTCAGGGTCACCTGATCCAGCCCTAACTATAAGCTTTAGCAAAAAGGAAAGTTTTAAGCCTAATCTTAAAAGTAGAGAGGGTGTCTGTCTCCCTGATCTGAATTGGGAGCTGGTTCCACAGGAGAGGAGCCTGAAAGCTGAAGGCTCTGCCTCCCATTCTACTCTTACAAACCCTAGGAACTACAAGTAAGCCTGCAGTCTGAGAGCGAAGCGCTCTATTGGGGTGATATGGTACTACGAGGTCCCTAAGATAAGATGGGACCTGATTATTCAAAACCTTATAAGTAAGAAGAAGAATTTTAAATTCTATTCTAGAATTAACAGGAAGCCAATGAAGAGAGGCCAATATGGGTGAGATATGCTCTCTCCTTCTAGTCCCCGTTAGTACTCTAGCTGCAGCATTTTGAATTAACTGAAGGCTTTTCAGGGAACATTTAGGACAACCTGATAATAATGAATTACAATAGTCCAGCCTAGAGGAAATAAATGCATGAATTAGTTTTTCAGCATCACTCTGAGACAAGACCTTTCTAATTTTAGAGATATTGCGTAAATGCAAAAAAAGCAGTCCTACATATTTGTTTAATATGCGCTTTGAATGACATATCCTGATCAAAAATGACTCCAAGATTTCTCACAGTATTACTAGAGGTCAGGGTAATGCCATCCAGAGTAAGGATATGGTTAGACACCATGTTTCTAAGATTTGTGGGGCCAAGTACAATAACTTCAGTTTTATTGTTGGGAAGGTGTCGTAGCACGGACCCACAACAGGGGGCGCAAATGAATGGACAATGAGTAAGCCAAAAGGTAACAATTTAATGTTGTGATATTACACAACGAAACGTGTCTTAATTTCACAGTCAATAAACACCAGGTGAAGTGTGGGCAGACTCGAAGATAGAAGACGCCCGACGAGAGAGAAGCCGCGTCCCACACCGCTTCCACCACCAACGGCCTGAAGAACACCGGAGCCGCCAAGTCCCGAGTCCCTAGGTGGCCTCTGTCTTCGACTGTCGACCCTGGTACTGCTGGCAGAAAGCAGAAATATGATGTGTGAGTGTGAGTCCGCACACTCAGTAATCTATAGTCCAGATACCATTAGGAGGGAGCACCTCCACCTCCAAATCACACACACTCGTGCAGCTCCTGTTTGTCCCTCTTCTGGGTCTTCACAGGAATGCGACTGCACACAGAACAAAGTTAGACAGCGTATTAGTCAGCAGAGAAATTACCTTGGTTCTGGTAGTCGATTCCTCGGCGGGGAGGTGGAGTTGCAGTCCGGCTTTTATGGTAGTGATGATAACGAGTGACAGCTGGTGCAGACGATGAGTGACAGCTGTCACTTCTTCTGGGTCTGGCGCCCTCTCGTGCTTGGAGCCCGCACTCCAAGCAGGGCGCCCTCTGGTGGTGGTGGGCCAGCAGTACCTCCTCTTCAGCGGCCCACACAACAGGACCCCCCCCCTCAACGGGCGCCTCCTGGCGTCCGACCAGGCTTGTCCGGATGTCTTGTGTAGAATTCGGCCAGGAGGGCCGGGTCCAGGATGAAGCTCCTCTTCACCCAGGAGCGTTCTTCAGGTCCATACCCCTCCCAGTCCACCAGATATTGGAAACCCCGGCCCTTACGACGGACGTCCAGGAGCCTGCGGACTGTCCAGGCAGGCTCCCCGTCAATGAGCCGGGCAGGAGGCGGCGTAGGTCCCGGAGTACAGAGGGGCGAGGTGTGGTGTGGTTTGAGACGGGAAACATGAAAGACAGGGTGAATCCGCAGTGAAGCCGGGAGTTGAAGCTTCACTGCGGCCGGGTTGATGATCTTGAGGATACGAAAGGGTCCGATGAATCTGTCCTTTAGTTTTGGGGAGTCGACACACAAAGGGATGTCCTTGGTCGAGAGCCACACCTCCTGCCCGGGCTGGTATGTTGGGGCCGGGGAACGTCGGCGGTCCGCATGGGTCTTGGCCCTCGTCCGGGCTTTTAACAGGGCAGAGCGGGCGGTCCGCCACACCCGGCGGCACCTCCTGAGGTGGGCCTGGACCAAGGGCACACCGACCTCTCCCTCCACCAGCGGGAACAATGGGGGCTGGAACCCCAAACATGCCTCAAAAGGGGAGAGGCCGGTAGCAGACGAGACTTGGCTGTTATGGGCATACTCGATCCAGGCCAGATGGTGACTCCAGGCCGCCGGGTGCGCGGAGGTGACGCAGCGAAGGGCCTGTTCCAACTCCTGGTTAGCCCGCTCTGCCTGGCCGTTGGTCTGGGGGTGGTACCCGGACGAGAGACTCACGGTGGCCCCCAGCTCCTTACAGAAACTCTTCCACACCTGCGAAGAGAACTGGGGACCACGATCTGATACAATGTCCGATGGTATCCCATGCAGCCGCATGACGTGGTGGACCAGAAGGTCTGCCATCTCCTGGGCTGTCGGGAGCTTCGGGAGGGCCACGAAGTGGGCCGCCTTGGAGAACCGGTCCACTATCGTGAGAATAACGGTGTTGCCCTGGGACGGCGGGAGGCCCGTGATGAAGTCCAGGCCGATGTGAGACCAGGGGCGATGAGGCACCGGCAGGGGCTGGAGGAGTCCCGTCGTCCTCCGATGGTCTGCCTTGCCCCTGGCGCAGATGGTACAGGCCTGGACGTAGTCCCGGACGTCGGTTTCCAGGGACGCCCACCAGAAGCGCTGCTGGACTACTGCCACGGTCCTACGCACTCCGGGATGACAGGAGAGCTTGGACCCGTGACAGAAGTCCAATACGGCAGCTCTTGCCTCTGGTGGGACGTACAGTCTGTTCTTGGGGCCAGTCCCCGGGTCCGGGCTCCTTGTCAGGGCCTCCCGGACGGTCTTCTCCACGTCCCAGGTGAGGGTGGCCACGACAGTGGACTCGGGGATGATGGTCTCGGTGGGGTTCGACAGCCCCGCTTTGGCTTCTTCTTCGTGTACCCGGGACAATGCATCTGGTTTTTGGTTCTTGGTCCCGGGGCGATACGTGATCTGGAAGTCAAAGTGCCCGAAGAACAGAGACCAGCGGGCTTGCCTGGGGTTCAGCCGCTTGGCAGTCCGGATGTACTCCAGGTTCCGATGGTCAGTGAAAACCATGAAGGGCAACGATGCCCCCTCCAGCAGGTGTCTCCACTCTTCAAGAGCCTCCTTCACCGCAAGAAGTTCCCGATTGCTGACGTCATAGTTCCGTTCAGCTGGGGTCAACCTGCGGGAATAAAAGGCACAAGGATGGAGGACTTTATCAGCCTCCACGCTCTGGGACAGCACGGCTCCTATCCCTGAGTCAGAGGCGTCCACCTCTACTATGTACTGGCGATCAGGATCAGGTTGCACCAGAACTGGTGCAGTCGAGAACCGGCGTTTCAACTCCTGGAACGCGGCTTCGCACCGATCCGACCAGGCGAAGGGGACCTTGGTGGAGGTCAGGGCAGTCAGGGGGCTAACTACCTGACTGTAACCTTTAATGAACCTCCTGTAGAAATTTGCAAAGCCTAGGAACTGCTGTAGTTTCCTGCGGCTTGTTGGTTGGGGCCAATCTCTCACCGCCGCAACCTTAGCCGGATCAGGGGCGACGGAGTTGGAGGAGATGATGAACCCCAGGAAGGACAAAGAAGTGCGGTGGAACTCGCACTTCTCGCCCTTCACAAACAGCCGGTTCTCCAACAACCGCTGTAGGACCTGACGTACATGCTGGACATGGGTCTCAGGGTCCGGGGAAAAGATGAGTATATCGTCCAGATATACGAAGACGAACCGATGCAGGAAGTCCCGCAAGACGTCATTTACCAAAGCTTGGAACGTCGCGGGGGCGTTAGTGAGGCCGAACGGCATGACCAGGTACTCAAAATGACCTAACGGGGTGTTGAATGCCGTCTTCCATTCTTCTCCCTTCCGGATCCGAACCAGGTGGTACGCGTTTCTAAGATCCAATTTTGTGAAAATTTGGGCTCCATGCAGGGGCGTGAACACTGAATCTAACAGAGGTAACGGGTATCGGTTGCGAACCGTGATCTCGTTCAGCCCTCTGTAATCAATGCATGGACGGAGTCCGCTGTCTTTCTTGCCCACAAAAAAGAAACCAGCACCCATCGGGGAGGTGGAGTTCCGGATCAGCCCGGCAGCTAAGGAGTCCCGGAGTTGGTCTCCATTGATTCGCGTTCCGGACGTGAGAGGTTGTACAGCCTGCTGGACGGGTACTCAGCGCCCGGGACCAAATCGATGGCACAATCATACGGTCGGTGCGGGGGAAGAGTGAGTGCCAGATCTTTGCTGAAAACGTCAGCAAGATCGTGGTACTCCTTTGGCACCGCCGATAGATTGGGGGGAACTTTGACCTCCTCATTAGCCGTAGTGCCGGGAGGAACCGAGGATCCTAAGCACTCCCGGTGGCAGGTTTCGCTCCACTGCGTCACAACCCCAGACAGCCAATCAATCCGGGGATTGTGCTTCACCATCCATGGAAAGCCCAAAATCACTCGGGAGGTAGAAGGTGTTACATGGAACACTATCTCCTCCCTGTGATTCCCAGACACAACCAAAGTCACTGGTTGTGTCTGATGTGTGATTAATGGAAGCAGGGTGCCATCTAGTGCTCGCACCTGCAATGGTGCCGGCAGAGCCACCAGAGGGAGCCCTACTTCCTTTACCCATCTGCTGTCCAGCAGATTCCCTTCAGACCCTGTGTCTATCAGTGCTGGGGCATGAAGGGTTAAATCCCCAACAAAGGATTGTTACTGGGATTCGTGCAGATTTGCGGGGTTTTCCCGCGTGCGTGTTATGACCCACCCTTAGCCCAGTTTCTAAGGACGGGCGTTGTAGTTTGACCGTTTTAGGGCAGTCCTTCTGCATGTGCTCGCAAGAGCCGCAGACGAAACACTCCCCGTGGGCCAGCCTCCTTTGTCTGATGTTTGAGTTTAATTTGGCCCTACTCGTGTCCCTAGCCTCCTCAGCAGGGGGAGCTGTAGCCACACGGAGCTCTCTGGCAGTGAAGCGTGGGGACGACGTCACCTTGTCGGAACCGGAAGGGGGAGGGACGACTCGTGCCCGGTCATGCCTCCCGGCCTGCTCCCGACGATGCTCGCTTAAACGGTTGTCTAAACGTATAACCAAATCGATCAGCCCGTCAAATTCCCGCGGTTCCTCCTTGGCCAGTAGGTGCTCCTTGAGGACCGGGGACAGTCCATTTACAAAGGCGGCGCGGAGCGCAACGTTATTCCAGCCGGACCTCGCTGCCGCGATGCGGAAGCCGACTGCATACTCGGCTGCGCTACGGCGCCCCTGTCTCATCGACAGCAGCACGTTCGAAGCGGTCTCGCCTCTGTTGGGATGATCAAACACTTGTTTGAATTCCCGTACAAACCCAGTATAAGACGTTAGGAGCCGTGAATTCTGCTCCCAAAGTGCCGTAGCCCATGCGCGTGCCTCTCCTCGAAGCAAATTAATAACATAAGCCACCCGGCTAGCGTCTGATGCGTACATGACGGGGCGCTGTGAAAAGACGAGCGAACACTGCATGAGGAAGTCCGCGCACGTCTCGACACAGCCCCCGTACGGTTCCGGAGGGCTTATGTATGCTTCAGGGGACGGTGGGGGGGTTCGTTGAACGACCAGTGGAACGTCTAATACGGGCCCAGGACCAGCCAGAGGAGTGGCTGCAGCAGCGCCCTGATCGCGCGCTTCCACCCTGGCGGTGAGAGCCTCCACCCTCCGATTAAGGAGGACACTCTGCTCGGTCACAAATTCTAACCGGGCCTTGAAGGCGGTTAAGATCTGCTGCAGCTCACTCAACCCACCTCCCGCTGACGCCTGCGCTCCTGGCTCTTCCATTGGCCGTTCAAGCTGGAGTTGACGCCCCTCGGAGTCCATGACAAGGGCCGAGGAATCCTGTTGGGAAGGTGTCGTAGCACGGACCCACAACAGGGGGCGCAAATGAACGGACAATGAGTAAGCCAAAAGGTAACAATTTAATGTTGTGATATTACACAACGAAACGTGTCTTAATTTCACAGTCAATAAACACCAGGTGAAGTGTGGGCAGGCTCGAAGATAGAAGACGCCCGACGAGAGAGAAGCCGCGTCCCACACGGCTTCCACCACCAACGGCCTGAAGAACACCGGAGCCGCCAAGTCCCGAGTCCCCAGGTGGCCTCTGTCTTCGACTGTCGACCCTGGTACTGCTGGCAGAAAGCAGAAATATGATGTGTGAGTGTGAGTCCGCACACTCAGTAATCTATAGTCCAGATACCGTTAGGAGGGAGCACCTCCACCTCCAAATCACACACACTCGTGCAGCTCCTGTTTGTCCCTCTTCTGGGTCTTCACAGGAATGCGACTGCACACAGAACAAAGTTAGACAGCGTATTAGTCAGCAGAGAAATTACCTTGGTTCTGGTAGTCGATTCCTCGGCGGGGAGGTGGAGTTGCAGTCCGGCTTTTATGGTAGTGATGATAACGAGTGACAGCTGGTGCAGAGGATGAGTGACAGCTGTCACTTCTTCTGGGTCTGGCGCCCTCTCGTGCTTGGAGCCCGCACTCCAAGCAGAGCGCCCTCTGGTGGTGGTGGGCCAGCAGTACCTCCTCTTCAGCGGCCCACACAACATTTATCTGAGTTTAAAAGCAGGAAATTAGAGGTCATCCATGTCTTTATGTCTGTAAGACAATCCTGCAGTTTAGCTAATTGGTGTGACAGAAACTCTTCAAATAGACCATTCCTCTGCAGATGATCAGTTAGCTGTTTTACAACTACCCTTTCAAGAATTTTTGAGAGAAAAGGAACTTGTAATTGTAATTTGTAATTTCAACTTGTAATTTTGCCAAAATATGTAATTGCCTTTAATGTTATCAGGACAGAGTCATTTCTAAAATATGAATTTGAGCACAATAAGTGGAGAGCTTCTACCTGTGCAAATGTCTTTTGACTTTGATTTTTGGACATTTTTAATGATCCATTCATTTATTATTAAAATATAAAATGAAACAGCTTTTTAAAAAATAATAAAATAGTTGCTGATGAAAGAGCCTTTTATTTAGAAGCAGGTGATGTTATGCTGTTTTCTCTGGACCAGATGAAGGTCTCTTCTGTAGCTTTGAACTCTGGTGGTGTTGCTGAAAAACAGAGATGTTTTCTTTCGACTGGACTTCGTGGTGTTCAGCTCATCAATGGAAGTTTGGTTGTCTGCACAGAAAATGTTCCTGATTGGAACAAATAAAATATTTCTTTAAATATAAAGAAACACTAAACAGTTTATATATATAAAAAAGAAAAAAAAAACCCAGAAAAAACAATGGAAAAAAATGCCCGAAAAAAAAAAAGTTATTTAAAGTTGAGCTTTTGTGGTCTCCGAAATAAGCTGTAGCTTTATGTGGTAAAAATAAGAAAGACTGAACCATTTACAAATTAAAGCGTTCACTCAGATCAACTGTGCTAAAAAGCTAAGCTAACGTTAGCAGATCAATAAACCTTCACAGCAGTGCAGAAACGTCACGTTTTACTTTTACATTGTTCTCACCTCAATAAAGCTGCAGAACTAAACTCCTTTGGTCAAACTGGGACTTCGCATATATCCAAAAAGTGGGAGATTTCGGACTGAGTGGGTCTGATCCATCCCCCTGGCTGCCTGCCTCGGTCTGCCCAGTGATGATGCCTGAAGGCCGGCTTCTCCGTGCGGGTCGGACGCTGTCGCCGTTCGATCGATATCCCACCAAGTCGTCAGTCCTCCCTCGGTCGGTGTCACTCCGAAAAGTAGCTGGAAAAAAGCTTCTCCCAGCAGGGTGATGGGAGAATCGTTCTACTGCTGTTTTTTAAAGCTTTTTTGTGGTTCAGGCGACACAAATTCAAGATGGCGATCGCTGAACTTTTTTCAGGTTGTGGAAACAGCCAGAGTGTGACGTAGCAATCTTGCTCCTTGCCGCTTCCGAAGCGAAGTGTCTGACGTCACGCGTTGAACGCGTTAAAGCGTTGGTATGCGTTGCTTGAAGCTTCAGTCTCTTCAATGTGAAAGGCCCATTATCTTTATGTGACTGAGGCTTAAGGAACTGATGAAGGTGTTGGAAGAAACTATTAATCCAAAACTGACATAAAGAAGCAGAGTCTTTGTCCTGATGATCATCTGCAAGCTCTTCTCAAGGTTTTGTGTGTGTGTGTGTGTGTGTGTGAATTTCAGAGTAATTTCTTCAACCACCTTTTAGGTCACAGTGATGGAGCCCCTTGTTAAAAGTGAAAGACTACATTTCTGCCTGATGCCTCCATCAGTTCCTCAGTTGTGATCTTGAGAACAATTGTCCTGTAAAACCATGATAAGCAGACACAATACACAATGTGGCAAATGACTAGGCCACTGTGCACGTGTAAAGTGTAAACGCTTTGGATAACGGGGTAATAGGATCATGTCTACAGGCAAGAACTGGGTCAGGTGACTGGCACACGAGTGCAGCAGGGGGGTAGATGAAGAAAAGATGTGTCCGAAATGATGGCAGATGTTGTTGGACAGATAAAAACCAGATGGAAATTAATTTCTCGTTCAAATGTTGCCAATTTTGACAAAGCTTTTCACAAAAATATAAAAGATCAAATGAAGACCAAGCACAGTAATGGCTGAATTATTATCACACAGGCCACAGTGAAGACTTTAGCAGAAGTAAGGAAGATGTCAGTGGCAGAAGCAGAAGCAGTGACAGAGGTTGACTGTGGCAAGTTGGAGGAAAGATACAAGAACAATATATCTCTCTAAGAGTACATAATACTGGAGTATAAACTGCATATGTCCAAAAATGCCTCACGAAGAGGGAAAACCCCATACAACTCATATCAATCTATAAGTCACATTCATTTTTGAAACATGGTGCTGTTTCTTCATGCAACAAGAAGAAAAATTAATTTAATTGGTGCATTCTTCTTCTTCTTCTTATTTTGTACAAGGCACCACCACTACTGACAAAAACATCCCTTCAGAGCTAAACCTGACCAAATATAATTACACGTTCTGCATTTTCAAACATTATTATCGTCCTTACCTTAGCGGCCGGTCTGCTCCGTGTGAGCCTGATCCTGTCAGATCTCAGAAGCTAAGCAGTGTGTGTCCTGGTTACTACTTGGACGGGAGACCTCTTCAAAATACTAGGGGCTGTGTGTGTCTCTCCAAGGAAAATGAGTTGCATCAAGAAGGGCATCCAGTGTAAAACTTGTGCCAAATACCAATGCGGATCTGACTGTATCTGCTGTGGCGACCCTAAACAAATGAGAGCAGCCGAAAGGACAACAACAGCCACATTATTATCCTTACCTCTTCATTGCTGCTCAGGCTGTACCACAAAATCCAAATAGGTTGTGTGCAATATGAAGGTTAGGTCATTCCCTTGCTTTATGAATAGTTATGTTTTTTCAGTTTGAGATCATGAGTTATTAATTTGACTCATTCTCTAAGACTCAACACATCCTTCTAATTCAAATCTTCTTGTATAAGGCAGTTGGCATTCAGCTTAATGTTTCATTAACACCACCTTCTGCTCTGGAAGGTGAATCACGAGCATTTTGTAGATTTTACTATCTTGTGGATATTGATGATAATGCAGCTATCAGCCCCCCCCCCCCCCCCCCCCCCACACACACACAAAAGTCACTTTAGTGTGGAAAATGCAAGTGAAGGAAAAAATAAAAAATAATGTCGAAATAATGTGCAGCTGTGGAATCTGCAACCCCAATTCAGAAAATGTTGGGATGATATGGAAAATGCAAAAAACAAAAAAACAAACACATTTCATTTGTTAAAATACATCCATTCCTGTATTTAAAGGACATGTCTCACGTTTTTTAACGTCTCAGTAAGTAAGACAACATAAAAGTACTCATTGTAAGTGTCTCTGCACACGTGCTAATAATTAGTGATGTCTGATGTATTTTATTCCTCTCACTCTGAGCGTTAGCAGGTGCATTTCCGGAAAATGTCTCACTGGGCAATGCTCTGCATTTTTCAGTGTGTGACGTCCTTATTAGCAAAACAGAAACATCCCAATGACTGACAGACAGAGGGAAACAAACCTGCTCCGTCCGAAAATGAAGCTTCTGAGCTGCCGTTTGAAAGTGATGGCTTGGATCTATAGAGAGGAGATGACATGCTTCACCCTGAAACTCTTAACTTTTTCAGTGTTGGATTTTGGAGTCTAAAGTGTGGTGATGCGCTGTTTATGTGGATGCTGGTTTACTGAAGCTGTGGACATGGACATGGGAACATCTGACACTATTTGTAACAGACTGCCTGGACAGGGAGATTTGTTACATTGGAAAAAGTCAGAAAACATTATGTCCAGGAATTAGTGGACGTTATTTAATGTGCCACGATTGTGAGAGAGGCGAAGCTGGAGGCGGCTTCGCGTGTGCTTCTTTATCTGTGTGGAGTTTACATGTGGCAAACAATATAACACGGTGAGTCTGGCATGTTCAAGATTTTAACCCTTTTGTGTTTTGTGGCAAGCTTTTTTTTGCTTTGAGAAGTTGGAGTGTGTGTGTGTGTGCTGCTGTTGCTCCTCTCAGCTTGCTGCGAAGAGGAATGTCTCCAAAACAGTTTTCCCCCCGACAGCAGATGTATTTTTTTAAATTTTATTGATAACAACATTCATAATTAATCGTGCACAAAGCTGAACCTGGAACAGAGATGGTTACTGACAGGCTACGTTTATGACTCATGGCTGCAGGTGCAGAGAAACCTTCTCAGAGCTGCAGCTTTTACCTTGACTGCATCAAAATGAACAGTTTTCACTCAAAAACGAGTCATCATAACACAACATCACACTTATGTAAACTTTGGAATTAATCTGTGCCTTCGTTCTTAACCTTAGCAGCTACATTCCATTGAAGCACAGGTTGGGACGCTTCTAGTAGTGACATCACTTGTCGGAAACACCTGAGTACTCACGAGTACTTTGTTTTTGGTTGTCTCCATAGCTGTTTGTTGCAAATGCTGTATACTTTGAAACCGGTCATGGAAGTGCACAAAGTAATCCTGGTAGATCATCGGATGGTCACTAACAGCCTATATCTAAATTGTTGTGATTTTGGTGCGACATGTCCTTAAAGGCTTGCAACACATTCCAAAAACTAGAAGCACTCAGAGAGCTCAAACCTCCCCCAAGGCCATAGGGTCACTGACGTCATATGGAATACCATTTGGCAAAGAGACTTATTCCACGTTGTTTCACGCATCTACCATCATGTTTCAGATTCAGTGGTTAAACCCTTAGAGCTTCAGCTAATGTATTTATAAAGAGAAACTGCATGAACTACACAAGCTTTTTTAAAATTTTCTAATAAGTTTATTCAATGAGGAGAAACAAATGCTAAATTATTGTTGTGTCGTAACTTAATTTTTGTTCAGCCTTTGTGACCCACCTTCATGAAGTTAGATGCAAAAACGCTGAAATTGGCCCTATCCTGCAATGATGAAGAATCCTTAAAAAAATTATTGGATCTGGATCATTACCAAAATTCATGACATCTAAGTTAGGCCAAGATACATCCCTGGTAAAAATTTCATTGAAATCCGTTGAGGATTTTTTTGAGTAATCCTGCTAACAAACCAACCAACCAACCAACCAACCAACAAACAAATGGACGTGACAGAAAACATAACCTCCTTGGTGGAGGTAATAAGTTGGGAAAGGGACTATTTATTCAAAATATAGGGATTAAATCATTTCAAATCATCAATCGTTTTCTTCAGACAATGGGATAGTTACATGAACATTTCCAAGTTATTAAATATGTCTTGAACTTTATTTACACCAGTCAATAAGAAATACAAACAGTATGGTACTGTATGGTAAATCTGTGTCAAGTTCTCAAAAACTGAGTGACTATACTGAAAAGAGACAAGTGAGGTAAGCCAACAAGCCAGCTCTGAAATTATTACAGGCTTTTGTGGATGTGAGTGGAGAAACTGGGACTAGCGCAACATTTGCCTGTTGCATCCACATTCACAGCTTCATGTTGGAGTGGACGAGAGAAGGACTGTAAGACAGGAACAGACCAAATTTGAACTTGTGTTTCCCGTGTGTCTTTTGGCAAACTATAGCTGAAATTGTGCGTGGTTCTTTTTAAGAACATACTCAATTGTACCCTTTCACCATGAAGCTGGAAGAGCTTATAGGATGATGATGATGTCACTGGATAGACGTGTTTGGGTATGCAGATATCTTTGCGCAAGTACAAACATCCAAGTCTTTAGGACCCTGGTTCTTCTTGTCTTTTTGTATGAATGTGAGCCTTGCACATGAATCAATGACTTAAAGTGATGACTGGATGTCTTTGGTATTATGTCCCTTTGGAGGATCCTTGGATACAGCAAGAACAGATAAATGACTACTTTCAAGTGGAGATGGACTGGTTGCCTGCCTGGATGGTTGGCATCCAGGACCCAAGGCAGTTGCGTGGTACCAGCACATGCTCCCAGACCTGACCCAGCATCTGAATGTCATAGCAGACCAGGCACCGTAGACGCGTCCATAAAAATCATCGAGGGATATGCTTTGCAAACTTAATACCCATTACTACATTGGATGATGATGAAATTGAGGATGGCCCAATGGTTGTTGCAGCAACAGCAAAGATTTTGTGTCTGCTACCTACAACTCGCGTGGAATGTCTCAAACCTAAACCTACTTCCAGGCATCTTATATATGCTACGCTGGAACCACCCCTAAATCCAAACAGTCCAACTGTCAACACCACAGAGGTCCTTAGTTTGGGTCACATTCACATAAGATCACTATCCTCAAAATCATTGTTGATTAATGATCTAACTATGGATAATCACTTAGATATGATTGGGTTATGTGAAACCTGGCTTAAACCTACAGCTGTCCTCCCTTTAAATGAGGCCTGCCCATCAGCATATACACTTAGGCACGTCCCTCGTGATGCGAAGCAAGGTGGGGGTGTTGCTCTTATTTATAAATCTAGGTTTAGCTTATTAGCTGTTGGGGGTCACAAATATAATTCATTTGAACATCTGATTCCCACGATGCTATGTCTTGCAAGGTCAGAAGAATAAAAATCAGACGTATTACTTTGTCACTGTATATAGGCCCCCTGGCCTATATTCTGGATTCTTAGATGAATTTGGTGCATTCATCTCTAACTTGTCAACTAGTGCAGATAACATTCTGATTATTGGTGACTTTAACATTCATATAAATAGCCTTCTGATCCCCTCTGCAAATCATTTATGGAAACTGTGCATGCATTAGGATTTTCAGCAATGTATTCAGAACTCAACGCACATGAGTGGAAATACCCTGGATTTGGTTCTCACATGTGGTATTGCTGTCACAAATATTGACATCATGCCTCTTGCTTCAGTGGTCTCTGATCACTCACTTATTTTTACAGTTTTCCTGCCGTGTGTAGTGGAACAACAACCTTATATATCACTATGGCGTTGCATCAACTCCTCAACTATGACTGAACTCAAAGCTAGACTGCGTGATTACTCCATTACTATGTTCTTCACGTGTGGAAAATACCCAATCAGTAGACAGTCTTGTGGATAGTTTAAACTCAATGCTCAAAACTACACTCGACATGATTGCGCCACCTTTGTTAAAACCACGCCCCCCAAAACACAGTCACCTTGGTTCAGTGACTACTTGACCTCAAGCATAAGGCTAGAGGTCTAGAATGGAAATGGCATAGTTCAGAGTAGAAGTATTCCACCTTGCGTGGCGTGACACTATCTTAGACTATAAGCATGTACTACTGGCTACAAAACAGACCTATTACTCTGATTTGATCAACAAAAACAAGCATAGCTCAAAGTTCTTGTTCAACACGGTGGCAACACTTATACATGGACAACCACCTGTAGTTCACTCTCCTTATACAGCACAAGATTTCCTGGATTACTTCAAGAAGAAAATAGAAGACATAAGGTTGAGCATATGCCAGCATGCCTTAACCCAGCCACTACACCCTGCTGTTGAGGTGGGTGCCATTACTGAGGTATTACCTAGATTTACACAGTTTGATAGTATCTCATTCGGTGTGCTGACAAAACTCGTAATGTCTACAAAAAACACAACCTGCTTATTTGATCCTATACTAACAAAACTCTTGGGTCGACTGTGCTGGAAATGATTAATCTCTCATTAACTTCTGGATCTGTTCCTAAATGTTTCAAATCTGCAGTGATTAAACCATTACTTAAGAAATCTAATCTTGACCTTAGTGTAGTGTATTGAAAAACTATAGGCCAATATCAAATTCATCATTTTGTTCTAAAATTCTGGAAAAAAAAGTGGTTTAACGGAAGCTTGTGGACTACCTTACCGAGAATAATCTTTTTGAGCCACTGCAGTCTGCATGGTGGTGAATGATCTTCTACTTGCAATGGATTCAGACACCGCTATGGTTCTGGTGCTGTTAGATCTCAGTGCTGCATTGATTGTCATATTCTACTCGATAGGCTGGAGAATCATTTTGGGATTACTGGGAGTGCCCTTGCATGGTTGCCGTCATACCTGACCAGTCGTTCTCATTGTGTCATGTACAATAACACTACGTCTAACCTTAGTGACATAAAATTTAAGGTTCCACAGGGGTCCGTCTTAGGCCCCCTGCTTTTCTCCCTTTATATAGTACCCCTTGAGCACATATTGCAGCATTTTAGGGTTACCTTTCACTGCTATGCTGATGATACTCAGTTATACATGCCAATAACTGCTGGTAATCCCCTCCACATAAAATCCTTAGAAGATTGCCTTGCATCAGCGAGAAGTTGGATGTCTAGCAACTTCCTACTTTTAAACTCTGATAAGACTGAAATTATGGTTCTTAGTCCATTGAGACATTGGCATCAATTTGACCAGTTAACACTTAGCCTATACTCGTGTGTCATACATCACACTGACAAAGTGAGGAACCTTGGGGTAATTTCTGATCCTATGTTGTCCTTTGACCTCCACATTAGGGATATTACGAGGACTGCTTTCTTCCACCTGCGAAATATAGCGAAGATTTGTCCCATCCTGTCTATGACTGATGCTGAGACCCTGATCCACGCATTTATCTCTTCTCGACTGGACTACTGTAATGTTCTATTTTCTGGTTTACCGCAGTCCAGCATTAGGGGTCTCCAGTTGGTTCAAAATGCTGCTGAGTCAAAATGAGTTTTGACACGAAGCAAAAAGTTTGACCACATTACACCCATTTTGGCATCTCTTCACTGGCTTCATGTCCCAGTGAGATCAGATTTTAAGGTTCTGCTGCTAGCCTATAAAATTGTTCACGGACTGGCACCTCCCTACCTAGCTGACCTAATTAAACCCTACATACCGGTCCGGGCTCTGCTTTCTCAAGGTGCAGGACTACTTTGTGTCCCTAAGGTGAATAAAAAGTCTGCGGGTCACAGAGCTTTCTCTTATCGTGCCCCTGTTCTGTGGAATGATGTCCCTGCATCAATAAAACAGTCAGATTCTGTGGAAACTTTCATGTCCAGACTTAAGACACACTTATTTTCCCTTTCGTATGGCTAGCATACTGGTGTAGTATGTTTCTATGCTTTTTACTCTTTTAATTAATTTTGTTAGGAAACAGAGCGTCCCGTGGCTTCAACTTTATCTAAATTCTGGGTCTTTTAGTGAAACTTAGGGTGAGTGGCCGGTGATCACCTTAGTATTTCTTCTGTTTTTCTTGTTGTTTAATGCTGACAAATTACACTGTATTTGTCTTTCTGATGCTTGATTCTGCTTTATTTTGTTCTCTCTCTGTTTGAGGTGCAGCTCCATCCAGAGATGGGTGTGGTATCTGTTCCAGAAACCACCCTGTACACTGGCAACATTTCCTGTATGTTTGTTTTGTGAATTGTTTTGTAAATTATGTCTGTAGCATGGCCCATGCAGAGGGTCACCCCTTTGAGTCTGGTCTGCTTGATGTTTCTTCCTCAGAGGGAGTTTTTCCTTACTACTGTTGCTGTAGGAGTTGGTAAGGTTAGACCTTACTTGTGTGAAGCGCCTTGAGGCAACCTTGTTGTGATTTGGTGCTATATAAATGAAAATAAACTGAAATTGAGGCAAATTTTTTCCAATCTCCTTTTGTCCCATTTTGGTGAGGCAGTATCCACCATAGCCCGTTTCCTGTTCTCTTGTTAAGAGTTCTTCTGTGTACCTTGGTTGCATCAAGTAGTTATTTGCATTAATGTTGCATTTATATCAGCTCAAACTACTCTTGTTCCTCTCTGACCAATGGGATTTTCATCCAGAGGTATGTTTTGTATCATTTTCTGTAAACTGTAGAATTGATTGTTTATGAACACATGATAGGTGAACAGTTGCTCAAACATTCAAAAAGAAAAATTCAGCACAGTCACCTCAGCCAGCTTTCATGTCCACTGTGATGCTTGGATTGAACTTCAGTAGATCTTCCGGAGTTTTTTCCCAGGTGACTGGCTGATAGTGTGGCTTTGATAAAACTTCTACTGAGTATTATATTCTATTGCAGGGTAAAGTTTCCCCCATTGTATCCAGTAGATGGTAGTGTTGGCCTGGTGTTGACTGGACATTCTTGAACCTGTTAACCTTTACATTCTACCCCAGAGGGAAGGAATCCTCAACCTTCCAGCACTGCAACAGATATATGAGTCTGATTTATGCCATTTAAACTCAGGAATGCTGCCTTACCGTGCAAACATTATGTATGTATGCAGACATTTATGCACGAGTGGGCTTCTTGATGTTTATATGCGTGCTAAGTAGAGTAAGTTATCAATAGTCCATCTTATCTTTCCTCTCCACACTCCTCAAAGCATCCCTCCCTAAACATGCGCCTCCTCTTTGCACATGTCAATGTGTGTTGCCATCTCCTGGGTGCTGCCCAGACTACTAATGTTCTACCTGCTTCTCATTAGAACGTCCTGTTTGAGTGCGCCCATCTGCACCAGCTGGTTGGCAAACACTCCGCCAGCCATTTGATGTCGACGAGCAGCTCAGGGACTCTCAGACGACGGTGTCTCAGCACAAGACTTAAAAAGACCTTTAGGCTTTGTAGTTTTTCTTTTCTTTTCTTTTTTCTTTGGGCTGAGAAATGTCCTGATGTTTTCATCTGAGCTGGCAGACGTTAGCGAGCCCGGATGGGTTGGGTTTGGATGTTGTTGAGAAACGGTACTTCACAGGGTTTACATAGTCTGTGCTGCCTGAGATGTGTCAGATTGATCTCGGCAGATGCTTAGACAGACTGTAAAGTGGAGTGATAAATATGAAGATGGTAAACTGGAGTGAATAGACAAAATATTACTGTGAGTTACTGGTGCTCACATTTGCTCAATCAACACCCCTAAAAACAAAATCCATAGGAATGAGGTCATAAGCTAGGGCCATAAACCTCTGGACAATGATTTTGTTATCCGAGTGGACTATAAGTCTTCTTGATCAAGCCAACTCACTATGAATGTTTTTATTATCTTCCACACATGCATGTCTCCCTGATACTTATATTTTACTCCTCTAGACATCTAGTTTATGAATTCAACAAACAGCTTGAATCGATCTAAGTGTAGAATGAGCCTGTCGACGGCTTGACTTTTAATGTTATGAATTAGTTGAGGTAAGCTTGTTTTTCTCCTGCTGTACCTCCACACAGACATTATACTACACATTATAACTAAGGATGCATCTAATGAAAATCCGGCCTTCAGAGACCAGAACAAACCATTCTGAAATGAGACCGTCTCGCCCAAGAAGCATTTAGCTCTCTTGTCATTTGGTTATCCCACCGCTACCACCTGCTGCCTAGCAACCTTGACAACAGCGCATGACAAGCTGAGGTAGTGGGAGGAACCCATAGTTTAGTGGTCATTTCTACTTTACTTCTAAACATTACTTATGCATAATTGTACATATGGAGCCCAATATTGTCTTTAACCCTCTGGGGTCCGAGGGCATTTTTTGTACAGTTCACTCGCCTGGCATAAATGTTTTATTATTGCTGTTAACAGCTCTCCCTGCATCCCACAGTCAAGTTTTATGCCTCTTTTTTTTTCAGGACAACCTGTGCTTTCAGAATATATATGTTTTTGTTGTGTTTTGTAAGTGTAATAAAGGTTTACAATCAAAAATAGGCAAGGAAAAAATAAAGCGAAAAATAATTTTCCACACACATTTATTCAAAACACACAGCAAACTATAATAAACAACTGTTTTGACACTTTATAAAGGTAATTTGAGGACTTGTGTGAAAGTCTGTACAACAAAAAGGTTCAAATAATAAACACAAATGCCCATTTTGAACAATATATACAAAATGGTCTATGCGTTTTGTTATTTTGATATGGTAAACAGTGCTTTACGCCGAGAAAGCAACAGAGTTATCCAGTAACATTCACATGCAAACTAGTGGAGCAATCCTGATAGTTACACACTCTTTTTTTGAGCTGTGAGATTGTCATCAGAGGCTCTCCGTGTGCTCCTGCTTTCACTGATCACTGTGCGTAATGGCGCAGGGCACACTGAGTATGTACTAATAGTATGTACTCATTGGAGCTATTCAAACGGGTCAACTAGTAACACATCACTCCTGAAAACAATCTTTGGCTTGGGTTTTGGAAAACCATGTGATGGTGAGCCAATTCCGATTGGACACTCACATTACACACGTCATCACACAGCTTCTATGAGGAGTACAAAGATGGCCGATGGCTGGCTTGAAAGTCCGCAGAGTTAACTTTTCAGCAAAAAAGTAAGTTTCTCTCTCATATCATTCAAAAGTTATTCATAATTTAGTAAAGCTTGGTCTTAGCCGTCATATACGATGGCTAAAACCACAGAGGGTTAAAAAAATTACTAGCCAATTTGTCTTATGGAGGGGAATTGCATCACCAATGATGTTTGGGATTGTTGGGGTGGTGAAAGATTCTGCTGTTGTGTCTTTTGTTTTCACGGGAAAGAGGACTGTATTCTTCACCCGAGGCGACTGTGTCATCCCATGTAGACACACCACCTTCGGCCAGAGGGTGGTCATTTCTGGAATACCATACCATCCACTTTTAGTACTTTTAAAAAACATCTGAAGGGATGGTTGATGTCCACCCAAACCTGCCCTTATAGTTATTAGTGTTTGCTATTATGTGAAACTTGGACATTGTGTAAAGGTCTGGGAATGTGCCGCAATCTGTGTTGTAGCAGCGTTGTTGAGTATACTGTGTTTAATATGATTTTATTATGTGTTTTTTGTTTTACTATTTTACGAATTTGCCTGTACCATCTGGCAGCGGGACTGACAATGGATCTCAGCCTATGGCTGCAACTGTGTACATTGAAGTTTCATTTTTATTTCTTTTAGAAAGAAAATGTTCATTAATGTACATTGTCCTTCTTTGCAAATAAAATAAAAATTGAGAAACTGAGCCGCATTCGAAGGAGCCTTGGAAATACTCTTTACTTTACTGTGAGTATGTAGCTGACGAATGCAGCCTTAGAAGGATGCAGCCCCTGAATTGAGAGAGTGTGGATGTGTGCATGCCTCCAGACTCACGTAAAAGTAAGCAATGCCACTATTAACTTATTCTAATTTTTCATGGAATATGAATGTCTACATTAAACAAAGAATTGCATCAAATTGCATCGTAACACACTGAGTTAAATACTTTCATCATAAAACCCATCATTCCTGAATAGCATCATAGTCAATGTACAGTATCTCAATACTTATTGTATCATTTCATAAGGGAGAGACACACTCCCCAAAGGAATGCAGATCAAAACTGCTGCAGTTTCTACAAAGATCATCTGATTTGGGTAAAAGTTCCTTCAAATTAAAAGTCTGCAATATAAGCTTAAATGTTTCAGTATGCTGTGGCAGACGCCAAAACCAAACCCATATCAACGTATGGACTCCACTTATCTTGCTGTCACGGTAAGGAACATTCCTGTTATAAAGATAACATATCATGTAAGTAGCTCAGAGTTCACCGTATCCCTGCAGGCCCCGTGCTATGGCTCTCCTCCATGCAGAGTAGCAAAGCTGATGTCTATTTTGGTCACCTGGTGTCAAGCTGCGGGGCAGCAGGGATGTCTGAGGGAAGACGACGAGGCTGCTGTCAGATGTCAGTGTGGCAGGTAAACATGTGCTCACAGATACTGGATATGGCTAAATACGAGGTCTGTCCAAAAAGTGTCGTGCCTTTTTATTTTTTTCAAAAACTATATGTATTTGAATCATGTGTGATTGCATCAGCCAAGCTTGAACCTTGAACCTGTCTCTAACAGTTTCTGAAAAAAATTTCATGGAGCAAAGCGGCAGTCTCTCAGCAAGTTCTCAGACAAAAGAAATCCGACGGGAGGGGTGGACCAGTGCTCACTCAAAGCCTGCCCACAGGCGAATGACGCAACCGACAGGCGTGGAAAAATTCACGCATGCACACGAAGGTTCAAGCTTGGCTGATGCAATCACACGTGATTCAAATACATATAGTTTTTGAAAAAAATAAAAAGGTACGATACTTTTTGGACAGACCTCGTACACCTACAGGCTCAGGCTGACACCTGGCTGAGCACATTTTCCTCTCAGCCGCTTATTCCACTGTTCTCCATCCCCGTTGTCTCCGCTGGCTGTCCTCCTTCCATCGTTTCATCATCTCCCACTCTTTGAAACAGCAAACAAAACTGCTTAATCCCAAGGATCTAAATGAAGGGGGAGGAAGGAAGGGGTGAGGAGCACTTTAAACATGTAATAGCTTACGCTCCATCATCTCCAGCCTCTTGGGGCCCACACACGCAACACCTTCGCTGCAAGCAGCTCGCCGAATCAGAAAGATGAATTAATCATTGCCTTTTTTCTCCTCCCTGTCGTTGCTTTTCTGCACACTTTCTTCCTTTCCCAAACTCTGAAAACATAAACCTTCCTCCGACATGTCCCTATCCAGCTCTCCATCCTTTCTTGACGTCATTGTTGAATTTCACCCTCCTCTTTCACTTACACATATGCAATGCCCCCCCCCCCCTTTTTTTTTTGGCATGCATCTCACATGCTCTTCCCATCATCTGCTCCTCTCGCAGTATAAATCCTCATTTTCCTTCCCTCCAGCACGCTTTCCTGATGTGCAACGCTGACCTAGTTTAGCTGACACTAAGTCGGGACGTAGGAGGCAATGACTGAAGGAAAAGAAAGGTGCAAGGACAGAAGGCGCTGATGTAGTGCGTGTACATCCTCCCCTCTCTTCCCATGCTTCTCATGTCCCACAGCGGTGTGTTTAAGGTAAATATTTTCACAGCGCCACTCATCACAAGGACTTCTGGGACACGGACGCACCTACCTCCATCCATACAAGATCAAATATTCAGATGCACTCCCGTCGTACTCTCCTTCCTCTTCTCTCCATTACCCAGCCTGTTTAACCCCATCATCATTTCGTTTCCACTTCCATCACTCTCTCACTCAGGTGTTTTTGCAACATCACGTTTTATGTACTTATGGGCACTTTACAGCCCTGGTACATTCTATTTAACATATTTGTTCAGAGTAAAATGTACAGCTTAGAAAAGATCCCCTCATGAACAACGGGAGGCCAAAACAACACTTTTAATTCAGTTATAATCAGTGGTGGACAGGCGTCCGCTAATTAGCTAACAGCTAATTAGCCAAGGTGAGAGGATTAGCTTTTTAGCTAACGTTGAAAACTTACTGGACCATGTAGATTTAATTTAAGTCAGCTAATATTTTTTAAGAGTCTAAAGCATTTGTAAATCCTACAATCACACGTGTTTACACACTAAACCAGGAGAAAGAGCAGCAACAGGTCAAACCAGGTTAAATACATTAATTAGATTAAAATTATTTTTCTTGTATTATTATTTCTTCATATATAGGTGTCAAAAGTTATAGATGCTCCAATTTCAGTAAAAAAAAAAAATTGATGTAAATTATTGGTTGAAATGATTAATAAATGGAATAGTTTTGACTGTGTTGGATGTTTGGTCTCCAAAGTAAAGGTCAAACGAGGTCGACGTCCATTGGATTAGATGACTTGTGACATATGTTACTCTGTAACATGATAACTAAGCATGACAGAAGGTACAAACTGTTCCTTTTTAGAATCCTATTAACCCAAACAATAATTTGCATCACTTCTTACCAAAATTGGAGCAACTTTAACTTTTGATGCCTCTACAAATTGAAACTGACCTTTGTCACAATTTCTGCTGCTTTTACCAATAACTCTAGAACATTCAGTCATTGATAGTCCAAACTAAACCTTTTTGGAATTGTTACAATCTGACAAATAATGGGGTATAGTTTTCAATATGACTGGAGGATTTTTAAAATTTTGACCCGTCTAACCCTTCACTGACCCCTCAAAGTAAGGTCTCACCTTACCAACCCCCAGAGCAAGCACACAGGTGACAGTGGTAAGGAAAAAACTCCCTCTGATGATTTGAGGAAGAAACCTCAAGCAGACCAGATTCAAAGGGGTGACCATCTGCTCGGGCCATGCTATTGACACAATAGACAACACAGGAAATTATACAGGAGATTTTGAGTCCAAGCTGATGCACAAGATGGGAGGCCTGCAGAAGAAGACGCCCACTCCATCTCTGGATGGAGTCGCACCTCAAACAGAGAAAAAACAGAATCAGGCTGTTATGTGGGCCGCTGAAGAGGAGGTACTGCTGGCCCACCACCACCAGAGGGCGCCCTGCTTGGAGTGCGGGCTCCAAGCACGAGAGGGCGTCAGACCCAGAAGAAGTGACAGCTGTCACTCATCGCACCAGCTGTCACTCATCTACACCACTATATAAGCCAGACTGCAACTCCACCTCCCCGCTGAGAAATCGACTACCGAAGAGGTAATTTCTCTGCTGACTCATATCGTTGAGTGATAATCTGAACTTCTTTTGCAGCCGTTATCCTGTGGTGTTCGTCCTTATCTGTGGAATTGGCGTTTGGTGTGACAGCGACGGCTTCGCCTCACACCCCAAACCAGATAAGTGGTTTAAACAGGAGCTGCACGAGTGTGTGATTGGAGGTGGAGGTGCTCCCTCCTAACTGTGTGCAGACTGTGGATTACTGAGTGTGCGGACTCACACTCATTCATCTTGTCTTTCCTTTCTGCCAGCAGTACCAGGGTCAACAGCCGAAGACGGAGGCCACCTGGGGACTCGGGACTTGGCGGCTCCGGTGTTCTTCAGGCCGTTGGTGGTGGAAGCCGTGTGGGACGCGGCTTCTCTCTCGTCGGGGGTCTTCTATCTTCGAGCCTGCCCACACGTCACCTGGTGTTAATTGACTTTGCAAATTTTGTGTATTTATTTGTGTGTTGTCACAACATTAAATTGTTACTTTTTGGCTTATTCACTGTCCGTTCATTTGCGCCCCCTGTTGTGGGTCCGTGCTACGACACCTTCCCAACACAGGCATCATAAAAACAACAAGTACAGTATAATTTATCAGCATGTAGCAACAAGAAAAACAGAAGAAATACTAAGGTGATCGCCGGCCACTAGCCCTACGCTTCACTTAAAAGACCTAGACTTTATATATAATGTTGAGGCCACGGCCCGCTCCATTTCCTAATGAAATTAATTAAAAGAGTAAAAAGCATAGAAACATACTATGCCAGTATGCTAGCCATACGAAAGGGAAAATAAGTGCATCTTTAGTCTGGACTTGAAAGTCTCTACAGAATCTGATGTTTTATTGATGCAGGGAGATCATTCCACAGAACAGGGGCACAATAAGAGAAAGCTCTGTGACCTGCAGACTTTTTATTCACCCCAGGGACACAAAGTAGTCCTGCACCCTGAGAGCGTAGAGCCTGGGCTGGTACCTGGCTACAGCTGCCACCCCAGGACTGCTGTATTACATTTTTGTGTAGGCCATGGTACACTGAGGCTGGATTCTAACTGTTGTTTCGTCACCTTAAGTGGTACCGAAAACCTGCTTGGCCCACAGACTAAAAGAGAAAGAACAAGAGTTGCATTTTCCCTATAAGTAGCAGGGGTCCAGGTAGGACACCCTCACATCTCAGGCCTCTTTCCCCGCCTACGTAACCTATACACCCCAAAGTTGCGACTTTGCTCTTGCTTGCCTCTACTGGTGGTTGGCTCTCACTGCGGTATTGTATCACTTCCTGTTCCGGAGCACAGCGGTGTTTTTCTGTATCTGTTAGCTGTTTAATCTGCGCAGTTAGATTGATCTAGTTATCTAGATTACGATTTGTTTCCCAGTGTAATCTTTACGTGCCTTAACTAAAGCACTCCTTCTGCTGAATCACCTCTAAATTATTTACACATTATTCACTTTGCGTGTTTTTAGGAATCCGCTAGCTTAGCGTAGCTACTAGCTCTTAGCCGATTTAGCATGGCGGCTTCTCCTGTCTCTCCCGCACTTTTCTGCTCTGGGTGTGAAATGTTTAGTTATTCCTCGGCCTCCTTTAGCAGTAACGGTACTTGTAATAAGTGTAGCTTATTCGTAGCTTTGGAGGCCAGGCTGGGCGAATTGGAGACTCGGCTCCGCACCGTGGACAATTCTACAGCTAGCCAGGCCCCTGTAGTCGGTGCGGACCAAGGTAGCTTAGCCGCCGTTAGTTCCCCCCTGGCAGATCCCGAGCAGCCGGGAAAGCAGGCTGACTGGGTGACAGTGAGGAGGAAGCGTAGCCCTAAACAGATGCCCCGTGTACACCGCCAACCCGTTCACATCTCTAACTGTTTTTCCCAACTCAACGACACACCCGCCGAGGATCAAACTCTGGTTATTGGCGACTCTGTTTTGAGAAATGTGAAGTTAGCGACACCAGCAACCATAGTCAATTGTCTTCCGGGGGCCAGAGCAGGCGACATTGAAGGAAATTTGAAACTGCTGGCTAAGGCTAAGCGTAAATTTGGTAAGATTGTAATTCACGTCGGCAGTAATGACACCCGGTTACGCCAATCGGAGGTCACTAAAATTAACATTAAATCGGTGTGTAACTTTGCAAAAACAATGTCGGACTCTGTAGTTTTCTCTGGGCCCCTCCCCAATCGGACCGGGAGTGACATGTTTAGCCGCATGTTCTGGGGAAAACCTGGTCTTGTTAGGAGAGACGGCATCCATCCCACTTTGGATGGAGCAGCTCTCATTTCTAGAAATCTGGCCAATTTTCTTAAATCCTCCAAACCGTGACTATCCAGGGTTGGGACCAGGAAGCAGAGTTGTAGTCTTACACACCTCTCTGCAGCTTCTCTCCCCCTGCCATACCCTCATTACCCCATCCCCGTAGAGACGGTGCCTGCTCCCAGACTACCAATAACCAGCAAAAATCTATTTAAGCATAAAAATTCAAAAAGAAAAAATAATATAGCACCTTCAACTGCACCACAGACTAAAACAGTTAAATGTGGTCTATTAAACATTAGGTCTCTCTCTTCTAAGTCCCTGTTGGTAAATGATATAATTGATCAACATATTGATTTATTCTGCCTAACAGAAACCTGGTTACAGCAGGATGAATATGTTAGTTTAAATGAGTCAACACCCCCGAGTCACACTAACTGTCAGAATGCTCGTAGCACGGGCCGGGGCGGAGGATTAGCAGCAATCTTCCATTCCAGCTTATTAATTAATCAAAAACCCAGACAGAGCTTTAATTCATTTGAAAGCTTGTCTCTTAGTCTTGTCCATCCAAATTGGAAGTCCCAAAAACCAGTTTTATTTGTTATTATCTATCGTCCACCTGGTCGTTACTGTGAGTTTCTCTGTGAATTTTCAGACCTTTTGTCTGACTTAGTGCTTAGCTCAGATAAGATAATTATAGTGGGCGATTTTAACATCCACACAGATGCTGAGAATGACAGCCTCAACACTGCATTTAATCTATTATTAGACTCTATTGGCTTTGCTCAAAAAGTAAATGAGTCCACCCACCACTTTAATCATATCTTAGATCTTGTTCTGACTTATGGTATGGAAATAGAAGACTTAACAGTATTCCCTGAAAACTCCCTTCTGTCTGATCATTTCTTAATAACATTTACATTTACTCTGATGGACTACCCAGCAGTAGGGAATAAGTTTCATTACACTAGAAGTCTTTCAGAAAGTGCTGTAACTAGGTTTAAGGATATGCTTCCTTCTTTATGTTCTCTAATGCCATATACCAACACAGTGCAGAGTAGCTACCTAAACTCTGTAAGGGAGATAGAGTATCTCGTCAATAGTTTTACATCCTCATTGAAGACAACTTTGGATGCTGTAGCTCCTCTGAAAAAGAGAGCTTTAAATCAGAAGTGTCTGACTCCGTGGTATAACTCACAAACTCGTAGCTTAAAGCAGATAACCCATAAGTTGGAGAGGAAATGGCGTCTCACTAATTTAGAAGATCTTCACTTAGCCTGGAAAAAGAGTCTGTTGCTCTATAAAAAAGCCCTCCGTAAAGCTAGGACATCTTTCTACTCATCACTAATTGAAGAAAATAAGAACAACCCCAGGTTTCTTTTCAGCACTGTAGCCAGGCTGACAAAGAGTCAGAGCTCTATTGAGCTGAGTATTCCATTAACTTTAACTAGTAATGACTTCATGACTTTCTTTGCTAACAAAATTTTAACTATTAGAGAAAAAATTACTCATAACCATCCCAAAGACGTATCGTTATCTTTGGCTGCTTTCAGTGATGCCGGTATTTGGTTAGACTCTTTCTCTCCGATTGTTCTGTCTGAGTTATTTTCATTAGTTACTTCATCCAAACCATCAACATGTTTATTAGACCCCATTCCTACCAGGCTGCTCAAGGAAGCCCTACTATTATTTAATGCTTCGATCTTAAATATGATCAATCTATCTTTGTTAGTTGGCTATGTACCACAGGCTTTTAAGGTGGCAGTAATTAAACCATTACTTAAAAAGCCATCACTTGACCCAGCTATCTTAGCTAATTATAGGCCAATCTCCAACCTTCCTTTTCTCTCAAAAATTCTTGAAAGGGTAGTTGTAAAACAGCTAACTGATCATCTGCAGAGGAATGGTCTATTTGAAGAGTTTCAGTCAGGTTTTAGAATTCATCATAGTACAGAAACAGCATTAGTGAAGGTTACAAATGATCTTCTTATGGCCTCGGACAGTGGACTCATCTCTGTGCTTGTTCTGTTAGACCTCAGTGCTGCTTTTGATACTGTTGACCATAAAATTTTATTACAGAGATTAGAGCATGCCATAGGTATTAAAGGCACTGCGCTGCGGTGGTTTGAATCATATTTGTCTAATAGATTACAATTTGTTCATGTAAATGGGGAATCTTCTTCACAGACTAAAGTTAATTATGGAGTTCCACAAGGTTCTGTGCTAGGACCAATTTTATTCACTTTATACATGCTTCCCTTAGGCAGTATTATTAGACGGTATTGCTTAAATTTTCATTGTTACGCAGATGATACCCAGCTTTATCTATCCATGAAGCCAGAGGACACACACCAATTAGCTAAACTGCAGGATTGTCTTACAGACATAAAGACATGGATGGCCTCTAATTTCCTGCTTTTAAACTCAGATAAAACTGAAGTTATTGTACTTGGCCCCACAAATCTTAGAAACATGGTGTCTAACCAGATCCTTACTCTGGATGGCATTACCCTGACCTCTAGTAATACTGTGAGAAATCTTGGAGTCATTTTTGATCAGGATATGTCATTCAAAGCGCATATTAAACAAATATGTAGGACTGCTTTTTTGCATTTACGCAATATCTCTAAAATCAGAAAGGTCTTGTCTCAGAGTGATGCTGAAAAGCTAATTCATGCATTTATTTCCTCTAGGCTGGACTATTGTAATTCATTATTATCAGGTTGTCCTAAAAGTTCCCTAAAAAGCCTTCAGTTAATTCAAAATGCTGCAGCTAGAGTACTGACGGGGACTAGAAGGAGAGAGCATATCTCACCCATATTGGCCTCTCTTCATTGGCTTCCTGTTAATTCTAGAATAGAATTTAAAATTCTTCTTCTTACTTATAAGGTTTTGAATAATCAGGTCCCATCTTATCTTAGGGACCTCGTAGTACCATATGACCCCAATAGAGCGCTTCGCTCTCAGACTGCAGGCTTACTTGTAGTTCCTAGGGTTTGTAAGAGTAGAATGGGAGGCAGAGCCTTCAGCTTTCAGGCACCTCTCCTGTGGAACCAGCTCCCAATTCAGATCAGGGAGACAGACACCCTCTCTACTTTTAAGCTTAGGCTTAAAACTTTCCTTTTTGCTAAAGCTTATAGTTAGGGCTGGATCAGGTGACCCTGAACCATCCCTTAGTTATGCTGCTATAGACGTAGACTGCTGGGGGGTTCCCATGATGCACTGTTTCTTTCTCTTTTTGCTCTGTATGCACCACTCTGCATTTAATCATTAGTGATCGATCTCTGCTCCCCTCCACAGCATGTCTTTTTCCTGGTTCTCTCCCTCAGCCCCAACCAGTCCCAGCAGAAGACTGCCCCTCCCTGAGCCTGGTTCTGCTGGAGGTTTCTTCCTGTTAAAAGGGAGTTTTTCCTTCCCACTGTAGCCAAGTGCTTGCTCACAGGGGGTCGTTTTGACCGTTGGGGTTTTACATAATTATTGTATGGCCTTGCCTTACAATATAAAGCGCCTTGGGGCAACTGTTTGTTGTGATTTGGCGCTATATAAAAAAATTGATTGATTGATTGATAAACACACTACAGCTGATACAAAGCAAAATAAAAATAGGGGAAAAGAACACACATAAATGGCAGTGGAGATCATTAACCTTATTACTCTGCCACACATGTACAGTCTGATTATCATGTGATGTTACTATGCTAAGCTTTTATGGGAACCTCCATATTACAGTTTCAGCTCTTTAAGGCAGCATGGTTGCTTAGTGGCGAGAAGATCACAGGATTGATTCCAAACTGTGGCCTTTCTGTGTGGACTTTGCATGTTCTCCTTGTGCTTGCATGGGTTTCCTCTGGGTGCTCCTGTCGCAGACTGAACAGTCCGCGGCTAAAAATTGGTCCGCCCTGCCTCCACTGCGCATGAGTCATTTTGGAGTTCAGTAGCTCATCTGAGAGTCTCTTCACCCAAAGTGATCAAATACATTAATTGGATTATTAACCATCAGATGACAAAGCAAAACTCTTAAATCATTCTAAAGTCAGTTTTAAGCAGAAATGAGGCAGTTTTAAGCATAAATGAGGCGAAACTCGCTAAGACTTTAATATGACCGATGCGCAGTGAACGCATCAGTTAGCAGCTCGTGGAGCCATGGCGCTCTGAACACTTCCTCCATCTTTTATGATGAGATAATGCTGAATGTGGAAATGATTGTTGTACAAAAGCTTCAGATATCTGTCGCTGAGCGAGGTGATGACTGGAGTGCAGTTTGAAGCAGAAACGCGATAATCAGTGAACCATGGCTATTGACGCATGTGCAAGTGAAGGCAGGGCGGACTGATTTTTTAAGGGGGACCATTCGGTCTGAGACACCAGTTTCCTCCCACATTTAAAGACATGCAGGTTAGGTGGATTGAAAACTTTATATTGTGCGTGAATGTGTTTGCTTGTCTATATAAATATAATTATATATAAAAATATAAATTATATAAAATTTAAAATGTCAAAATCTATCGCTATCATGTACAGGGTCAAGGACATATTGTCCCAGGATGGGCTACTCAGATTATATCATTCTTTAATTGTACCATATATGACATATTGTATCGAACTCTGGGGTAACACTTACAAATCAAATACCAATCATGTATTTCTTTTACAAAAACATGCCATCAGAATCATCTGTAATAAACCTTATCTTGAGCCAACGCATTCTCTGTTTATGACTTTAAATTTACTGAAATTTAGAGATTTAGTGGATTATATCACCATACAAACTTTGTACAAAGCTAATAACCAGGCCTTGCCACTTTATGTCCAGAGCCTGTTCAAGATCAGGAAATCTGAATATAGTTTACGAGGATGTATGGTTTTTAAGAAGCCTCCCGTACGTACTAATGTCAAGGGTTTTTGTGTTTCAGTTAAAGGGGTGAAGATTTGGAACAAATGTCCTGTGGAAATTAGATTATGTAGTTCTTTAGTCTGTTTTAAGAAACATTATAAGAAATTAATTTCTGGATATAAAGAAAATCATAATTAAAAAAAAAAAAAAGATGTATACATTTGTGGATGTATGTATTTAATTTGCTTATTTGTATATATAGGAGTGTGAGCATAAGTGTAATTATATGTTGGACTTGGACTTTTGGGATGGGGTATGAGGGGTGGGTAATTTATAAGCTTTGCTTCTTCCCACCCCCTTTTCAGGCACACGGTGTTAAATTTGATCTTGTTTTTTTGATTTGTTTGATATGTTGTCTTTATGCTGCTGTGTTGTTGCTGAAATAAATAACCTGTTTAACCTGATATGTGGTCCTCTGACACACTGGCATCCTGTCCAGGGTGTACCGTACCTCACACCTTATGACTGCTGGAATAGGCTCCAGAACCCCAGGACCTGATATTGGATAAGGGGTTGAAGGTGTTTGTGGGCTCTTTTGATCTGTTTTTCACAGCTTCTCCTTGGTTGTGTATTTTTTTCCCATCTAGTGCCTTTGCCAGTCACTTTGTCATCCATCAGAGATGCATCAATATCTATTGAAGAACTAAATTCTTCAACACAAACCCGGACAAACTCCTCCAGGCCCTGTGGAAGGCCCCAAACTGTCCCCTGTGCCCAAAGATGACTGATGAGTGGGTGTGGCACTTCAGTCTGCCTTGATTCTTCTGTTTGCACATCTGCACTTCATTTAGTTTTTAGCTCACCTGCCTTCAATATAATTATTCTCTGACAGTATTTCAGTTCCTGCTCCCCCCCCCCCCCCCCCCACAATCCAATCACCACCCAGTTTTAGTGCTTTTCATGCCCTGCATTTGTTTTGGTGTTTCTTGTGCTTTTTTTCTGTTTTTACAGTGCACCTGGAAAGTATTCACAACACTTCACTTTTCCCCATTTTGTTGTTTCTGTACCTTTCTCCAGATTTGTGTCTTCAGACACAAATCCTCTGTAGACTCGGAGGTCTACAGATAATTCCTTTGACTTCATGCTTGGTTTGTACTCTGACATGCACTGTCAACTGTGGGACTTTATACAGTGCATCGTAAAGTATACATAGCACTTAAGTTTTTCTGCATTTTGTTATGTTTCTGCCTTATTCCAAAATGGATATTACTTTTTTCCTAAAAAAAATCTACACACAATACCCCATAATAACAATGTGAAAGTTTTTTTTTTTTTTTTTAGATTTTTGCAAATTTATTAAAAATAAAAACCTAAGGAATAGTGATGGCTATCGAGAACCGGTTCTTTTCGAGTATCGTTAAGAAACGATTTGATCCACCGATATCAATAGCCTTTTTGCTTAATGATTCCCTTATCGGTCCTTCAGAGCAGCCATTGTTTTTGATGGTGTTTGTTGGGAAAATGATCATTCCTCTATGTTGATTGCAGACCCTGCAGTGGCTCTTTATTCAAGCATTTCTGCAGCGTGACACCACTTTGAAGCGTGAACCAAAGAAACAATGCTTCGATCCACTGGCTCATGGTTCTTTGATTCGCTTCTCTTCAGAAATGGCAAGTCCCCTTCTTAACCCCTCTCAAAACCATTAAAATATCGTGAGTCACTTTCGTGTGGATTAAAGTCACTAACTGGGACTCTTGCCTTGTTGCAGTCAAGAAATGAGAATCGTCCTCCCGTCCGTTGGCACAGCTCCAAACGCTGCGCGGCTCTCTGCCGAGACAGAGTCTGGTCGGAATTAATAACTTCAAAATTAATTGCCACTTTGAATAAAATGACACTGCTTACAAACGTTGTAATACAGACAAACTACAATCAACTAAAACTTTTTTTTTTCTCCTGAAATGAGACGTGCTGCATTCTTTATAAATTACATCCTGACGTGCAGCACAGCTGTAAGAGCTCAGCTCAGATGTAGGGAAAGACATTAATGCCAATAATGTCCAAAAGGAAATGCTTTTGACAATAACTACAGATTTTGTTTATTTCTATTTATGTCCAGAGATCAAGGATCCTCCATGTAGATTGTATTATGTCCAAAGTTTAAGGATCCAGTGACCAATTTCATATTTATTTACTTTAAGACTCAATAAAATGTTGTTCAGTTTCAATTCAATTTCAATTTAATTGGATTATAAAGTGCCAAATCACAACAAAAGCCATCTCAAGGCACCTCACATAGAACAGTTTAACATAAAAAATTAAAATAAATAATTTAAAAAAATTCAAATTACATAATTAAAAACAGAAGTAAAAGAATAAAACAGATAACAATAAAAATATTCATAAGAAAGAGAATAAAAATAGGCTTTAAGTCTTGACTTAAAAATGTCCACAGACTCTGACTGCTTCACGGTTGCAGGAAGACATAGAAAACCTGTAAGGCCTACTTTTAGTACACAAAAAATTCACAAGAGGTATCGATAAGGGAATCGATAAGGAATCGGATTGATAAGCGGAATCAATAATGGTATTGATAATAAAATCTTATCAATACTCATCCCTACTAAGGAATCACGTGTACATAAGTATTCACAGCTTTTGCCATGAAGCCCAAAATTGAGCTCATCCTGTTTCTACTGATCATCCTTGAGATGTTTCTACAGCTTAATTGGAGTCCACCTGGGGTAACTTCAGTTGACTGGACATGATTTGGAAAAACACACACCTGTCTACATATAAGGTCCCACAGTTGACAGTGCACGTCAGAGCAAAACCAAGCATGAAGTCAAAGGAATTGTCTGTAGACCTCCAAGACAGGATGGTCTCGAGGCACAAATCTGGGGAAGGGTACAGAAACATTTCTGCTGCTTTAAAGGTCCCAATGAGCACAGTGGCCTCCATCATCTGTAAATGGGAGATGTTCAGATTCACCAGGACTCTTCCTAGAGCTGGCCGCCTGTCTAAACTGAGTGATTGGGGGAGAAGTGTTGGGGAAGTGTCGTGACACGGACCCACAACAGGGGGCGTTAATGAAGGGACAATGGAATAGCCAAAAAGTAACAATTTAATGTTGTGAAGATGCACAACGTAATACAGACAGATACAAATATGCGTTATATCAATCCGACAAAAGGTGACGTGTGGCAGGCTCGAAGATAGGAGACGTCCGGTGCGAGAAGAGCCGGATCCCACACAGCCCCCACCACCAACGGACCTGAAGAACACTGGAGCCGCCAAGCCCTGTGCCCCAGGTGCCCACTGTCTTCAGCAGTCAGACCCGGTACTGCTGGCAAAAAACAGAAACAGTTCTGGATGAGTGTGAGTTCGCACACTCAGTAATCCCACAGTCTGTGTTCAGTAAGGAGGGAGAACCTCCATCTCCAGTCACACACTCGTGCAGCTCCTGTCTAACCACTTATCTGGATGGGGTGTGAAGTGAAGCCGTCGCTGATCACACCAAACGCCAATCCCACAGATAAGGCAACACCCACAGGAAAACGGCTGCAAAGAAGTTCAGACTATTAGTCAGTGTTAAGTGTAGCAGAGAAATTACCTGTATGGTAGAAGATTTCTCGGCGAGGAGGTGGAGTTGCAGTCCGGTCTTTGTAGTGGTGGTGATGGGTGACAGCTGCTGTTGATAGGTGACAGCTGTCACCTCCAGCGGCTCCGACGCCCTCTGGTGCTTGGAGCCCGCACTCCAAGCAGGGCGCCATCTGGTGGTGGTGGGCCAGCAGTACCTCCTCTTCAGCGGCCCACACAACAAGAAGACCTTAGCCGGGGAGGTGACCAAGAACCCGATGGTCACTCTGTCAGAGCTCCAGCATTCCTCTTTGGAGAGAGGAGAACCTTCCAGAAGGACAACCATCTCTGCAGTAATTCACCAATCAGGCCTGTACAGGATAGTGGCCAGACAGAAGCCACTCCTAAGTAAAAGGCACATGGCAGCCCACTTAGAGTTTGCCAAAAGGCACCTGAAGGACTCTCCGACCATGAGAAACAAAATTCTTCTCTCACTTGTTTCGAAGCCATACACATGCATGCACATACAGGCCACTTGGCTATTATAATCTAGATAATAATAATGAAGAATCATTGATCCATTGCTCAGATTGTACATAGTATGTTTCTAATCCATTTGTTAATCAGGTATCATTGTAATCCCCCGGAGAGGTGAAAACAGTCATATGGTTGTGCACTGAGGAGGATTTTCTCAGGTGTCAACCTTGAGAGGACAGAAACACACACAGAGACGACAGTACACACTGACACACTGTTGGAAGTCAGGGCCATTGAAATATTGATGGAAGCTCTCTCCTTGCTTTAATGAAAAATCATCCGCTGATAAATGTTTCATCCCTCCACATGCGTCACCTACCCATTTTAACAGATGAGGCAATTCTCCGTAGAAACACAAAGACTGAAGTAATGCATCCACACTTTCATGCCCTCGGCAAACGGCTGAAAGGGACAAACCAGCGGAAATGTGAAAAACAGACCAGACACCTTTTCTCATTCTAAACATGGAATGCTGGATTTATTTGACTATATATATTTTTTTTTTCTTATTTGGTTTTGTAGCGATACTAAGTAAATACAGCACTTCATTTCCTGTCACACAGGCTGTATAAAAATTGGATTATTAACTGTGATGGTAGAAACAGTCACATTCAGAACTATTGAACTTTAAGTCTGAGTCACACTGTGTTGGATTGAGGACACCTATAAGTAATAACTACAAAATTTTGAAATCCATTCATGTCTGTTTTTGTCCTGTACAAATCCTTTTCTCATTTGTTAAATATGTTACTTGTCAGCTGATGTCTGGCAAGTCTGTCGGAAAGTTTTGTGCATGGTCAAATCATTGAGTGGACATCTCCACTGGTTGTGTGTTTGTTTACCGTTTTGTCCTGTACTTGTTCATAGCTTGCCAATGGATGTCCAGTAGATGTTAGTTTTATTCATGCATTATCTGTTCTTCTTCTGTTCGTGCCCAGAAGTGCTGTGTGCACTCATTCCATCAGAGCCCCAAATCCACCGGAATTTTTCCGTCTACCAGAAAAATTATTTAAATCCCTTACTAGTTTATGTAATCTGTGGCTACACCTTTAGTGACCAGAGAAATGATGTTAGGACAAACTCCTCTGTTTGGTCATAGTCATGTCCTGTCCTCAGCATGTCTTTATTGTCACCACAGTGTTGTGTGGGCCGCTGAAGAGGAGGTACTGCTGGCTCACCACCACCAGATGGCGCCCTGCTTGGAGTGCGGGCTCCAAGCACGAGAGGGCGTCAGAGCCGCTGGGAGTGACAGCTGTCACTTATCAGCACCAGCTGTCTCTCATCACCATCACTATAAAGGCCGGACTGCAACTCCACCTCCTCACCGAGAAATCAGCTACCAATCGAGGTAACCTTCTCTGCGATTGATATTGTAACTAAACATTGTTCTGTGTGCACCCGTGTTCCTGCGGGCTCTGTCTGAAGCTGGATTGGCGGATAGTGGGAGTGCGACGGTCTTTGCCTCTCACTCCATCCAGGGAAGAGACTAACAGGAGCTGCACAGGTGAAATTGTTTCTGGAGGTGGAGGTTCTCCCTCCCGGAGGAACTAATCAAGGGACGATTACTGGGTGTGTCTTCACACACCCACCATTAATTGTTTCTATTTCTGCCAGCAGTACCTGGTCTGACAGCTGGAGACGGTGGCCACCTGGGACTCGGGACTTGGAGGCTCCGGTGTTCTTCAGATCCGCTGGCGGTGGAAGCCGTGTGGGATCCGGCTCTTCTCTGGACAGACGTCTTCTATCCTCGAGCCTGCCCACACGTCACCTTGTATACAATTGACTGTACTCCTCTATTGTCATTGTCTGTATTCCGTTGTGCGATTCACAACATTAAATTGTTACTTTTTGGCTCATCCATTGTGCGTTCATTAACGCCCCCTGTTGTGGGTCCGTGTCACTACACCTTCCCAACACAGAGGGCTTTAAAGATAAAACAAAACCTACCAAACAGGAGACATCTAAAAACTGGTTCTAGAAGAACCGACTGACAGTTCACAGAAGGAAAGAACATAAACTTCTCATAAGACAAACTGACTTGAACTCTTGTATCCATTTTGGAAATGTGCCACTTTGACAACACAAAAGGTTGATCTGTCTGCATTTGGTGTCCGTCTCTCAATCAATCAATCAATCAAGTTTTATTTCTATAGCACTTTACAACAGTTTTCACTGAACCAAAGTGCTTTCCAATAGCACCAGCTAGAGATAAAATAAAAAGTATGAAAAACACAATAAAACACAATAAGAGCATCCAAAATAGAATAAAAATAGACAAAAAAGTGTCAAAGCAATTATGTGCAAAAAGCTGCCCTGAACAAGTATGTTTTTAACTTAGCTTTAAACAGAGGCAAGCTATTAATGGACCTCAGTTCAGGAGGTAATGCATTCCACAACTTAGGACCTGCTACTGCAAAAGAACGGTCACCCCATTGTTTGGACCTGGACCTGGGAACCTCAAGAAAGTTTTGGTCAGCAGACCGAAGTGCTCTGACAGGGTTGTGTGTTTTTAACAGGTCACATAAATAAGAAGGTGCAATGCCATTTGCAGCTTTAAAAACAAACAATAACAGTTTAAAATCAACTCTAAAACGGACTGGAAGCCATCTCAGTGGGATGTGGCTATATTCTGGAAGGTCGGATTGATGAAACCAAAGTAGAATAGAATAGAACAGAATAGTCTTTATTTTCATTGTATACTGGGGAGGGCGTGGGGGATACAATGAAATTGGGAATGCTCCCGCAGAGCTACTGTACACCAGAAAAGAAACAAGACATCTTATACACCACAAAAATTGTTTACATATGAAATATGTACTGTGTACTAATATATATACTGTAAACTATGGAGTAGTGCAAAGAAATAGGTGTGTGTGTGTGTATATATATATATATATATATATATATATATATATATACACTCAGCAAAAATATAAACGCAACACTTTTGGTTTTGCTCCCATTTTGTATGAGATGAACTCAAAGATCTAAAACTTTTTCCACATACACAATATCACCATTTCCCTCAAATATTGTTCACAAACCAGTCTAAATCTGTGATAGTGAGCACTTCTCCTTTGCTGAGATAATCCATCCCACCTCACAGATGTGCCATATCAAGATGCTGATTAGACACCATGATTAGTGCACAGGTGTGCCTTAGGCTGCCCACAATAATGACGCAACCGACAGGCGTGGAAAAACTCACGCATGCGCACGAAGGTTCAAGCTTGGCTGACGTAAAAACATATGAATCAAATCCATATATTTTTTGCATAAAATAAAAAGGTACGATTCTTTTCTCACAGACCTCGTATTTACCCGTTATAGGTTGAAGAATTACATATAGGTTTACATAGGTTATATAGGTTTACCATTTTTGTCATTGTTCACTATTACTTGTTTGGTTGTGTTTTGAAATTTCTGTGATTAAGTTAAATTGTTTATGCACTTTCTTTCTTTTTTTTGTATAGTTGTTATGAGTACATATATTTATATATGTATACATTCTTTATTTTTAATGGTATAAGGGGAGGGTGCTTATAAGCCTTGCTTCTGCCTTCACCCTTTTGGCCACACGGACTCTCTGTACATTGTTCCTTTCATGTTTTGTTATTGCCTTTGTTGTTGCTCATCTGTGTGCCGGATAAATAAATTAATTCATTCATTCAGAGTCTATGACTCCCCCTGGATGAGCACTAGTCCAACACAGTTGCTACTTCCCCAGCCAAGGACAGTACCCATTTTTAGCTGGGTGAACTGAGACAATGCAAATTAAATGTTTTGACAAAGGACACAAACAGGGAGTGCAGGAATCAAACCTAAGTCTATACATCCCAAATCCTGATCCACTGAGCTATTTGCTCTACTTGTTAAAGTGTATAGAAAATTCACCTTTTTGGGACAGGGGTGGTGGCCAAGTGGTTAGGGCACTTGGTTTCAGTGCAGATGGTTCCTGGGTCAAACCCTACCTGTGATGTGGAGTTGTCTCAGGAAGAGCATTGGGCACAAAACTTCCCAAGTGAAAAAGCAGCTGAAGGGACTTACTATAGAAAATTCATCTTTTACCTCCTGTAAAATGATCCATTCCCCAGCCCCCATGATCCTTAACTGGAATACTCAGGTTCAGAAAATGTATGGTTGGATTCAGAACCATCTGCTGCCACTACATCAGGTTATATTAATCCTGTGCGAACAGACATGTAATAATCCTCTGAAAAAGGAATTTAGTATGGGGCACTTAAAGTGGCATTTGGAAATCAGTCAGCAGATTTGACAAGAGTTTTATTCAAGTAGGATTTCTATATCAGTGTATTCACACCTATTAATCATATGATCATGTTCATGTCAGCACCTCAGCTCTGTGCTCCCGTGCTGTCTCCAGACCACCTGTTCTACAGAGCGCACTGTGCACTGTATCTCTGCATGAAGATTAAAAAATAAAGTAATGCATTAAATCCAAAATCAAGGGGATAGAACATATTTGTTTATGCTTGTTTGGCAGCACTGTTGCCTCATAGCAAGAAGGTCCTGGGATCGTTTCCTGCCTGGCTCTTTCTGTGCAAGTTTGCATGTTCACCCAAGTCTGCGTGGATTTCTTCCAGACACTCCAGATTACTCCCACAATCAAAAACATGTTTATTTAGGGTCTGCTCCTTTCTTTGCCACTGACCAAGGCAGCGTCTCTACATCTGGAGTTGGTCCCTGGGCACCGGGCTGTGGCTGCTCACTGCTCCTAGTGGTTGGATTATGTCTAACTGTAACTACCATGAATTAAATTTGGGACCTCCCCCTCAATGCTGGGCCTCCTTTAAGCCTGTTACAACTGAGGACATTCTATCTGTCATCAACAAAATGAAACCATCCTCTGGTATTTTGGATGTACTTCCTTTTAGATTGTTTATGAATGTTTTTTACTTTATTGGGCCTTGTATTGTTAAAATGTTCAATATGTCTTTGTCGACTGGTGTGTTTCCTTGTTCCTTTAAACATGCTGTTGTGGAACCACGGCTAAAGAAAGCAGGATTGGACTCTACGGAACTGAAGAACTTTAGGCCAATATCAAAGACCCCCTTTTTGGCTAAAGTCTTGGAAAAGGTGGTCTGTGTCCAATTTAAATCATTTCTGCAGACTAACAACATCTACGTTTCAGTCCGGGTACCGTGAGTTTCATTCCACTGAAACGGCCCTGTTGAAGGTGTCTAGTGACATTATGATGGCCGCTGATAGCGGTAAATGTTCTGTGCTGGTTTTATTAGATCTGTCATCTGCATTTGATACCGTTGACCATGGCATTTTGATTAAAAGACTGCGGGATACGGTTGGCATGTCGGGTCCTGTATTAGAGTGGTTTAGCTCTTAATTGGTTGGTAGAAATTTTAGTGTTTCTGTGAATAATGTGATGTCTGAATCTGCTGATCTTTTGTGGGGTGTGCCGCAGGGCTCAGTCCTGGGTCCGATTTTGTTCCTGCTGTATATCCTTCCTCTTGGTAAGTTGATCCAGCAGTTCTGTGATGTGTCCTACCATTTGTATGCCGATGACTTGCAGCTGTACTGTTCCTTTAAGACAACTGAAGCCCAGAAAATTTGTTCTCTCATTAGTTGTCTCACTAAAATTACAGAATGGCTTACTGAAAACAGCCTACAGTTGAATTCTAATCAGACATTGACATTGATTGTAGCTCCAGATAGTGCTATGTCTGTCATTAAGAATCACCTTGGTAATCTGAGCAGCTCTGTTAAAGGCAGCCTGCGTAACCTGGGTGTGATTTTGGATGGAGGGATGTCTTTGGAACATCACACTAGACAGCTTGTTAAGAACTGTTTTTTTTACAAATTCATAACATTTCCAAATTACGCAAAATGGTGGCTTTTAATGAGCTAGAGATGATTGTACACGTATTTGTTTCTTCTCGACTTGATTATTGTAACAGTCTCTTTACATGCCTCAATAAGAAAGAGCTGGCCCACCTGCAGGTAGTGCAAAATTTTGCTGCAAGAATTCTTACCCGCGCCCACAGGAGAAGGCATATTACTCCTATCCTCAAGTCTTTACATTGGCTCCCTGTTTTTTTACAAGATAAATTACAAAATCCTACTGCTGACCTTTAGAGCTTTACACGGGCAGGCACCGGAATACATTAAGGACCTGATCCAGCCTTATATTTCCAGCAGGAGTTTGAGGTCTTCCTATCAGAACCTGCTGATGGTTCCCCAAACTTGTTTCAAAACTTGAGGGGACAGATCCTTTAAAGCTGTGGCACCTCGCTTCTGGAATGAGCTTCCCTGTTCCCTTCGCTCACTGGATTCTGTGAATGTGTTTAGACAGCAACTAAAGACGCATTTTTTTCAAACTGGCATTTTGGTTTCAATTTTATTGTTTTTATATTTGCATATGGTTTTTTTATTGTCTATTTATATCGTGTGAAGCACTTTCATCAGATGTCAGTAACAACCCAAGTAATCCACATATACAAAAAAGTAAAGAAAAACAAACCATAGATGTCCATAATTTAAGTTATGTGTAATAAAATGGAACAACATGATGAAAAAGTATTGAACACGCTGACTGAAATTTATTTTATACTTTGTAGAAAAGCCTTTGTTGGTAATGACAGCTTCAAGATGCCTCCTGCATGGAGAAACTAGTCACATGCATTGCTCAGGTGCGATTTTGGCCCATTCTTCCACACAGTCTTCAAATCTTGAAGGTTCTGTGGACCTCTTCTATGAACTCTGACCTTTAGTTCTTTCCATAGACTTTTCTATTGGATCCAAGTCAGGTGATTGGCTGGGCCATTCTAGCAACTTTATTTTCATTCTCTGAAACCAGTTGAGAGTTTCCTTGGCTGTGTGTTTGGAACAGCCCAGTCTCACGTTTTTTTGTGCTCCTGTCATGAAATGAGTCAAATTTTCGTGACAGGGTTTTTTTTTAAACTCACTATTACTAACCCTACTCCTACCCCCAACCCTAACCATAACCACCCCCTACCCACCGCTTCACTTTTAATTTCATGCAGCCATCACGGAATGAATTACAATGAATTTGTGCTGCCGTGATGAAAATGAGGCGCTTTTCATGACAATATCACAAACCAATGGATTAATGTCACGACTTGCCGTGTGTTGATTTGGGACCATTGTATTGCTGAAATGTCCACCCTCGTTTCATTTTCATCATCAAAGCTTCTGGGGAAAACCTGGTCTTGTTAGGAGAGACGGCATCCATCCCACTTTGGATGGAGCAGCTCTCATTTCTAGAAATCTGGCCAATTTTCTTAAATCCTCCAAACCGTGACTATCCAGGGTTGGGACCAGGAAGCAGAGTTGTAGTCTTACACACCTCTCTGCAGCTTCTCTCCCCCTGCCATCCCCTCATTACCCCATCCCCGTAGAGACGGTGCCTGCTCCCAGACTACCAATAACCAGCAAAAATCTATTTAAGCATAAAAATTCAAAAAGAAAAAATAATATAGCACCTTCAACTGCACCACAGCGTAAAACAGTTAAATGTGGTCTATTAAACATTAGGTCTCTCTCTTCTAAGTCCCTGTTGGTAAATGATATAATAATTGATCAACATATTGATTTATTCTGCCTAACAGAAACCTGGTTACAGCAGGATGAATATGTTAGTTTAAATGAGTCAACACCCCCGAGTCACACTAACTGTCAGAATGCTCGTAGCACGGGCCGAGGCGGAGGATTAGCAGCAATCTTCCATCCCAGCTTATTAATTAATCAAAAACCCAGACAGAGCTTTAATTCATTTGAAAGCTTGTCTCTTAGTCTTGTCCATCCAAATTGGAAGTCCCAAAAACCAGTTTTATTTGTTATTATCTATCGTCCACCTGGTCGTTACTGTGAGTTTCTCTGTGAATTTTCAGACCTTTTGTCTGACTTAGTGCTTAGCTCAGATAAGATAATTATAGTGGGCGATTTTAACATCCACACAGATGCTGAGAATGACAGCCTCAACACTGCATTTAATCTATTATTAGACTCTATTGGCTTTGCTCAAAAAGTAAATGAGTCCACCCACCACTTTAATCATATCTTAGATCTTGTTCTGACTTATGGTATGGAAATAGAAGACTTAACAGTATTCCCTGAAAACTCCCTTCTGTCTGATCATTTCTTAATAACATTTACATTTACTCTGATGGACTACCCAGCAGTGGGGAATAAGTTTCATTACACTAGAAGTCTTTCAGAAAGCGCTGTAACTAGGTTTAAGGATATGATTCCTTCTTTATGTTCTCTAATGCCATATACCAACACAGTGCAGAGTAGCTACCTAAACTCTGTAAGGGAGATAGAGTATCTTGTCAATAGTTTTACATCCTCATTGAAGACAACTTTGGATGCTGTAGCTCCTCTGAAAAAGAGAGCTTTAAATCAGAAGTGTCTGACTCCGTGGTATAACTCACAAACTCGTAGCTTAAAGCAGATAACCCGTAAGTTGGAGAGGAAATGGCGTCTCACTAATTTAGAAGATCTTCACTTAGCCTGGAAAAAGAGTCTGTTGCTCTATAAAAAAGCCCTCCATAAAGCTAGGACATCTTTCTACTCATCACTAATTGAAGAAAATAAGAACAACCCCAGGTTTCTTTTCAGCACTGTAGCCAGGCTGACAAAGAGTCAGAGCTCTATTGAGCTGAGTATTCCATTAACTTTAACTAGTAATGACTTCATGACTTTCTTTGCTAACAAAATTTTAACTATTAGAGAAAAAATTACTCATAACCATCCCAAAGACGTATCGTTATCTTTGGCTGCTTTCAGTGATGCCGGTATTTGGTTAGACTCTTTCTCTCCAATTGTTCTGTCTGAGTTATTTTCATTAGTTACTTCATCCAAACCATCAACATGTTTATTAGACCCCATTCCTACTAGGCTGCTCAAGGAAGCCCTACCATTATTTAATGCTTCAATCTTAAATATGATCAATCTATCTTTGTTAGTTGGCTATGTACCACAGGCTTTTAAGGTGGCAGTAATTAAACCATTACTTAAAAAGCCATCACTTGACCCAGCTATCTTAGCTAATTATAGGCCAATCTCCAACCTTCCTTTTCTCTCAAAAATTCTTGAAAGGGTAGTTGTAAAACAGCTAACTGATCATCTGCAGAGGAATGGTCTATTTGAAGAGTTTCAGTCAGGTTTTAGAATTCATCATAGTACAGAAACAGCATTAGTGAAGTTACAAATGATCTTCTTATGGCCTCGGACAGTGGACTCATCTCTGTGCTTGTTCTGTTAGACCTCAGTGCTGCTTTTGATACTGTTGACCATAAAACTTTATTACAGAGATTAGAGTATGCCATAGGTATTAAAGGCACTGCGCTGCGGTGGTTTGAATCATATTTGTCTAATAGATTACAATTTGTTCATGTAAATGGGGAATCTTCTTCACAGACTAAAGTTAATTATGGAGTTCCACAAGGTTCTGTGCTAGGACCAATTTTATTCACTTTATACATGCTTCCCTTAGGCAGTATTATTAGACGGTATTGCTTAAATTTTCATTGTTACGCAGATGATACCCAGCTTTATCTATCCATGAAGCCAGAGGACACACACCAATTAGCTAAACTGCAGGATTGTCTTACAGACATAAAGACATGGATGACCTCTAATTTCCTGCTTTTAAACTCAGATAAAACTGAAGTTATTGTACTTGGCCCCACAAATCTTAGAAACATGGTGTCTAACCAGATCCTTACTCTGGATGGCATTACCCTGACCTCTAGTAATACTGTGAGAAATCTTGGAGTCATTTTTGATCAGGATATGTCATTCAAAGCGCATATTAAACAAATATGTAGGACTGCTTTTTTGCATTTACGCAATATCTCTAAAATCAGAAAGGTCTTGTCTCAGAGTGATGCTGAAAAACTAATTCATGCATTTATTTCCTCTAGGCTGGACTATTGTAATTCATTATTATCAGGTTGTCCTAAAAGTTCCCTAAAAAGCCTTCAGTTAATTCAAAATGCTGCAGCTAGAGTACTGACGGGGACTAGAAGGAGAGAGCATATCTCACCCATATTGGCCTCTCTTCATTGGCTTCCTGTTAATTCTAGAATAGAATTTAAAATTCTTCTTCTTACTTATAAGGTTTTGAATAATCAGGTCCCATCTTATCTTAGGGACCTCGTAGTACCATATCACCCCAATAGAGCGCTTCGCTCTCAGACTGCAGGCTTACTTGTAGTTCCTAGGGTTTGTAAGAGTAGAATGGGAGGCAGAGCCTTCAGCTTTCAGGCTCCTCTCCTGTGGAACCAGCTCCCAATTCAGATCAGGGAGACAGACACCCTCTCTACTTTTAAGATTAGGCTTAAAACTTTCCTTTTTGCTAAAGCTTATAGTTAGGGCTGGATCAGGTGACCCTGAACCATCCCTTAGTTATGCTGCTATAGACGTAGACTGCTGGGGGGTTCCCATGATGCACTGTTTCTTTCTCTTTTTGCTCTGTATGCACCACTCTGCATTTAATCATTAGTGATTGATCTCTGCTCCCCTCCACAGCATGTCTTTTTCCTGGTTCTCTCCCTCAGCCCCAACCAGTCCCAGCAGAAGACTGCCCCTCCCTGAGCCTGGTTCTGCTGGAGGTTTCTTCCTGTTAAAAGGGAGTTTTTCCTTCCCACTGTAGCCAAGTGCTTGCTCACAGGGGGTCGTTTTGACCGTTGGGGTTTTACATAATTATTGTATGGCCTTGCCTTACAATATAAAGCGCCTTGGGGCAACTGTTTGTTGTGATTTGGCGCTATATAAAAAAATTGATTGATTGATTGATCATCCTGGTAGATTTTTATCAAGAATGTCTCTGTACATTTTTCTATTCATCCATCTATGCTTCAATTCCATGAAGTTTGCCAGTGGCAGATGCTGAAAAACAGTTCCACACCATGATGTTCCCACTTCCAAACTTCACTGTTGGTATGGTGTTTTTGGGATCTTGTACAGTAGTGCCATTTTAACTCCAAACATGGTGTGTATTATGGCATTCAAAGAGTTCAGTTTTAGTCTTATCTGACCAGACTATATTCTCCCAGTATTTCACAGGCTTATCTAAATCTTGTACAGCAAACTTTAAACAAGCTTCAACATGCTTTTTCTTCAGCAATTTGGAGTATTGCATGGTGAGCGTGCATACAGGGCATGGTGGTTGAGTGCATTACTTGTTGCTTTCTTTGAAACAATTGTACCTGCTAATTCCAGGTCTTTCTGAACCTCTCCACAAGTGGTCATTGGTTCTTGTACAACTCTTCTGATAATTGTTTTCAGTCCTCTGTCAGAAATCTTGCAAGGAGCACTTGGTTGTGGCCAGTTTATGGTGAAATAACATTCTTTCCACTTCTGGATTATGGCCCCACAGTGCTCACTGGAACATTCAGAAGTTTAGAAATCTTTCTGTAACCAGTGCCATTGCTTTGTTTTGCAACCACAAGGTAGGGAAGCTCTTGAGAGAGCTCTTTGCTTTTACCCATCATGAGATGTTTCTTGTGTGGCACCTTGACAATGAGATGCCTTTTTATAGGCCATCAGAGCGAGACAAGATGACACGGAGTGCCTGAAGATGATTTACTTTATTTAAAATTGGCTGACAGTGCAACTGTCCTGTGATTAATCATGCAGCACAAATGATTATGATTCACATTTTTGTGCCCTAAGCACAGCACATGATGCCTGAGGTGAGAGCTTCCTTATCCCGTGTGAATTCACCATAAATATTACAGACATGCTGCAGTATAGTTACATTGCTCCACCTTTAGATTTAAAAGTAGTCCTGTCCAAACACGGCTTTAAGGGTGCCACAATACAATAAGCAAAACCAGAAAAAAAAAACAACATTTTACATCCACCAAACCTTGGGGTTAAAAAACAAACACACAAAGGAGATCCTGAAGCCAGTTTTTGAAGTTGTCAAGTAAAATATTATTCCATCTTTGGACATTTGTGCAAGTCTTTTGTTCTGTGGAAACCTGATAAGAAAGTGATTTGAACCAGACCATGAGGAAGGTGCACCATTACAACCATTGCACCTTTTCCCACTGTAGTCCTGGCTCTGGGGGAGGTTTTCATGTACATTTCTCTTTGAGAGACAAAACTTGCATTTTCACCTTACCTATGATGAGGACATTCAAAAAAGTTTGGTTAAGATTTTTGTCTGTGGTACGTTTTTTCTGCAGCGCCCAGTTTTCAATTATGGTTCAGTGCTATTTGCACATATTTCTAGAATTCATATCTTACGAAATAACTAACAAGACAACAGTGGCATAGTAAATAAATTACCTTTACCTGTCATGTTTAGATGTAGCATATACAGTTGCACCATGTTTAGATGTCATTTAGAGAATATTTTGACAAAAAAAAAAAAAGATTTTTCCCCCTAATTTTGCCGAAAAATCACTTTCAGTTTGAAAGCGACTAAAAGATTGCAAGCCTCCCTAGATACTATTTGTATGCAAAAATAAGCCAGCTTTTGTGAAAAACATCCTTATGGGGTCCTTTTAATAAAAATTTTTATTTTCAGTATACTGCAGGGTCATTGAGGGGGTTAATGTGACCCAAAGTTTCCTGTACCCCCAAAAAACGGCATTTACCAAATCAGCTGATTAGTTCTAATTCATGGAATAATTGATATTGAAACTTGATTTTGCTATTAGGGTACAGGGTGTTGTTATCTGGAAGTTCACTGACACCATTTTAACCCCTTTCAGTTTTGCCTCATTTGCATTATTTCAAAATGGCTGCCAAAATGTCCTCCACATGGCCCCAGGAGACATGAAGTTGGTCTATGTCTAATACATGCATGTAAGGCCTAACTTCCCCATCCATTTCCCTAGAGCCAAGCATATCCAAGACCACGCTGCCATCTATTGTTCTTAAAGTGACCCACATCTTGTAACCTTAAGACATTCTATTTTTAGGAAGAAGCCATTTTCTTCTCTTTGTTTTGAAAGTGAAGTGACCTTGTCACCTTTCTCTAAGCTATTGTATGTACTATTACAAAGTAGAGCTGATAGGTAAGTTTCCAAAGTAATAACAGATGATCTTATCTACATCATCACAGTCTGTTCTGACCTTTATGTATTTGTAAAGGCCTTCTTAGGATTCACAATGGCCTAAGTGGCCAAGAAGTGATTTCATGGATGTCTGGTGTGTAGGCCTATCGAACCAAAGCATATTTCACTAGTAGCCTACAACAGAAATAGATTATGTTTATGTCATTAGTGTATGGACACAGTGATCTCATCTAAATCAAGAATTGTACTTTTATTTGATTTCATAACAAGAAGGGACTCTAACAACTAGTGCTGCCCTCTTTTTTTGAGCTTTTGTACTAAAATTCCAATGGTATACAGTAGGAAACTGAGTGTGAGTCCACATCTTCAGTCCAACTTTGAAGAAGCTGACCTGCGCATCCCTATTCATGTCCTTGACTGTTTTGAGAATGGACACAGAGTATGTGTTGTGATTACGAGCGACACTGATGTGATTGTTGCCCTTTTGTACCAAATGCCTGTATTTCTAAGGAAAAACCTTCTGGAGCTGTGGGTACGTGCAGGAGTTGGAGACACTCGCTATGTGCCCCTTCATACTCTGTATGACAAACTTGGAAGTAACCTTTGTTCAGTCCTTCCGGCTGTGCACAGCCTTACTGGATGTGACATCACAAGCAAAATTGGTACTAAGAAGGCTGCCTTAAAAGCTGAAGCAATTTGGGGCAGCTGCAACACCTTTCTGTGCCCATCATCAGTGATGCAGAACAGTACTTGGTGAAAGTGTTCAGACCAGGAAGTGACGCCAAGGGTTTCTCAACTATGCGGGCAGAGGTTTTCCACCAGAAAAAGGATAGTTCTCATCAAAATCTGCCTCCAACCAGCCGGGGACTTCTTCCACATATCAAACGAAAAAATAATGTTTTTGGATACAAAATGCTGTTAATGACATTAAATCATGTAGCAAATGTGTATGCTATGTCTAAACATGATAGATAAAGGTGATTTTTTTCATTCTGATACTGTCTTCTTGTTAGTTATTCTGTCAAACCTGAATTCTTGAATTTCGACCCATTAGCCAAGGACTGTGATGGCATAAATCGTGCTGCAGAAAAAACGTACCACGGATGAAAATCTTAACCAAGCTTTTTTGAATGTCCTCATCATATGTAAGGTGAAAATGCAAGTTTTGGCTCTCAAAGAGAAATGTACACGAAACCCCCCCCCCAGAGCCTATACTACTGAGGAAAGGCTAACATCAAATTAAACACTGTTCTATAGATACTGTTCAGCACTTGCATGAACGTGGCGTTCCATTGACTTCAGTGATTTTGTTGGCAAAGAAAAGTCTACTGACTGACTTGATGGACGACGCTGTGACATTTGCAGAATCAATGTTAGCAGTACTTGAGCAGCTGAGTGAAGATTAATGAAGATGCCAATATCTTTGCAGCAGAACAAAGGCCAAATTATTGAGGTTCCTGGTTTTTCCTGTCTTACTGTATCGATGTGAGACCTGAATGTTAACCAGTGACATAAGCAGACAACTGGGTGTTTTTGGTACTAGGTGTGATGGGATCATTGGGTACCACTAAAATGACTTTGTATCAAATGATCAGTTACTTGGGAATACTAAGATGAGGAGTCCCATTTTCATCGTGAGGGAGCACCATCTTTGAATTTTTGGCCATGTGATGCATTTCACTGTGCATGATCCAGCACATAGGTGCCTGAATGTTGAGGGCTCCAGCAGCTGATGAAGGCCAAGGGGTTGCCCATTCTTCACCTGGCTGGGGTGATAAGATAATTATTTTAGAGATGTTGGGATGGACCTGTTGTCTGCATGGTGTTTGCAATCCAGAAGTTCATTAGTGGAAATATTTATGATTTCAACTTCAGTCTGACTTTTTGTTCTCTGTGTGTGAGTTCCTTCCCTGCTGTATTTCAAACTCACTCATACCATGGGTGCTATAAAAAAAAGTGGATTTATTACTATATTAAGTACAATTAGGAAATCCTTGGTCTGTGCTCTCGCATTTGGAGAGTCATCAAACTGTTTTGTATTGATTGGTAATTTATCATTCCTACAAGGCCAATGGGCGACCACAAGCGGAACGAGTGTTGGCTTCAACCCACACAAAATCAATAGCAGATAATATAGAGGGGCTCCCAAATTATTGATGAGCAGAGAAAAGCTTGTCTCTCCATTCATTCAAATAGGGGTCAAATCGAAAGCTGTCTCATCCTCACACTCAGATGTCCAGTTGGTTAGAGGGAGTGGAGACCCATGGGAGACAAATGTGAAAGGATGACACGTCCAGACAATCAGGCCAAATTTCATAGCAATGCACATCCAATGTCACAAATCAAAGAAAGGCAGGTGGGAGAACAGCTTTAGTTATCTGTTAGCTCAACAGCCAGCAGCTGCTACAGGTCTGAACCCAAGGAATCAGAAAATAAAATCAGGTCACATAGTCACAAAATCAGCAACAACTCTGTTTTCCTTCGTTCCCCCTCCAGGTTTGTGTTTGTGTCAGTTGTGTATCTAGGACTGTTTTAACAATGTACATTCGAACACTAAACATTATTAATGAGGTCATATTGTCATATCAATATATCAAGAGGCTGCTGCTTCAATGATCCACAACCGGCAAATTTTTGCGTCGGAGATAAATGCGTGCAGCAATTAAACAGTAAGACATAACACACTGACATTTTCTACCCAAATAAATAAGTATTTTCCCACTCTAGAACCAATGACACTGAATGGCGAACTCACCTTTGCTACGTCTTAGAGATCGTCACTTTCACACTTGCAGGAATGAGTGAGTCAGAAAACGCGCGCACACCACTGAGACCAGGATGTTTTGATTTCTCTGCTGATCACAAGGATGGCTGGATCCGGTCAAGCTTGTGGTTGTTTGTAGACAAAACATCAGTCTTTCCATTGGTACCGAGTATTAGCTTATTCGCGCTGATTACGAGAAATGGCAGTGCAAATACTACAGCAGTGATCCAGAACCGGCAATGATCCGGAACTGGGCAAGTGACTGTACCACGTCAATTTTGACAGATTACTTTTTGGAGACATACTTTAATATTGATATATGAGGTCTATTAGAAAAGTATCCGACCTTATTATTTTTTTCAAAAACCATATGGATTTGATTCATATGTTTTTACGTCAGCCAAACTTGAACCTTCGTGTGCATGTGTGAGTTTTTCCACACCTGTCGGTTGCGTCATTCGCCTGTGAGCAGGCCTTGTGGGAGGAATGGTCCACCCCTGTCGTCGTTGTTTCATTGCGAGGAAATGGCGGAATGATTTGGGCTTTTTTTCCATCAGAATTTTTTCAGAAACTGTTAGAGACAAGCAGCTGGAAACCATTCGAAAAATTTATCTGGCTTTCGGTGAAAATTTTACAGGCTTCACAGAGAATAAGGACTGTTACTACAGCTTTAAGGATGCCCCACAATGCCGCACGGCGCGCCACGCTCCGAGCCGCCATCAAGAGGCAGAAAACACCACATCATTTCTAAATGGATGGCTGTGTGGAGCCGGGACCATCGTGAGCAATTTCTCTGGTTATCACAAGAGCTGGACATCAGCCATTTTCCGGCAGATTTCACTTTTAACAAGAGATTTTGTCATGGAAAGCCACGCGGAGGCTTTGCGCGTCAGGACCGATTTGCTGATCGAGCGAGACAAAGGAACACCTCCGTTTCGGAGTGTTAAAGGACAAGTTGGGACATGTCTATCTCGGCTTTCAATGCTTACCAGCCCAGTGAGTATAAGAGAAATTGTGGAGAGCTGGGCATATCCCAACTTGTCCCCTGGCAATCAGAGATCTCTGATGTCCGCTAATCCGGATCCAGATCAGCTCCAAAATTTAATGAAGTCTTCCATGGCTTGATATCTATCTGTGGTGCAAATTTGGTGAGAATCTGTGAAGTAGTTTTGACAAAATCCTTCAAAGCGTATATAAAGTGAAATCTTGATCAAGAATCCATATTCAGATCCAGATCACCTCCAAAATTTAATGGAGTCTTCCGTGGCCTAATATGTATCTGTGGTGAAAATTTGGTGAGAATCTGTGAAGTAGTTTTGACGGAATGCTTCAAAGACTATATAAAGTAAAACTTCATCCAGAATCCAGATCCGGATCAACTCCAAAATTTAACGGGTTCTTCTATGGCCTAATATGTATCTGTGGTGAAAATTTAATCAAAATCTGTGCAGTAGTTTTGACGTAATCTTGCTAACAGCAGTGTTGTATAAAGTACCGGAAAAATCACACGTAAGTAAAAGTACAGATACCCATTAAAAAAATGACTTTGGTAGAAGTTCAAGTTACTGCTTGAAATGCTACTCAAGTAAAAGTCTTAAAGTGTCTAGTATTTATTGTACTTAAGTATGACAAGTAATGTACAACTAAATGTACTCAAGTACTGAAAGTAAAAGTACAAGTAAATGTTAATAATAAAAACGGACTGATTTTTTAAATAAAAGTTTATCTAGGCTTGTAAATGATTGGTAGTATTAGTCAAAATACTGAAAATTGTGCACATCACACAAAAACACTTCAGAAACAAGGTTTCAAAACCTAAACGAGAGTAGGCTACTCACTAGGTGTTCATAGGAAACAGTTATTTATTTCTATATGTATTTATTTATTTTCATTGTTACATGGTTTTATCTTTTCTTTTGTGTTTTGTTTCATTAGGTTCTTTTTGTCTCTTTCTCTAAAATTGTATTGTAACATTATTAGTCTATTATTATTGACTATTATTGTCTATTATGTAGAGTTTTATTGTTGTTGCTATAATATATGAATAAAAATAAATTTAAAAAATTACAATTTGTCTCTTTTACGACAACGAACGCTGAGCCATTAATTATACAGAAAACAAATCAACACAAACGTGCTAATGCAAACAGCTTAATGCTAACTTTAACATCAATCTAATGCGTTAGTATCAGCCCCGTTATTAAGTTATAAAATACATCTATCAAGTGTTTCAGAAGACCATAACAGGTCGGTTTAACATAAAAATTTTAAATATTACTCACAGACATATGATCTTCAGGGTTTTAGTGGGAAAAAAATTAGGATAAAGTGAAATAAAATCCACGAATCGTAGATCGAAGCACTGCTTCAACCTGCGAATCACTGCTTCAATTGGTTCAAGGTTCAAAGCAAGGCCGCGCTGACATGCCTCATGACAAATCGGCCTGACTTCGTTGCAGTCACTAGTAATCAGTGGAGTCTCTGGGTGAAAACATGACTTTTTTCGTGTGTGTGTGGGTGTGTTTGTGTTTTTTTTTGTAATGAGTAACGGCATGGCGCGTAGAAAATGTATCGGAGTAGAAGTATGCAATTGAGGTCAGAAATGTAGTGAAGTAAAAGTGAAAGTAAACTGAATTTAAAAAAAACTCAAGTAAAGTACAAAGTCTCCCAAAACGTACTTAAGTACAGCAGTGAAGTATTTTTACTTTGTTACTATACAACACTGGCTAACAGACAGACAGACACACAAATAAATAAACGCACGTGATTTTATTACGTCCTTGGCGGACGTAAAAATAGATTCCTTAACTTTGATTTTGCATTTTCATTCATTTGTTACCATGTTATTTCAGAATGTAATTCACCCTAATGTGATTTACCCCTACCTGAGCTTTGTCATTTGACACGTCAAACCCTAATTTACCCCTGTGATAAGAGTGTGGACAGAACAGCAGCAATCAATCTGTCTTCTGCAACAGAAGAGTAAATGTTTAGATGTGCAGCCGTGTTACTTCCCATGTTAACACACGCATCCATTAGACGGGGTGAGCCGGCCCATCCTGACTCCCTGTGACCTGTTGCGGTGTTATCAGTGGGAGACGCTGCACCTGGACACCATACGTTTGTGTCTGTGGTGCCCACGTGTATGTGCATTTCAGTGATTTCATGCAAGTGTGAGTCTGAGCGGGTTTGTATGTCACAGGTCAAACCGGGAGAGACAGAGGGGTTGACGGGAGCGTGACAAAACAACCACAACATGCATGCCCCTCGTCCTCCTCCTCCTTGCCAGGAATGGCATTTTTCATCTCGAGTCTGACTTTCCTGTTTGAATTAGTGCTACAAACGTCAGGCTGACTTGATGAATGGTGTTTATCCAAGGCCACGGGCTTAAGGCGACTGTAATATAGCATAAAAATAATGAAGAATCATAAAGCGAGAGAGCAAGCAACTGTGGACAAAAATGAAGTAAACACTAAAATAGACTGTTTGCAGTAGCACCACGGATTCCCCCATTAAAAGTTGTGACATACTTGCAGTCCACCTTTGTTGTAAGCTAACCAAACCGCTAACATAGTCACGCTGCATGCATACAAGTGAAAATGGATATGTACTTATTTTACTTACTTGTTTTTAATTTACTTAATTTACTAATTTCTCTCAAAACAGGGTGTGATACCTTCATAGCATGCATTCACAGACCATGGACAAACAAATGAGGAATTACTTTCTCGCCATTTGTGCTAATGTCATGGGGAAACAACATTTTGATAAATATTCCAGCTTCAGAGGGCAGTATTCATCATTGACGTTTACATTTGTGCAGCAGTTCTTTTTTCTTGGTGGGTAAAGTTTTCCTCTGCTTTTAAAGGTGTTCTCTGCTGACATAGCGGTTAGCTTCTGCAGTTAGCCTGCTAATACCTCCCATAATCTTCAGATTGAGCCATATTTAAAGATACAGTGTGTAGGAATTAGCAGTGTTTATTAGCATAAATTGAATATACGAGGTCTGTTAGAAAAGTATTGGACCTGTTTATTTTTTTCAAAAACCTGATGGATTTGAATCATGTGTGTTTGCATGAGCCAACCTTGAACCTTCGTGCGCATGTGTGATTTTTTTCACGCCTGTCGGTTGCGTCATTTGCTTGTAAGCAGCCTTTGTGTGAGGATGGGTGGAGTCGCTCATCGTTTTTTCTTTGCAAGGAAATGGCGGAATGACTAGAGCAGCGCGACTGCATCAAATTTTGTTAGAAACTGGGCGACAGCCAGGTGGAAACCATTCGGATTGTTCAGACGGCTTTCAGTGACGATCCTCTCGGCATCACACAGAAAAGAGTGGTGGCGAAATTCATCGGCACAAAGCTGATGGCGCAGCAACAGCGCCTCCGTGATGAAGCCTCACAGGACATGTTGTGGCATGTCCACCAAGTCCACAATTTCTCAGATAGTCACACGACTGAAAAGCCACCGAAAGCCGTCTGAATCTTTCGAATGGTGCAAGATCTGGGCATGTCAGGGCATGTCCTGTGAGACTTCAACACGGAGCTGCTTTTGCTGTGCCACCAGCGTCGTGCCGATGAATTTCGCCGCCACTCTTTTCATGGCAAAATCTTCTTTCACAGTGGAATGTGCTGAAAAAGTGCTGATGTCCACCTCTTCTGCAATTTCTCGGATAATCACACGACGGTCCCACATCACCACAGCGTTCACTTTGGAAATGATCCGGTCGTTTCAGCGTGTTGATGCCGATCGGAGCGCGGCGCACTCTCCACCGTTGTGCAGACATCTTTAAACCGGTTGTACCGCTCCTTAATCTGTGTGATGCCCAGAGGTTCGTCACTGAAACCCATCTGAATAATCCGAATGGTTTCCACCTGGCTGTGGCCCGGTTTCTAACAAAATTTGATGCTGTCGTGCTGCTCCAGTCGTTCTGCCATTTCCTTGCAAAGATAAAATGATGAGAGACTCCACCCATCAGGTTTCTTTTTAGAGAAAAAATTACTCATAACCATCCCAAAGACATATCGTTATCTTTGGCTGCTTTCAGTGATGCCGGTATTTGGTTAGACTCTTTCTCTCCGATTGTTCTGTCTGAGTTATTTTCATTAGTTACTTCATCCAAACCATCAACATGTTTATTAGACCCCATTCCTACCAGGCTGCTCAAGGAAGCCCTACCATTATTTAATGCTTCGATCTTAAATATGATCAATCTATCTTTGTTAGTTGGCTATGTACCACAGGCTTTTAAGGTGGCAGTAATTAAACCATTACTTAAAAAGCCATCACTTGACCCAGCTATCTTAGCTAATTATAGGCCAATCTCCAACCTTCCTTTTCTCTCAAAAATTCTTGAAAGGGTAGTTGTAAAACAGCTAACTGATCATCTGCAGAGGAATGGTCTATTTGAAGAGTTTCAGTCAGGTTTTAGAATTCATCATAGTACAGAAACAGCATTAGTGAAGGTTACAAATGATCTTCTTATGGCCTCGGACAGTGGACTCATCTCTGTGCTTGTTCTGTTAGACCTCAGTGCTGCTTTTGATACTGTTGACCATAAAATTTTATTACAGAGATTAGAGCATGCCATAGGTATTAAAGGCACTGCGCTGCGGTGGTTTGAATCATATTTGTCTAATAGATTACAATTTGTTCATGTAAATGGGGAATCTTCTTCACAGACTAAAGTTAATTATGGAGTTCCACAAGGTTCTGTGCTAGGACCAATTTTATTCACTTTATACATGCTTCCCTTAGGCAGTATTATTAGACGGTATTGCTTAAATTTTCATTGTTACGCAGATGATACCCAGCTTTATCTATCCATGAAGCCAGAGGACACACACCAATTAGCTAAACTGCAGGATTGTCTTACAGACATAAAGACATGGATGACCTCTAATTTCCTGCTTTTAAACTCAGATAAAACTGAAGTTATTGTACTTGGCCCTACAAATCTTAGAAACATGGTGTCTAACCAGATCCTTACTCTGGATGGCATTACCCTGACCTCTAGTAATACTGTGAGAAATCTTGGAGTCATTTTTGATCAGGATATGTCATTCAAAGCGCATATTAAACAAATATGTAGGACTGCTTTTTTGCATTTACGCAATATCTCTAAAATCAGAAAGGTCTTGTCTCAGAGTGATGCTGAAAAACTAATTCATGCATTTATTTCCTCTAGGCTGGACTATTCTAATTCATTATTATCAGGTTGTCCTAAAAGTTCCCTAAAAAGCCTTCAGTTAATTCAAAATGCTGTAGCTAGAGTACTGACGGGGACTAGAAGGAGAGAGCATATCTCACCCATATTGGCCTCTCTTCATTGGCTTCCTGTTAATTCTAGAATAGAATTTAAAATTCTTCTTCTTACTTATAAGGTTTTGAATAATCAGGTCCCATCTTATCTTAGGGACCTCGTAGTACCATATCACCCCAATAGAGCGCTTCGCTCTCAGACTGCAGGCTTACTTGTAGTTCCTAGGGTTTGTAAGAGTAGAATGGGAGGCAGAGCCTTCAGCTTTCAGGCTCCTCTTCTGTGGAACCAGCTCCCAATTCAGATCAGGGAGACAGACACCCTCTTTACTTTTAAGATTAGGCTTAAAACGTTCCTTTTTGCTAAAGCTTATAGTTAGGGCTGGATCAGGTGACCCTGAACCATCCCTTAGTTATGCTGCTATAGACGTAGACTGCTGGGGGGTTCCCATGATGCACTGTTTCTTTCTCTTTTTGCTCTGTATGCACCACTCTGCATTTAATCATTAGTGATCGATCTCTGCTCCCCTCCACAGCATGTCTTTTTCCTGGTTCTCTCCCTCAGCCCCAACCAGTCCCAGCAGAAGACTGCCCCTCCCTGAGCCTGGTTCTGCTGGAGGTTTCTTCCTGTTAAAAGGGAGTTTTTCCTTCCCACTGTAGCCAAGTGCTTGCTCACAGGGGGTCGTTTTGACCGTTGGGGTTTTACATAATTATTGTATGGCCTTGCCTTACAATATAAAGCGCCTTGGGGCAACTGTTTGTTGTGATTTGGCGCTATATAAAAAAATTGATTGATTGATTGATTGATTGATCCTCACACAAAGGCTGCTTACAAGGAAATGATGCAACCGACAGGCATGAAAAAAATCACGCATGCGCACGAAGGTTCAAGGTTGGCTCATGTAAGCACACGTGATTCAAATCCATCAGGTTTTTGAAAAAATAAAAAGGTCCGTTAGTTTTCTAACAGACCTCATAGCATTCATAACCATGTGTTCAAACAACAAATGTGTTTTTCATAAGTTTAAAGCCCTACATACATGAGAGTGGGACCCATAGAGATAAATAAACACTAGAGGATTATTCTAGAGGATAGAGGATTATTCTAATGTTTTATAGACACTGAACCAGACCATAGTGGTGAACAAGATGCTGAGCCAGAAGGCAAGACTCTTGATTTACCAGTCGATTTATGCTCCTATCCTCACCTATGGTCATGAGCTTTGGGTAATGACCATAAGGAAGAATAAGGAAGCGAATAAAAGTGGTGGAAATGCTCTGTCGGTACCTGGGTTTACACTCATATTATGAAAGGCTTAAATATTTTGGAGGGACTCTGAGTAGAGCCGCTGCTTCTTTCCATCAAAAGTTCTGTGAGAGTCTTTCTTTTGCATTAACCAGCCTCATCTTTGCTTTCTACACCTTCTAAATCATTTTCAAAGGGGACCCTGGTGATGCAACTAGCCTGTCCAATGCAGCCAAAACTATTAATGGACCTTTATCATGACTGACAGATCTATACAGGCTGCCACTTGTTCACATCCTCATGTCTGACTTTTCTCCATATCTGACCTCATCAGTCTCATGCAATTCCTTGAAATACTGCAAAAAAATGTTGGCTGCTGTTCTGTTTCCATGGCATTACAGTACAAGGGCTGCACAGATGGCCCCTTGCAAAAGCTCATGGTTCTTGTGATGTCATATACAAACAATCTAGAAACCCAACTCAGAAAAGGTGGGATGATGTGGAAAATGCACCCTACCGTTCATGGTGTCTGAAGGCATATCAGTGTATGAAAGGCAAGTGTGCAAGGTGAAGCTGAACACCCATGGTGTGCAATCCTTCAGATGGTACTGTATCAAGAATCACCACTCATCAATACGTGATATAACCACATGGATTACTTTGAGAAACCTTTATCAAACACTAAATATTGAATTACATTCACAAATGCCACTTAAAACTTGTGCAAAAAGAAGCCCAATGTTAGTCTTGTCCACAAGCGACATCAATATTTCTGGGCTCTGAAGCATCTGGATTGGACTGTCACACAGTGGAAGGATGTATTGTGCTCAGATGAATCAGTATACCAGATATTTTTTGGAGGAAATGGATGCCATGTGTGCCCGATGAAAGATGAAAAGGACTATCCAAATTGTTATCAGCATAAATTCTAAAAGCCAGGGTCTGTCATGTATGAGGTTGTGTCACTGCACTTTGGATGTGTAATTTACACTTCTGTGATGGCAGCATTAATGCAGAAAATTATGTTGATATTTTAGATCAACATATGCTTTCAAGACAACATTTTTTTCCAGAGGTATCCATGCATTTTTCAGCAACACAGGGCAAAACCAAATTATGCACACATTACAACGTTATGGCTGCAGAAGAAGAGGATATGGGTAATGGACTGGCCTGCTTGTTGTCCTGACCTGTCCCCAACAAGGAATGTGTACAGATAAGCATTTTGAAACAAAAAAAAATGCACCAAAAACTGCTGCTGCACATCTTAATATGTGTTTGCAGGAAGAATGGAATAAAACAACACCTGAAGCAATTCATTGCTTGATAATCTCAGTGCCATAATGTCTTGTCAGAAGGAATGGCAACATTACAAATACGTAAATGCTTCAGTGTTACAACTTCTTTGGAATGTATTACAGGCCTTAAATGCAAGAATGGTTATATATTAACAAATGGAATGAAGATGATGACAAAACATGAAATATACTGGGTTCATATCTGCAATAAAATAAAAGTCAAATTAAATGTAAGAATAACTTTTTTCCATACCATCCCAACTTTTTCTGATTTGGTGTCCTATAATACCTTTGGAGGACTGAGAGCAAGAGGAAGCAGGAAAGAGAGAGGTGAGAAATAAAGAGATGGAAGGATTTTAAGGCGGTGTGAAGAAGAGCAAAGGCAGAGGGCATCAACAATGTCTGGAGGCTGCAATTATCGGTCTGAATGAGAGGAATTCACACACACAGAAGCGGGGCGGCTAAATGAAGATGTGCACTGGGGGACGGGAGAGAAAATCAATGGGCAGCTTAACATGCCTCATCTGTGAGACGTGAGAGATACATTTAGTGTAGGGTTAGGACAGCCTGTGGTTGCATGTGTCTCTTTGTGAACATGTGCACAAGGGGTGACAAAGAAATATCTCAAGTAATTTAAGCTGCAGGGGTCTCCCAATCACCACTACCACATGCTGCACATCAACAGGCAGTTCACCCATCCCAGTGGAATCTCTTTAAATGGGGATGAAAAAAGATGTCTGTGTTAATCAAAGACCAGCAGGGTGTCCTAAGCCACCCGTGGGTGTACCTGTAAGAGCAGCACCCCCTGAATGGGGCTGCTAATAACACTGGTGGCTCAGGGTTTGGCTAAAACGAGGCAAAGGATTAGTCCTATGTGTTCTTTTGTATTCCTAAAACATTGTACCGGATTTCATTAAAATTGTGTTTAATGCTAATTTGCAGTTAATTATGATTTTCTTTAAGATTACCTATAAATAATTAAACCTCATCAGTTCAGTACTCAAGTAGACCTTCATTTAAACAGAATTTGTTTTCTGATTTACTGAAAATTCTAGTACAAATTTTTGATTTTTGTTGTCTATGTTGTATTGAGAACATCCAAAACCACAACCTGCAATCACACATCGCTTTCAATGCGTAATTAAATAATCTCATAGTGTGGCATCACATGTTGCAAGTTTTAAGCAGTGATCTATGTAAAAATAAGTATTATTTTGCTTTGTTTTCATTTTTTAATATTGACTCTGCCTACAGGGAACCTAAAGTGAGATTACATCAATATTAATCAGGTCAATTTTACTCAGTCCTGTAATTATTTCAATATTTATTTCCCGCAGTAGAGTACGAGGTCTGTTAGAAAAGTATCCAACCTTTTTATTTTTTTCAAAAACCTGATGGATTTGAATCACGTGTGCTTGCATGAGCCAACCTTGAACCTTCGTGCACATGCGTGATTTTTTCACGCCTGTCGGTTGCGTCATTTGCTTGTAAGCAGCCTGTGTGTGAGGATGGGTGGAGTCTCTCGGCGTTTTTTCTTTGCAAGGAAAATGGCGGAACGACTGGAGCAGCACGACTGCATCAAATTTTGCTAGAAACTGGGCAACAACCAGGTGGAAACCATTCGGATTATTCAGACAGCTTTCGGTGACGATCCTCTGGGCATCACACAGATTAAGGAGCGGTACAACCGGTTTAAAGACGTCCGCACAACGGTGGAGGGCGCGCCGCGCTCCGGTCGGCCATCAACATGCTGAAACGACCGGATCATTTCCGATCATGTCCTGTGAGGCTTCATCACGGAGGCGCTGCTGCTGCGCCATGAGCTTTGTGCCGATGAATTTTGCCGCCACTCTTTTCATGGCCAAATCTTCTTTCACAGTGGAATATGCCGAAAAAGTGCTGATGTCCACCTCTTCCACAATTTCTCGGATAATCACACGATGGTCCCACATCACCACAGCGTTCACTTTGGAAATGATCCGGTCGTTTCAGCATGTTGATGCTGATCGGAGCGTGGCGCGCCCTCCACCGTTGTGCGGACGTCTTTAAACTGGTTGTACCGCTCCTTAATCTGTGTGATGCCCAGAGGATCGTCACCGAAAGCCGTCTGAATAATCCGAATGGTTTCCACCTGGCTGTCGCCCAGTTTCTGGCAAAATTTGATGCAGTCGCACTGCTCCAGTCGTACCACCATTTCCTTGCAAAGAAAAAACGCTGAGAGACTCCACCCATCCTCACACACAGGCTGCTTACAAGCAAATGACGCAACCGACAGGCGTGAAAAAATCACGCATACACACAAAGGTTCAAGGTTGGCTCATGCAAGCACACGTGATTCAAATGCATCAGGTTTTGAAAAAAATAAAAAGGTCGGATACTTTTCTAACAGACCTCGTATACAGTCCTGGCCGTAATTACTGCCACCTTATTTTTAAATAAAGATTTTAAAACATGTTCACAAGTGAATGTAAATGACGCAATTTTTTATAACTAAAACATTTAATAAAATCTCCAAAGTTACTGAACAGCAACAAAAAAGTTTTCATATAGAACTCTATAAGAAATCTGTCTAGAGTAGGCAGTTCTACCAGAAAGATGTGGAAGTTGAATATGTTAATACAAAACAAACAAACAAACAAAACAAAACACAAATACAAAAAACCCCAAAACAAAACACATGCATCAATTCAGTAATGGGTAGTTGCATCAAAAAGTGTCTGAAAAAATTCTTGCAAACTTAGAGAATACAAACAAACACATCTAAAGCCGTGGTCACAACCAGCCGTACTTGCACATGTGTGCAGTCTACTTGCAAAAACGTGGGCTAAATTTGGAGATCCGTACATCGCAAGTACTGCCTCAGTACGAATTTAGGAGCACGCAGACACACGCAGACACGCCGTAGAGGTTTTAGTGCATGCAGAACTTTCGCTGTGGTCAGGCTGTGGATTCACCAGCAGTACAGATGACGCACGTTGTGAGTACTGCCTCAGTACGGATTCAAAACAGCACATTTTCATTCAATTACTCTTGAATTAACCAAATCCGTATGTAGGCAGTATGGATTACGGCACTCACCACATACTATGGAGGCCGACAGACATGCATGCACAACGCAGCTTCTCACTTGAACTTGGACTTTATTCCAAACTTCAGCAACACAGACACTCCACAGCTTCAGTCTGTAACTTTTGTCCAGCTGTAGCTTTTCGAGGCAAGTAAAACACTCGTACAACTGACCGTTGCAGGCTGTTTCGCCGACTCTGAAAAACACCTGCCACTCCGGTCCCCCTCATAAAAAGAAAAGCCGACCCCCCCCCCCCCCCCACACACACACACACACTGCTTTATTGTCAACTCTCTTTGTTGTTACACTCTTAGAGACGTGCGTTGAACGTACTCCCTCCCTCCTCTTGCTACTGCCTCCGTATGTTTTCACAAAAACGTAGTGGCCGTGGCATCCGCAGAAAACGTACGGCAAAAAAAAACACACGGTGGGTTGTGACCGGCGCTTTACTGCACTGCAACAATTTACAGTAATTTGGTAACATGCTTGTTGCAAATTCACACATTGCACCGAAATGCAGACACACGGCAAAGAACCACATCACAAGTATTCACACAACAAAAAGAAGTTACTACCTGGACAACTTTAACTGACTGACCATTGAGGGAATTATGGCACTTTTATCGCTACGTGGTTAGCAGCACTGAGTGTGTTTATTTACTTCATTAATTATTTTACTCTTAAGCTTGTGGTATTTTTACAATTTTTTATTTCATTTGCAATGGAGTGAACAGCAGATGTCCTCCAGGCAGAATCATCTTTTTTGTGTGTGTTGTTACTACTGTTGTGTTACGGAGCTTTGCAGAGCATCTGTTTTTGTGTGTGTGGTGTGAATTGTTACATGTGCTGTTATATTTGTGTTCTGTCTTTGCAAACGTTTTGTCAATTTGCAAGATTGTTTTTATTATCAATGCAGGTGGGGTTTTTTGTGTTTGTGTCTTAATTTGTGAGTTTTTTCTTAATTTGGAAATGTTGTGGCCTCTATTGGCCGACATAGACTTGTGACGTAGGACACGTACAACCCCTGTCAAAAATTATGGAATCACCGGCCTCGGAGGATGTTCATTCAGTTGTTTAATTTTGTAGAAAAAAAGCAGATCACAGACATGACACAAAACTAAAGTCATTTCAAATGGCAACTTTCTGGCTTTAAGAAACACTATAAGAAATCAGGAAAAATAATTGTGGCAGTCAGTAACAGTTACTTTTTTAGACCAAGCAGAGGGAAAAAAATATGGACTTACTCAATTCTGAGGAATAAATTATGGAATCACCCTGAAAATTTTCATCCCCAAAACTAACACCTGCATCAAATCAGATCTGCTCGTTAGTCTGCATCTAAAAAGGAGTGATCACACCTTGGAGAGCTGTTGCACCAAGTGGACTGACATGAATCATGGCTCCAACACGAGAGATGTCAATTGTAACAAAAGAGAGGATTATCAAACTCTTAAAAGAGGGTAAATCATCACGCAGTGTTGCAAAAGATGTTGGTTGTTCACAGTCAGCTGTGTCTAAACTCTGGACCAAATACAAACAACATGGGAAGGTTGTTAAAGGCAAACATACTGGTAGACCAAGGAAGACATCAAAGCGTCAAGACAGAAAACTTAAAGCAATATGTCTCAAAAATCAAAAATGCACAACAAAACAAATGAGGAACGAATGGGAGGAAACTGGAGTCAACGTCTGTGACCGAACTGTAAGAAACCGCCTAAAGGAAATGGGATTTACATACAGAAAAGCTAAACGAAAGCCATCATTAACACCTAAACAGAAAAAAACAAGGTTACAATGGGCTAAGGAAAAGCAATCGTGGATGTGGATGACTGGATGAAAGTCATATTCAGTGATGAATCTCCAATCTGCATTGGGCAAGGTGATGATGCTGGAACTTTTGTTTGGTGTCGTTCCAATGAGATTTATAAAGATGACTGCCTGAAGAGAACATGTAAATTTCCACAGTCATTGATGATATGTGGCTGCATGTCAGGTAAAGGCACTGGGGAGATGGCTGTCATTACATCATCAATAAATGCACAAGTTTACGTTGATATTTTGGACACTTTTCTTATCCCATCAATTGAAAGGATGTTTGGGGATGATGAAATCATTTTTCAAGATGATAATGCATCTTGCTATAGAGCAAAAACTGTGAAAACTTTCCTTGCTAAAAGACACATAGGGTCAATGTCATGGCCTGCAAATAGTCCGGATCTTAATCCAATTGAAAATCTTTGGTGGAAGTTGAAGAAAATGGTCCATGACAAGGCTCCAACCTGCAAAGCTGATCTGGCAACAGCAATCAGAGAAAGTTGGAGCCAGATTGATGAAGAGTACTGTTTGTCACTCATTAAGTCCATGCCTCAGAGACTGCAAGCTGTTATAAAAGCCAGAGGTGGTGCAACAAAATACTAGTGATGTGTTGGAGCGTTCTTTTGTTTTTCATGATTCCATAATTTTTTCCTCAGAATTGAGTGATTCCATATTTTTTTCCCTCTGCTTGGTCTAAAAAAAGTAACCGTTACTGACTGCCACAATTTTTTTTCCTGATTTCTTATAGTGTTTCTTAAAGCCAGAAAGTTGCCATTTGAAATGACTTTAGTTTTGTGTCATGTCTGTGATCTGCTTTTTTTCTACAAAATTAAACAACTGAATGAACATCCTCCGAGGCCGGTGATTCCATAATTTTTGCCAGGGGTTGTAGACTTCTGTGGCTGAGACTGAACAAAACTGTGCACAGTGCAACTCCTGTCTGGACAACACGGCAGCAGCTCAGACTCACTCATGCAGGCTGCCAAAGAGGTGCAGAGAGCAGATCCACCAGGCAGGAAAAGAATTTACTGTACTTCATTCATTCATTTATTCATCAAGAAGGAATGTTTATTCAGCAAAGTCAAACAGCAGCATTCAAGGTTGATTTGTCAGGTTTTTAAGCAAACCAGCCTCACGGTACCTCGTGTTCACAAATTCATAAATCGAATGAAATCACATTCCTTTGACCCGACTGTACTGTGGAATTTCATCCATCCATTTTCTATACCTACTTACTGCAGGTCACAGGGGGGTGGAGCAAACACATTCACACCTACGGACAGTTTAAAGTTTTTAAGTAATCTAAACTGCATGTCTTTGGATGTGGGAGGAAACCCATGGACACACAGGGAGAACATGCAAACACCACACAGAAAGGCCCCAGTTGGGAATCGAACCCAAGACCTTCTTGCTGTGAGGCAAGAGTGCTAACCACTAATCCACCGTGCTTCCCCAGAAGAATCTATATGCTGAATTTAAACAAAGAATAAACCATGCCTTTCTCCGTTTCTTTTCCCTCCCCACATGCACACCCTGGCTGACCTCGGCTCTTTCTCATCATCCATTAGTAATTAGAGGCTGTTTCCTGAGTGGGGATCCACAGGATCACCGAATAAAGGCTTCACAGTAATAATAATAAATAATAATGAGACTGAAATAATTAAGATTGATTACCCTGTGGGGCACTCGAAGTGCCGCACGCGCACAGACGGCATTCACACATACAGCTTCCTGCTGATATGTGTATTTATTTACAGTCCCGCATGCCGGCTTTCCTCAGTGCATAAAGTTACACAATCGCTTTCACATCTTATTCATCGTGATGACTCCAGGCCTCCCAGGAAGCTTGTTTAAGCCCCAGTCTTGGCAAAAGACAAAAGATTTGTGGTTTGGGGATGATTAGCAATTCAGGTGGAGAGGGTCAACATCCCAAAACGTGATTAAGTGTTTATTAAGTGACCAAGAAGGACTCGTGAGACTTTAAGTAACGCAGTGAAGAAGCGAGGTCCTTTCTGATGTTAACTAAGGCAGGCGTGTAGAACTCAAGGGATTTGGGTGACGGGAGCAAGGAAGACCCAAAGACGTCAATAACGCTTGGCTTCTTTTGTCTCTCTGATGTCCTCAGGGTTGACCAAAAGTCGCACCCTCCAGAACACTTTCCCAAATCTGTTCTATAAATACAAATGCTGTTGATTAGACAACATCAAATTGCATTTCCAATCCAAGCAGATCACAAGTCCTTATAGATGACACATATCCAGCACAATTTATTTTGTTCTGCCCAAATTACTGCATTTTTCAGGATGATAAAGATTCCTACTGTTACACCTCCCTGACTGCCAAAGATTGTCAACGTTCAGCTGTCACTGCCCAGTGGGCTCGTCCCCAGCGACTAGTTTGTGACTGACACCCACAGCCACGCCAGAGGACATGCCATATGGCTACAGTTATCACTGACATATAGGACTGTAATGCGGCCTCACGGGAGGAGAGAGATACGACTTGTGCATACAGTGCAATGTGTGAGTGAGAGAAACAGATTGGATTTTAAAAATATCTACATTACAGGGTTAATGGAGTAGCTCTGACTCATCATGACTAAACACAAGTCAATCAAAGTGATGAACCCACTGTGGGGTTTGAAATAGTCTGTTAATGTAGTTATAAGTGGTGTTATGCGGGGTGTACGCCACCTCATAAGGTCAGTTATTTGATAAAAGCAGCAATGGACCATTGTAATCAAAGTGTCATCTGTCCAGAAGTAATTCGGCATGTCTGAGTAGAGTACACTGACTAGTCACCTTACTATATGGGTGGGCAACAGTGTTCCACAAAGGGTCCATGATGTTGCCCATAGGTTTTCTGAAGAGTAGTTTCCAAGCTCAAATGGGGCTGCTGTGGACGCCCATTTGGCAAGGCTTAATTATGCTTAACTCCTGGTCAACCCATAAATGGACAAAGAGGTCTCATAGGCAAGCCCGACATGACCTCGTCAGGATGAATGAAGCCTAAATACACACCCCTAGGTCAAATTCCCAAACAAGTGCAGCTACTGCTAACAGGCTAACTTTGGTTCAGGCGTTTGAGTAGCAGATATTTTTGTGGACTGGGCAGTGGTTTTCATCATGCATAGCTTTGATGCAGGTATTAAAATGAATAGTCATGATACTGTCTTAGTAACGGTCACTGGACCTAATGTCACCAAGCTGCCTGCAAATTAGTGCTAACTTGGAGCTAATGATGATAGTATAACCTAATAAAACTAAAATTTAATAACATTTTACAAGTTTACGGTTTATTTTACAGTTGAAAGGCTTCATGTTTCCAAAAAGTTCAAAGTTTGCACAGCACAAAACAGCAAGAGAGAAAGGAGAGAGATGGGGGAGAGAGAAAGCGAGCAAGACAGAAAGACAGAGCAAACAAGAAAGAAACAGAGAGAGAGCAAATGAGAGACAGAAAGAGAGGGAGAGAGAGAACTTAATTTATAATTTTTACTCTTGCTTTGACAATATAAACATGTTTCCCATGTCAATAAAGCGCCATTGAAACTGAAAATTGAGAAGGAGAGACAGAGAGAGAGGGAGAGAGACAGAGTGAGAAAGAGGAAGAGACAGACACAGAGAGAGAGAGACTGATAAACAGACACATAGAGAGGGGGACAGACAGACAGAGAGACAGACGGAGAGGGAGGGAGACAGACAGACAGACGGAGAGTGTTGTCTTTTCTCTTTAAGTCTATAAAAATAAGGCTATAAAAGTCTATAAAAAAGTATTTAATTCTTTCACCAAAACATCAAATCTAGGCTTTCATCTTAGATACACCTTCTGGAAAATTGTAGCTGAACTTTAAGGTGTTCTTTTTAAGAAAATCAGCGTATAAAATTGACAGTAATGTTAATAATAATATTAAAGCAAATACAGCTCTGGTATCGAATCAGAAAAGTTTTGGTATCGGCAGATATCCAAATTCAGGTATCGGGATTGGATCAGAAGTGAAAAATTGTGGATCGGTGCGTCCCTACTTAGGGACTCAGTAATCCTGCAGCCTGAGAACACAGAGTTCGGATTAGTATGTAGGGTTTAATTAGATCGGCTAGCTAGGGTGGCACTAATCTGTGAATGATTTTAAGTTAGTAATCAATCCTTAAAATCAGATAATGCTACATACAAGCTCTCAAATTAGCTACTGGCCCTATCTCTAAATAATACAAAGAAAACCCCCAAACAAACAAAGAAACTCTAGAATCTGATTCAGGATCCGGCAAATTTATCTTGTGTCAAATGTCCTTGTCATTAGGAGGAGCACTACAGATGGAACCATGCGATAGAATGAGGACTACCCATATGGAGACTGGGGTTCGATTCCGTGTGTGTGTGCATCAGGTATGCCTATGTCTATGTCACTAGACAAAACATTTAATCTACATTGTCCAAGGATCCTCAGCTCAAATCTGTCCCATTCCTCAAATCATGAAAGAGCCTTGCACATGGTCCTTAATCTCTAAATTGCTCCCAGTGTACGATTGAGTGCCTTGTGTGGCAGCACCCTGACACTGGTGTATGTATGGGTGAATGTGACTTAACACTGCAAAGTGTAAATACAAATGCACCAAATGAAACATATTTGTCCCTGTCATTTGTTTGATGTATGATCCGAGTGCCGACCCACATGAGCCACCTCAGTTTGGAACTTTGGCGTCACGGTGCTGATCTCCAATTCCCACCATCAGAGACAAGATATTGTGCACTGTCTTCTCATATTCATCTGTTGATCTGAAAACCAAATGTCTTCAATGAAGGGCAAAAACAAATGACTGGGCCCTGTCATTCCCGTAATTCTGGAGGGGACTGTAAAGTCCTTGTTCCACAAAAGAGACAATGTGTCCTGTACTTAAATGGCTTTTCAGCAGATCTTAAGACTGGTGTTACATCATCTGAGGACTCTTTTGTTCTTTTGCAGTTATAAGAATACATGCTGGCTCACCAACACTTGTCCTTTGTGCAGTATATGAGTACCTTCTGTCCAGGCCCCGCCTTTTGTCACTTTTCCATGTGCCTCATTAGCTTTTTGAATGTTGCAGTGTTGCAGCTCTTTTAAACCTTATTGTATTCAATTCATCTTGCACTGTGGGTTTACTGCAGAGAGGACAAGGGAATTCATCCATCTTTATATCATCAGAAACTTTTTTTTTCTGTGATATGGAATATATAACATACAGTTTGGCAAATATGTATTTGATCCACTTGATTTTGCAAGTTTTCCCACCTACAAAGAATGGAGAGGTCTGTAATTTTTATCGTAGGTACATTTTAATTATGAGAGACAGAATCTAAAAAACATTCAGAAAATCATATTGTATGATTTTTATATAATTAATTTGCATTTTATTGCATGAAATAAGTATTTGATCACCTACCAACCAGCAAGAATTCTGACTCACACAGACCTGTTAATTTTTTTTAAGAAGCCCTCTTATTCTGCACTCTTTACCTGTATTAACTGCACCTGTTTGAACTTGTTACCTGTATAAAAGACACCTGTTCACACACTCAATCAATCACACTCCAACCTGTCCACCATGGCCAAGACCAAAGAGCTGTCTAAGGACACCAGGGACAAAAACTGTAGACCTGCACAAGGCTGGGATGGACTACAGGACAACAGGCAAGCAGCTTGGTAGAAGACAACAACTGTTAATTATTTATTAGAAAGTGGAAGAAACACAAGATGACTGTCAATCTCACTCGGTCTGGGATTCCATGGAAGATCTCGGCTCGTGGGGTAAGGATGATTCTGAGAAAGCCCAGAACTACACAGGAGGACCTGGTCAATGACCTGAAGAGAGCTGGGACCACAGTCACAAAGATTACATTAGTAACACATGATGCCGTCTTGGTTTAAAATCCTGCAGGGCAGCAAGGTCCCCCTGCTCAAACCAGCACATGTCCAGGCCTATTTGAAGTTCTCCAGTGACCATCTGGATGATCCAGAGGAGGCACGTGAGAAGATCATGAAGGTTTTTCTATGATATCAAATACTTATTTCATGCAGTAAAAAGTAAATTAATTATTTAACAATCATACAATCATACATTTCTGATTTTTTTTTTAAGATTTCTGTCTCTCACAGTTGAAGTGTATCTACGATAAAAATACAGACGTCTCCCTTCTTTGTAGGTGGGAAAACTTGCAAAATCGACAGTGGATGAAATACTTATTTGCTTCACTGTATATATATATTATAGTATTTGTACCAGCCACTTTAATATTGGGATATTAATTTTCCTTTCATAATACTAATATATGTTTAATATGGAATCATTTAGGACCTCATCCTTGTACTTTAGCAACTCAGATATTTCAGCGGAGAAATATTTTTAGTGGTCTGATTGGATTCTATTTGCAATTTATGCAAACAGAAGTAGCCAAAGGAAAGCTATTGGGTTTTCATTTTAATGCCAAAGAAATCATTCACATTCTTTAATCATAAGTTTTATGTGGTAATTGGACCACAATGGCAGACACATTAGATTACTGACAGACATATTGGAGTTATGCAAATTAGGTAACTTCCAGTTACTTTATACAGGACTTTTAGCATGTTTGGTTGCAAGCTATATTCAGCACAGAAGGAATAAAAATGGTTGCAGTTATGGTTGTTTATATGTTATTATTAGTGCAATCAGTAACTGGGTAGTAGCCTAATGTCACCAAAAGATTAGCATTAGTAGACTATTCTGCAAATTATTTTAAAAAGGTCATTTTTACATGCTAACTAGACAAGATGGCTGACTCACTTAACATAGCTACCAGTTAGCACCTGCTTTAAATCAAAAGTTATTTGAAATTATAACATTTGTATGATGCAGTGTCATCAAATAATTGCTCCAATCAAAAAAGGAAGAGGTATTCAAAGGAGGGAAGTATTGTGGACTACATATTACAATAGTTTTTGTGAAGCGTGCACCACTGAAAAGTAGAAAATGGCTCTCAGAGTAGCTTCTTCATATGAATAATACCACCAAACTTAACCACATTGATTTCTAGATTAGATGTAGCTCTAATACAGTGCTTCCAAAGTCACAACATTGGGAAGACTCATCATACTAATATAATTAAATTACATTTGTATCTGGTAAAGGTAAAAAAAAACGAGCATTAACTGTTTGTGTAATCAACAGTGTTGCCAGTTACTTTGAAAAAGTAACCCAATTACTGATTATTGATTACTCCTTGAAAAAGTAACTTAGTTACTTTACTTATTACTCAATTGTAAAAGTAACTAAGTTAGATTACTAGTTACTTTTTTAGTTACTTTCCCCAGCTGCCAACAACAACTCACTTTATAGTCACCCTTTCTTGACTTCAATGAAAATAAATACTTGTTTTATAAAAAGTAAAATAAAGACCTCTTTCTTGACCTTATATTTAACTGTTGACAGCACTGTAACAGTAAAACTTGCAATTTCAAATCTACATTGTTTAGAAATGTAACTATTAAATTCTAACTCTCTAAACATTTTACTTGTTGAAATTATTATTATTTTAAGCAATATTAGTAGTTGTAGTAAAAAACGGCTTCAAAACTGGACCTTTAATCTAGGGGTGTTGTGAGGGGGGCACATCCTTGCCCCACGCCCCCATTCCATCTGGATTCGCCCCTGCTTTGGCGTTTGAGCACAAAGAATGGATAACATTTATTTATGTAGAAAACAGGACCAGATTTACAGGTAAGAAAGTTTTATTGCGTTTTCACATCATGTGGTCCTCAGAAAGAGAGTTTATGTGCATTTGAGTGGAAAATAGTGTTAGTTGTTGACGCGTCGCGGAGGATCAGCTGTTTTTAACGAGACGATACGGAGCAGCTCAGCTCAGAATTCTAAATAAAGGAGGGAAAAAAGTATAAAAATGTCTTTGTAAAGCTCAGTGCAGGTGTGCTGATCACCGCGCTTTAAGAGGTGAGGACGAGTCGAGCAGCTGCAAAAAACCGTGGATGAAAAGCTCACAGCTCGCTGAAAGTGGGCAGTTCAGTCGAACCCCGACCTCCTGCCCACAGACCAAGTTTAATGCTGCGATCGACCCACAATGAAAAATAATAGTAACGCACAGTGACATGGAGAAGTAACTTTAATCTGATTACTGATTTGGAAAGATTAACGCGTTAGATTACTCGTTACTAACAAAAGTGGTCGGATTAGAGTAACGCGTTACCGGCATCACTGGTAATCAATACACGTATCTTTCACCAACATCAGCTAATTTGAAGACCAATCATTAAAAGCAAATGACAGAAAAATGGAAGAACACGTTTTGCACTGTTTTACATTTTACAAATGTCATCTCCACATTCAGTGAGCAAGTACTGAAACAAAAAAAGCCCTGTATGTTCTGTACGTGCGACAGAGTGTTCTGTCCCGAGTCATTTAGCATTGACGTAATGTGCTAAATATCACCTGTCTCTGTACTCTGGGTTATGTGCCATTGAGGGATGGCGACTGTGTTTTGTTACTGAAGAATGAAGCGGGAGTACAGACTTAGCAAATGGCTTTAACCCTGGGAGAGAGTCGGTTTGTCATTAACAGGGTCGAGACGCCGCCACGCTGTTGTCACAGCTCCAACACATGACACAAATGTGACAAGGACATGAGATTTTGGCCTTGTGACATTTTAGAAAAGTGGCATGTGTTGTGCCGCTCTGCTCTTCCTTTTGACTGGTTTTATTTGTGTATTTATTTTTAGATTTGTGTCCCATTCATGTTCATGGGTTTGAGAGATTAGGAGGGTATGTGACTCTGGGTGGAAGAGCACAGACACGTATTTACACACATTTTCTTCTCCCTCAGGTGTCCAACCATTTGTAGCAATTAAAATGATGGAGTGAAGTCATTTATTGCCCCATGATACTTTAAATATTTTTAATGGATATTTGTGTTTATCATACATGTACCGCTTTCTTTATTCATTCATTCATTCATTTTCTGCCACTTATCCTGGTCCTGGTCACGTGGCAGCAGATTAAGATGATCCCAGATTAGATTAGATTAGACAGAACTTTATCAATCCTTTGGGGAGACACGCTCATGGAAACTGAGGTTCCAACAGCGTTGTATAGCAGCACACAGTGTCAAAAGTACAAGTAAAAAACAATTTGCAAAATCAAATCAAATCAATTTTATTTATATAGCGCCAAATCACAACAAACAGTTGCCCCAAGGTGCTTTATATTGTAAGGCAAAGCCATACAATAATTACAGAAAAACCCCAACGGTCAAAACGACCCCCTGTAAGCAAGCCCTTGGCGACAGTGGGAAGGAAAAACTCCCTTTTAACAGGAAGAAACCTCCAGCAGAACCAGGCAGTCTTCTGCTGGGACTGGTTGGGGCTGAGGGAGAGAACCAGGAAAAAGACATGCTGTGGAGGGGAGCAGAGATCAATCACTAATGATTAAATGCAGAGTGTGCATACAGAGCAAAAAGAGAAAGAAACACTCAGTGCATCATGGGAACCCCCCAGCAGTCTATAGCAGCATAACTAAGGGATGGCTCAGGGTCACCAGCCCTAACTATAAGCTTTAGCAAAAAGGAAAATTTTATGCCTAATCTTAAAAGTAGAGAGGGTGTCTGTCTCCCTGATCTGAATTGGGAAACAAACAAACCCTAGGAACTACAAGTAAGCCTGCAGTCTGAGAGCAAAGCGCTCTATTGGGGTGATATGGTACTATGAGATCCCTAAGATAAGATGGGACCTGATTATTCAAAACCTTATAAGTAAGAAGAAGAATTTTAAATTCTATTCTAGAATTAACAGGAAGCCAATGAAGAGAAGCCAGTATGGGTGAGATATGCTCTCTCCTTCTAGTCCCTGTCAGTACTCTAGCTGCAGCATTTTGAATTAACTGAAGGCTTTTCAGGGAACTTTTAGGACAACCTGATAATAATGAATTACAATAGTCCAGCCTAGAGGAAATAAATGCATGAATTAGTTTTTCAGCATCACTCTGAGACAAGACCTTTCTAATTTTAGAGATATTACGCAAATGCAAAAAAGCAGTCCTACATATTTGTTTAATATGCACATTGAATGACATATCCTGATCAAAAATGACTCCAAGATTTCTCACAGTATTACTAGAGGTCAGGGTAATGCCATCCAGAGTAAGGATCTGGTTAGACACCATGTTTCTAAGATTTGTGGGGCCAAGTACAATAACTTCAGTTTTATCTGAGTTTAAAAGCAGGAAATTAGAGGTCATCCATGTCTTTATGTCTGTAAGACAATCCTGCAGTTTAGCTAATTGGTGTGTGTCCTCTGGCTTCATGGATAGATAAAGCTGGGTATCATCTGTGTAACAATGACAATTTAAGCAATGCTGTCTAATAATACTGCCTAAGGGAAGCATGTATAAAGTGAATAAAATTGGTCCTAGCACAGAACCTTGTGGAACTCCATAATTAACCTTAGTCGGTGAAGAAGATTCCCCATTTACATGAAGAAATTGTAATCTATTAGATAAATATGATTAAAACCACCGCAGCACAGTGCCTTTAATACCTATGGCATGCTCTAATCTCTGTAATAAAATTTTATGGTCAACAGTATCAAAAGCAGCACTGAGGTCTAACAGAACAAGCACAGAGATGAGTCCACTGTCTGAGGCCATATGAAGATCATTTGTAACCTTCACTAATGCTGTTTCTGTACTATGATGAATTCTAAAACCTGACTGAAACTCTTCAAATAGACCATTCCTCTGCAGATGATCAGTTAGCTGTTTTACAACTACCCTTTCAAAATTTTTGAGAGAAAAGGAAGGTTGGAAATTGGCCTATAATTAGCTAAGATAGCTGGGTCAAGTGATGGCTTTTTAAGTAATGGTTTAATTACTGCCACCTTAAAAGCCTGTGGTACATAGCCAACTAATAAAGATAGATTGATTGAAGCATTAATTAATGGTAGGGCTTCCTTGAGCAGCCTGGTAGGAATGGGGTCTAATAGACATGTTGATGGTTTGCAGGAAGTAACTAATGAAAATAACTCAGACAGAACAATCGGAGAGAAAGAGTCTAACCAAATACCGGCATCACTGAAAGCAGCCAAAGATAACGATATGTCTTTGGGATAGTTATGAGTAATTTTTTTCTCTAATAGTTAAACTTTTATTAGCAAAGAAAGTCATGAAGTCATTACTAGTTAAAGTTAAAGGAATACTCGGCTCAATAGAGCTCTGACTCTTTGTCAGCCTGGCTACAGTGCTGAAAAGAAACCTGGGATTGTTCTTATTTTCTTCAATTAGTGATGAGTAGTAAGATGTCCTAGCTTTACGGAGGGCTTTTTTATAGAGCAACAGACTCTTTTTCCAGGCTAAGTGAAGATCTTCTAAATTAGTGAGACGCCATTTCCTCTCCAACTTACGGGTTATCTGCTTTAAGCTGCAGAGGAGCTACAGCATCCGAAGTTGTCTTCACTGAGGATGTAAAACTATTGATGAGATAATCTATCTCACTCACAGAGTTTAGGTAGCTACTCTGCACTGTGTTGGTATATGGCATTAGAGAACATAAAGAAGGAATCATATCCTTAAACCTAGTTACAGCGCTTTCTGAAAGACTTCTACTGTAATGAAAGTTATTCCCCACTGCTGGGTAGTCCATCAGAGTGAATGTAAATGTTATTAAGAAATGATCAAACAGAAGGGGGTTTTCAGGGAATACTGTTAAGTCTTCAATTTCCATACCATAAGTCAGAACAAGATCTAAGGTATGATTAAAGTGGTGGGTGGACTCATTTACATTTTGAGTAAAGCCAATCGAGTCTAACAATAGATTAAATGCAGTGTTGATGCTGTCATTCTCAGCATCTATGTGGATGTTAAAATCGCCCACTGTAATTTTCTGAGCTAAGCACTAAGTCAGACAAAAGGTCCGAAAATTCACAGAGAAACTCACAGTAACAACCAGGTGGACGATAGATAACAAAAAAATAAAACTGGTTTTTGGGACTTCCAATTTGGATGGACAAGACTAAGAGTCAAGCTTTCAAATGAATTAAAGCTCTGTCTGGGTTTTTGATTAATTAATAACCTGGAGTGGAAGATTGCTGCTAATCCTCCGCCTCGGCCCGTGCTACGAGCGTTCTGGCAGTTAGTGTGACTCGGGGGTGTTGACTCATTTAAACTAACATATTCATCCTGCTGTAACCAGGTTTCTGTAAGGCAGAATAAATCAATATGTTGATCAATTATTATATCATTTACTAACAGGGACTTAGAAGAGAGAGATCTAATGTTTAATAGACCACATTTAACTGTTTTAGTCTGTGGTGCAGTTGAAGGTGCTATATTATTTTTTCTTTTTGAATTTTTATGCTTAAATAGATTTTTACTGGTTATTGGTGGTCTGGGAGCAGGCACCGTCTCTACGGGGATGGGGTAATGAGGGGATGGCAGGGGGAGAGAAGCTGCAGAGAGGTGTGTAAGACTACAACTCTGCTTCCTGGTCCCAACCCTGGATAGTCACGGTTTGGAGGATTTAAGAAAATTGGCCAGATTTCTAGAAATGAGAGCTGCTCCATCCAAAGCGGGATAGATGCCGTCTCTCCTAACAAGACCAGGTTTTCCCCAGAAGCTTTGCCAATTATCTATGAAGCCCACCTCATTTTTTGGACACCACTCAGACAGCCAGCAATTCAAGGAGAACATGCGGCTAAACATGTCACTCCCGGTTCGATTGGGGAGGGGCCCAGAGAAAACTACAAAATGCAATATAAATATAGACAGACAATATAAAATGTAAATATAAATATAAGAAATACTGATCGCTACTGGTTTACTAGCTTCTACTGTTCCTCTCCTTCCTGATCTTTGTCTTCCTGTTACTCCTCCTCCCCCTGAGTGACCAAACACAGGATGCATGGTCTCCATCATTTCGATCTGTAGTTTCAGTTTTTGGGAGGTGCACATCAGGCTACGGAGAGGGGCTCAGAGAGGGTTCACAGCCATGCACAGGGTTCTGTATGGCTGTGGAGACAGAGAAGCATAAATCAGGCTTTAGTCGTTAGCACTACTGCCTCACAACAAGAAGGTCCTGGGATCGCTTGTCACATGGGCCTTTCTGTGTGGAGTTTGCATGTTTTTGCCTTGTTCGCGTGGCTTCCCTCAGGCATTTGTGGTCACAGTTCCGATAATCCAATAACCGATAATTATTGAAGATAATGTTTTTATTATCGGATAATCTTTTCAGATAACTTTGAAAACCATTATCAGACTAATTATCTTCCGATAAATTTTTGTCTGATAATTTTTAGACCGTTAACGTGGTAAACAAAATTGTGTTTGAGTTTATTAAATTCCATGCATCTTAAACGTAGCAACACAGATTTTTTTCAAGGTCTCTGCTGCCATCTACTGGCCAATAGTGTTCATGGCAGTATTTGCCCTGAAGTTGTGCTGATATTTTTAATCACTGTACTCTGTTCCAGCTCAAACTGTACCACAGAACTGCATGGTGTAAAAGTTCCAAGCGCCCAATTTATGTTCTCACACACGTATGTTCAAAAACGACATGTCAGACTCGTGTTTCCAGAAGCAAAATGTAAACAGAAGCTTTTTTTTTCAAACTTAATTAAAAAAAAACATGGGTTGAAATGAAAACACAGATGTTGACAATCCACCATTAAAATGCATAGATTAAGTTGCTCTTTTTCCAGTAATTCAGCAATACGTACGCTTTAGCTATTTTCATTTACCTTTTCATTTCATTTACCAGTTTGTGTATTGGTCTACAAAGGCCCTTGATTTGTGAGGAAAAATGTGCCAGTAGATCTGGTATGGCTTTGGCATAGGTTTTATACCAGGTGCCTTTCCTGGTGCAATGGTTTTCCACCATCGTAACAAGTGACCAAAGGTGACGACTGAATATCTTTAGTACTTCGCCTCTTCACAGAATCCTTGGCTACCACTGGAATGATTTTGTGTCAGATGACTGGTTCCTTAGGACAGTGGTGTCCAAAGATGATGGTGCAGGTTTTCTTTGCAGCCACCTGCTGGAGTCAGTGGCTGCAAAGAAAACCTGCACCCTCTTGGTCCTTTTTTGGAATGTCTTGGACACCACTGACTTAGGGAGACCGTGCAGAGTACTTTCACTTGCATGCTGAGGAAGCACCAGATAGGACACTTTGGTAATATGGTATGCTTCTCTGGATGTGGTCAGGCGCACAGCTACTCCAGTGACTTTAGAAGGCCAAAGGGGACCCCACATTTCACCCAGCTGCACCAGTTGGTTACTTTCATGAGGTGGGCATGGACCAGTTGTCTGCCTGGATGGTTTCCATCCAGCACCCGCAGTGGTTCTGTAGTGTAGTGGTTGTGGTGAAGGGCGACACGTGCACATACTCCCAGACCTGACTTGACGTTCCATGATCCATGCCGGTAAATCTCTCCTTTCATTCATAACCTACCTGTTGTCATTTCAAGTAAACTCTGTCATCATGGAAGTTTTACTCTTCATCTCATTTCTGTCTCTCTTTTGCTTCCTGCTCAGATTGTCACTCCATCAGGCTGTAAACAGGCTGAGGCAGCGCACCATTGTTGTTGATTTCATACACGTCATTCGACACAATTATGTTAATGGCTCGATGAATAGATTTCACAGAAAGTTGGTGGGGTTTGTTTGTGAGGCAGTTTGGAGACACAAAAGGTCTGTCATCTCTGTTTGGCCATCAGCTACAACCCTGCTATTAGTAGATGAAAGATTTGACAGCACCGACTCAAATGAAGTGATGAGTTGTTTATAATGAACACATTTGAGAATTGTTAAAGATTAGCTTCTTTATTTCCTTCTTCCTCTCATTCTTTCTTTGTTTCTTAGGTGGTTAACAATTTTAAAATAAGGGCTTTGCAGTGATATTGGCGTATATGTTGCTAATGGGTACATCTAGCTAGCTAGCTGTGCGCTGTGGTTCTTGACGTCTCTCTTTGCCAGATTTCACCACAGAAATAAGCAAGCGTGTTTCTTGGCTCATTAAAAAAACAACACCAACAACCCCCCCCCCCCAAAAAAAAATAACACTGAAGAAAAAAAAAAGGCCACATAAATTTTTACAGTATTTTAGTATAAATCGCACTATATGTGACTTATACTAAATATAAATAAAAATACAGTACAAATAAACAAATAAATTAATTTATTTGTATTAACAAATAAACTAATACATTATATTAATTTATTTGTTTCGAACAATCAACAGGCAGAATGTATTGTTGTACATTAATACTAAACACAGAGTACATCACTTAATGTTGATCACAATAATAACAAATAAAGAAAAATATGTTCGGGAAGGAGCAGGAAGAAGCAGAAATGCTTATGAAATCATACTCCTTCTGTTTTAAATGTTCAAAAGACCCCCCCACCCACCATCAACATGATATACTTTTTATATTATTTACAACTATCTATCATTTTTTTCAGGAATACTTATTAAATGCAAAATATGACCTCTAATATAAATAAACAGTGTAACTTCCCAAACACATATACCTACATACACATGTACATGTACACATAAAAATTTTGCTGAGTAAAATTTACTCTGCTGGGATAACATTACGGAACAGTCCCCCCACTGCGCCCTGCCTCCACTGCTCATGCATCATCCAAAGTGATCAAATCAATTAATGTGATTATTAACCATCAGATGACAAGGTAAAATCTCTTAAATCATTCTAAGGGCCCTGTACCAATGGGGAGAGGATTAATTGCACATGAATTGAGTACACAGAGTACGGGCGTTCGTTGTCGTCCACAACAAAAATGGCCAAAAATGACAAATGTCCCAGTATGAATTATGGATATATTAATAATATATAGCAAATATATGATGAACAATCACGGTGTTGTGTGGGCCGCTGAAGAGGAGGTACTGCTGGCCCACCACCACCAGATGGCGCCCTGCTTGGAGTGCGGGCTCCAAGCACGAGAGGGCGTCGGAGCCGCTGGAAGTGACAGCTGTCACCTATCAACACCAGCTGTCACCCATCACCACCACTACTAAGGCCGGACTTCAACTCCACCTCCTCGCCGAGAAATCTTCTACCCTACAGGTAATTCTCTGCTGAACCTTAATTCGAGCATTAGTCTGATCTCTTTTGCAGCCGTTTTCCTGGGACGGATACCCTGTCTGCTGAGTTGGCGTTCCCAGAACTGTTTCTGTTCTCTGCCAGCAGTACCGGGTCTGACTGCGGAAGACAGTGGCCACCTGGGGCGCAGGGCTTGGCGGCTCCGGTGTTCTGCAGATCCGTTGGTGGTGGAAGCTCTGTGGGATCCGGCTCTTCTCGCACCGGACGTCTCCTATCTTGGAGCCTGCCACACGTCACCTTGTGTCAGATTGATATTCCGCATATTTGTATTTGTCTGTACTACGTAGTGCACCTTCACAACATTAAATTGTTACTTTTTGGCTATTGCATTGTCCCTTCATTAACGCCCCCTGTTGTGGGTCCATGTCAGGACACCTTCACAACACACGGTTGTATAACGCATGTAGTGAGGAAACGGATCAGACGCATTGCGATGATCATGGCAGTATTACAGGTGTATTATGATGCATCACGCACAAAGTTAAATCTGTTATAAACATAGGAATAAATAGTGTAACAGCTGCAGACAAGAAGGAAAAAACACACAACTGTTTTATCAAGCCAATGTAAACAAGTCAAATAATTACCTTTTTAGACGGCTCAAAATGCTTTCTGCAGCTAGAGCCGTTCGCGCACACGTGCACGCACGAACGGCCCAGCTGCAGCTTTGATTCAGAAGGTGATAAGAGCCATTTTCAACAGGCAATTTGCAGAATAAAATGATTAATCCGCCACAAAATAATTATTTTATATAGGCAGCATCCAGCGCAGAGCGCGTGGCAGCCGGTAGAACAAAGAACAGCGTCCAGCTGTGAACACAGCGCATGTGATTTGTATCCGCCGCAAATCAGATGCAAAGCAGACGTAATAAAAACGCTTTATTCGTGGCCAATCTGTATGCAGTCGATACAACTTATTTTAGTCCGTGATGTGGACATGATGGACACGCAAAATATCTGTTTTACACACTGTCCTAGTCCGCTGCCAAGCCGCAAATCCCTGTCAGTTGTGGATATCAGCAGATGACGGCACATATACAGCGCATAGATTATGTTTGTGTATGTATGGAGTATGTAAGGCAGATGTCATCCGCAGCCAAAATTTGTGCAGCTAAAAAATCCTGGTAACGGAAAAATGTGCCTCTGCGGATAATTGCGGACATGTGCGGGTGTCGGCCAACTCATACAAGCATGTTTCAGGCATATTGCGGATGTTAAGCGAATATAAGTCAATTTTGTGTGCAATGCATACGCAAATCCTCCCAAACGCCAGTGGGACCGGGCCCTAATGTCGGTTTTAAGCAGAAATGAGGCTCTTTTAAACAGGAATGAGGTGATATTCTGTGACACTTTGAAATGACGGACGGTCAGTGAACGCAACAGCTAGCAGCCATGTATCTTCGGCGCTCTGATTGCTTCCTCCGTCTTTTCTGATGAAATAATGCTGAATTTATGTGGAAATTATTGTTGTACAAAAGCTTCAAATCAAATCAAATCAATTTTATTTATATAGCGCCAAATCACAACAAACAGTTGCCCCAAGGCGCTTTATATTGTAAGGCAAAGCCATACAATAATTACGGAAAAACCCCAACGGTCAAAACGACCCCCTGTGAGCAAGCACTTGGCGACAGTGGGAAGGAAAAACTCCCTTTTAACAGGAAGAAACCTCCAGCAGAACCAGGCTCAGGGAGGGGCAGTCTTCTGCTGGGACTGGTTGGGGCTGAGGGAGAGAACCAGGAAAAAGACATGCTGTGGAAGAGAGCAGAGATCAATCACTAATGATTAAATGCAGAGTGTGCATACAGAGCAAAAAGAGAAAGAAACACTCAGTGCATCATGGGAACCCCCCAGCAGTCTGAGTCTATAGCAGCATAACTAAGGGATGGTTCAGGGTCACCTGATCCAGCCCTAACTTTAAGCTTTAGCAAAAAGGAAAGTTTTAAGCCTAATCTTAAAAGTAGAGAGGGTGTCTGTCTCCCTGATCTGAATTGGGAGCTGGTTCCAGAAGAGAGGAGCCTGAAAGCTGAAGGCTCTGACTCCCATTCTACTCTTACAAACCCTAGGAACTACAAGTAAGCCTGCAGTCTGAGAGCGAAGCGCTCTATTGGGGTGATATGGTACTATGAGGTCCCTAAGATAAGATAGGACCTGATTATTCAAAACCTTATAAGTAAGAAGAAGAATTTTAAATTCTATTCTGGAATTAACAGGAAGCCAATGAAGAGAGACCAATATGGGTGAAATATGCTCTCTCCTTCTAGTCCCTGTCAGTACTCTAGCTGCAGCATTTTGAATTAACTGAAGGCTTTTCAGGGAACTTTTAGGACAACCTGATAATAATGAATTACAATAGTCCAGCCTAGAGGAAATAAATGCATGAATTAGTTTTTCAGCATCACTCTGAGACAAGACCATTCTGATTTTAGAGATATTGCGCAAATGCAAAAAAGCAGTCCTACATATTTGTTTAATATGCGCATTGAATGACATATCCTGATCAAAAATGACTCCAAGATTTCTCACAGTATTACTAGAGGTCAGGGTAATGCCATCCAGAGTAAGGATCTGGTTAGACACCATGTTTCTAAGATTTGTGGGGCCAAGTACAATAACTTCAGTTTTATCTGAGTTTAAAAGCAGGAAATTAGAGGTCATCCATGTCTTTATGTCTGTAAGACAATCCTGCAGTTTAACTAATTGGTGTATGTCCTCTGGCTTCATGGATAGATAAAGCTGGGTATCATCTGCGTAACAATGAAAATTTAAGCAATGCTGTCTAATAATACTGCCTAAGGGAAGCATGTATAAAGTGAATAAAATTGGTCCTAGCACAGAACCTTGTGGAACTCCATAATTAACCTTAGTCTGTGAAGAAGATTCCCCATTTACATGAACAAATTGTAATCTATTAGATAAATATGATTCAAACCACCGCAGCGCAGTGCCTTTAATACCTATGGCATGCTCTAATATCTGTAATAATATTTTATGGTCAACAGTATCAAAAACAGCATTGAGGTCTAACAGAACAAGCACAGAGATGAGTCCACTGTCTGAGGCCATAAGAAGATCATTTGTAACCTTCACTAATGCTGTTTCTGTACTATGATGAATTCTAAAACCTGACTGAAACTCTTCAAATAGACCATTCCTCTGCAGATGATCAGTTAGCTGTTTTACAACTACCCTTTCAAGAATTTTTGAGAGAAAAGGAAGGTTGGAGATTGGCCTATAATTAGCTAAGATAGCTGGGTCAAGTGATGGCTTTTTAAGTAATGGTTTAATTACTGCCACCTTAAAAGCCTGTGGTACATAGCCAACTAACAAAGATAGATTGATCATATTTAAGATCGAAGCATTAAATAATGGTAGGGCTTCCTTGAGCAGCCTGGTAGGAATGGGGTCTAATAAACATGTTGATGGTTTGGATGAAGTAACTAATGAAAATAACTCAGACAGAACAATCGGAGAGAAAGAGTCTAACCAAATACCGGCATCACTGAAAGCAGCCAAAGATAATGATATGTCTTTGGGATGGTTATGAGTAATTTTTTCTGTAATAGTTAAAATTTTATTAGCAAAGAAAGTCATGAAGTTATTACTAGTTAAAGTTAAAGGAATACTTGGCTCAATAGAGCTCTGACTCTTTGTCAGCCTGGCTACAGTGCTGAAAAGAAACCTTGGGTTCTTATTTTCTTCAATTAGTGATGAGTAGTAAGATGTCCTAGCTTTATGGAGGGCTTTTTTTATAGAGCAACAGACTCTTTTTCCAGGCTAAGTGAAGATCTTCTAAATTAGTGAGACGCCATTTCCTCTCCAGCTTACGGGTTATCTGCTTTAAGCTGCGAGTTTGTGAGTTATACCACGGAGTCAAGCACTTCTGATTTAAGGCTCTCTTTTTCAGAGGAGCTACAGCATCCAAAGTTGTCTTCAATGAGGATGTAAAACTATTGACGAGATAATCTATCTCAGTCACAGAGTTTAGGTAGCTACTCTGCACTGTGTTGGTATATGGCATTAGAGAACATAAAGAAGGAATGATATCCTTAAACCTAGTTACAGCGCTTTCTGAAAGACTTCTACTGTAATGAAACTTATTCCCCACTGCTGGGTAGTCCATCAGAGTAAATGTAAATGTTATTAAGAAATGATCAGACAGAAGGGGGTTTTCAGGGAATACTGTTAAGTCTTCAATTTCCATACCATAAGTCAGAACAAGATCTAAGATATGATTAAAGTGGTGGGTGGACTCATTTACATTTTGAGCAAAGCCAATAGAGTCTAATAATAGATTAAATGCAGTGTTGAGGCTGTCATTCTCAGCATCTGTGTGGATGTTAAAATCGCCCACTATAATTATCTTATCTGAGCTAAGCACTAAGTCAGACAAAAGTTCTGAAAATTCACAGAGAAACTCACACTAACGACCAGGTGGACGATAGATAACAACAAATAAAACTGGTTTTTGGGACTTCCAATTTGGATGGACAAGACTAAGAGTCAAGCTTTCAAATGAATTACAGCTCTGTCTGGGTTTTTGATTAATTAATAAGCTGGAGTGGAAGATTGCTGCTAATCCTCCGCCCCGGCCCGTGCTACGAGCATTCTGACAGGTAGTGTGACTCGGGGGTGTTGACTCATTTAAACTAACATATTCATCCTGCTGTAACCAGGTTTCTGTAAGGCAGAATAAATCAATATGTTGATCAATTATTATATCATTTACTAACAGGGACTTTGAAGAGAGAGACCTAATGTTTAATAGACCACATTTAACTGTTTTAGTCTGTGGTGCAGTTGAAGGTGCTATATTATTTATAGCTGTCGCTGAGAGAGATGATGACTGGAGTGCAGTTTGAAGCAGAAATGAGGTGTTAATCGGTGAACCGCGGCTGATTTTTGCGTGCGCAGTGAAGGCAGGGCGGACCGATTTTTAGGAGAGACCATTCGGTCGGTGACACCATCTAGTCAATGCAAGTGGTTTTACTCCAATAAGAGCTGATTTTACACTATGTTGAGTTGATTTAGCCCTGTGGCAGAATATATTTTACTCTATTTAGACTGGGATCAAATGTTATCCCAGCAGAGTAAATTTTACTCAGCAAAATTTCCTGTGTACACATACATTTGTATATATATATATATATATATATATATATATACAATAGCATACATGCACATATATAGTGAGGAAAAGTTAGGTGCATGTCCACTGTGAGAGACATAATCTAAAAAAATCCGGAAATCACAATGTATGATTTTTTAAATAATTTATTTGTATGTTACTGCTATAAATAAGTATTTGAACACCTGTGAAAATCAATGTTAATATTTGGTACAGTAGCCTTTGTTTGCAATTACAGAGGCCAAACGTTTCCTGTAGTTCTTGACCAAGTTTTCACACACTGCAACAGGGATTTTGGTTCACTTCTCCATACAGATCTTCTCCAAATCTTTCAAGTTTGGAGTTTCAGCTCCCTCCAAAGATTTTCTGTTGAGTTCAGTTCTGGAGACTGGCCAGGCCACTCCAGGACCTTGAAATGCTTCTTATGGAGCCCCTCCTTAGTTGCCCTGGCTGTGTGTTTGGGGTCATTGTCATGCTGGAAGATCCAGCCATGACCCATCTTCAATGCTCTTACTGAGGGAAGGAGGTTGTTTGCCAAAATCTCGCAATACATGACCCCATCCATCCTCCCTTCAATACGGTGCAGTCGCCCTGTCCCCTTTGCAGAAGAGCACCCCCAGAGTATGATGTTTCCACCCCCATGCTTCACGGTTGGGATGGTTTTCTTGGGGTTGTTCTCATCCTCGAAACATGGTAAGTGGAGTTGATTCCAAAAAGCTCTATTTTGGTCTCAACTGATCACATGACCTTCTCCCATGCCTCCTCTGGATCATCCAGATGGTCACTGGTGAACTTCAAACGGGCCTGGACATGTGCTGGCTTGAGCAGCGGGACCTTGCTGCCCTGCAGGATCTTAAACCATGACAGCATCATGTATTACTAATGTAATCTTTGTGACTGTGGTCCCAGCTCTCTTCAGGTCATTGACCAGGTCCTCCTGTGTAGTTCTGAGCTTTCTCAGAATCATCCTTACCCCACAAAGTGAGATCTTGCATGGAATCCCAGACCGAGGGAGATTGACAGTCATCTTGTGTTTCTTCCACTTTCTAATAAATAATCATAACAGTTGTTGTCTTCTACCAAGCTGCTTGCCTGTTGTCCTGTACGGACCTGGCGCCACGAGGGGGCGTTTGGGGGCGACGCCCCCTCACGTCATCAACCCCACCCCCTCGGATGTGAGAGTTATCAAAAAAATAAAAATAAAACAGAAAGAAAAAGAAATACTGGAAAATATAGCAAAATATTAGTTATTCGATAATATCACATATTTAACAAATAAACCAAATTAATTAACTAAAGTAATTTTAAAACAAACGGATATGGCGTGTGTCTGTGTTCAAGCGATTTGATAGGTTCAGGGTTGCCCTTGTCAGTGCGGCAGAGGGCAAGGATCCAGAGTCCAGCGATTATGGCAAGGTGGACGAATTAAAACATGCTCGATTTATTCAAGCAGTGTCAGAGCTGGATTTCCTGGGATTCGTCAAGTCCAGTTAGTGCGAGAATTCTTTCTCAACATAAAAAGAGTGTTCAGTGATCACAGACGCAGCATGCTGCACGAACGAAAGGCGAACTTAGGCTGGGCAGACACTGTACGATATTTTCAATCGTTATACTTGGCTCCAGTTCAAACTGTGTGAGAAAACCACAGGGGTTAAAAGTTCAGAGCGCACGATTCATGTTCTCACACTGTACGGCCTGATGCTCTGATGCGATCTGATTCCTCACATTGTACGTTCAAAAACCACACGTCGGAAGCTTTTTTTTCTTAAAGAAAATTTATTTCATGCCTATCAGTGTGCACAGTGAGTGAAATCAGGTGGGGGGAGACTGAACGTATATGCGCGCGCGCACACAGCAGACAGCAACATGATTCATGAGAGGACGGTAAAAAAGAAAACAAACATTCATAACAGGTGCTGCTACTTACACTGTTGTATAAATAAACTATATTTCATACAGAGTCATACAGCTGTGCAAGGTGCAGCAACTTATTCCAGCATCTGTTGTAAATCCTGCTGTTGTCTGCTGTGTGCGTGCGCGCATATACCTTCAGTCTCCCACCGCCTGATTCCACTCACTGTGCGCGCTGATTGGTATGAACTTTAATATGATATTAGGTTATTGCAAGGGAACGTACAAAAAAAACCATGACTTTACATGAGAGAACTGTTTGCTCTCTCTGGTGTTTGCTCATCGACAGTGCGCGAGGTAATCAGCACGTAGACACTTGTAGCGCTGCTTCAGCAGCGCGGAACCCTCACGAACCACGACGGCCGACGGCCGTTAATAAGGCTGGCATTTGAGAATGGCCTAACCAGGAAATTCAGCGGAGAGTGGCGAGATGTCCTTCTCAGAAGATTCAACGCGGCATCCAACCGAAGGCTTCAACTCTTCTGAGGCAGGCTAGCATCCAGTTTCCACACAGAATTTTATGTTAAGATATGGACTTTTATGGTAAGATAAAAGTTATGTATTGTTGTAAATATATCTACATGAAAGGTTTTTCTTTGACCCGTTGTGTGACTGTCATGCCCAATTGCACTGTGTTTGTGCTTGTGATGGAGGGCTGTATGTGGGGTTATTCTACTGTCTCGTGTCGTTTTTCAGATCAGTTGTTGGTTTGGTTTTGTGGTATGCAGGAGATCACTTGACCGAGGGTCTATACATTCAAATAATAATTCAAAAAATACTGTCATCACTCTTTACTCTTACTCAGTCAGTCTCTTACAACAGTGTAGCCTAAATACATGAGCTTTGCAGGAGTGCACCCAATTCATTACGCACGCTCAGAGGCACGTCCCCTTCGGTGGGGGGGGGGGGGGGGGCGACCCCCCGCCCCCTGTGATAAACTCATCGCCCCCTTAATATTTTTTTTCTGGCGCCGGGCCTGGTCCTGTAGTCCATCCCAGCCTTGTGCAGGTCTACAGTTTTGTCCCTGGTGTCCTTAGACAGCTCTTTGGTCTTGGCTATGGTGGACAGGTTGGAGTGTGATTGACTGAGTGTGTGAACAGGCGTCTTTTATACAGGTACCAAGTTCAAACAGGTGCAATTAATACTGGTAAAGAGTGCAGAACAAGAGGGCTTCTTAAAGAAACATTAACAGGTTTGTGAGAGCCAGAATTCTTGCTGGTTGGTAGGTGTTCAAATACTTATTTGCAGCAGTAACAAACAAATAAATTATTAAAAAAAATCACACATTGTGATTAATGGAATTTTTTTTTTATTATGTCTCTCACAGTGGACATGCACCTAAGATGAAAATTTCAGACCCCTCCATGATTTCTAAGTGGGAGAACCTGCAAAACCGTAGGGTGTTCAAATACTTATTTTCTTCACTGTACATACATATCTATACAAATATTATATGATACTGTATAATTAGTACACAGTAAATTTAGCAAAAGTCACCAATGTTAAATTAACACTGACAGTGTTAAATTCAGACTGCCAGTGTATAGTGGTCCAGTTTGCAGCTCAATAACGCCGGAGTTTAGGCAGCACTGTGTCTTAGTGGTTAGCACTGTTGCCTCACAGGAAGAAGGTCATGGGTTCAATTCCCACCTGTGGCTTTTCTGTGTGGAGTCTGCATGTTCTCCCCGTGTTTGCGTGGGTTTCCTCCGGGTGCTTCAGTTTCCTCCCACATTTAAAGACGTGTGGGTTAGGTGAATTGGAAGCTTTATAAGTGTCCAGGTCTCCCTTGCAAATTTCAATCTCAATGGGTTAAAATAATAATAATAAAAAAATTTCCTTCCCAGCATCCTCACACAATTCGGGGGAAGTCCCCATGTGATCTATGATGTCACTACCAAATGTAAGTCATGGTGTCTGATCCCAGTGGGCCGAAAATCAAAACGGTTTCAGACACCGCTAATTTGGTCAGATTGGCAATATAATATTAGGAATTTTTTTTAAACGCTAAAGAATAAAATTATACTGGTGCCAAAGAAAGTACTTTTTATGACTTAATTCTTAAAAAAACCCCAAAGGCCATCTATATATTAAAAGTCAAGTGGCCTCTGTGTACATGTATGTAACTTCCATCACGGAGAGGTGACGTTTGCCATTTGGTATGTTTATGTATTCTGGGTCAAGAATGAAAGCTGTGAAAACAGAAAGTTGACAGGACTAATATTATTGGAGAAATTAGGGATATTAGATAACAACAGTGAACAATGGATTGAGGTAGGCGCTACCATTGAGGTGTTACCTAGATTTACAGAATTTAATAGTATCTCACTTGGCGTGCTGACGAAACCTGTGATGTCCACAAAAGTACAACCTGCTTATTTGATTCCATACCAACAAAACTGTTTAAGGACCTGTGGTCTATTGTTGTGCCAACTGTGCTGGAAATTATTAATCTCTCACTGAAGTGATTAAACCATTACTTAAGAAATCTAATGTTGACCCTAGTGTACTAAAAAAATATAGGCCAATATCAAATCTATCATTTTGTTCTAAAATTCTGGTAAAAGTGGTTTCACAGCAGCTCATGGAGCACCTTACAGAGAATAATCTTTTTGAGCCACTGCAGTCTGCTTTTAGAAAATGTTACTCCAAAGAGACAGCTCTCACTAAAGCAGTGAAAGATCTTCTGCGAGCAATGGACTCGGACACCACCACGGTTTTGGTGCTGTTGGATCTTAGTGCTGCGTTTGATACTGTGGATCATCATATTTTACTCGATAGGCTGGAGAGCTATTTTGGGATCGCTGAAAGTGCCCTTGCGTGGTTGATGTCATACCTGTCCAGTCATTGTAAAATAACACTACTTTTATCTTATTTATATGAAATTTGGGGTTCCACAGGGATCTGACTATTTTTTTCCCTGTATGTAGCACCCCTTGGGCATATATATGCTGATGATACTCAATTGTACATGCCGATAACTGCTGGTAATCTCAGTCAAATAAAATCTTTAGAAGATTGCCTTGCATCAGTGAGAAATTGGATGTCTAGTAACTTCCTACTTTTCAACTCTGATAAGACTGAAATGATGGTTCTTGGTCCAGCGAGGCATCAGCATCAATTTGACCAGCTTAGCTTGGGTTCGTATGTTATAGATCATATGGACAAAGTGAGGAATCTTGGAGTAATTTTTGATCCTATGTTGTCTTTTGACCTCCACATTAGAGACATCATGAGGACTGCTTTCTTCCATTTGCTAAATATAGCTAGGATTCATCCCATCCTGTCTATGGCTGATGCTGAGACTTTGATACATGCATTTATTTCTACTAGATTGGATTATTGTAACACGTTATTTTCTGGGTTGCTGTAGTCCAGTACTAGGGGTGGTTCAATATGCTGCTGCCAGACTCCTGACACGAAGCAGAAGGTTCAGCCATATTACCTCCAGTTTGGCATCCCTTCACTGGCTACCTGCCTGTGAGATCGGATTTTAAGGTTTTGCTATTGGCCTATAGAGTTGTTCATGGACTGGCTCTGGCCTATTTGGCTGATTTGGTTAAGCCTTATGTACCGGCTTTGGGTTCACGAGATGCAGGACTGCTCTGTGTCCCAAGGGTGAGGAAAAGGTCTGCGGGACAGACAGCCTTTCCATACCGTGCTCCTGTTTTGTGGAATGACTAACTATTACTATACTATAAATTAACTATTAGAGAAAAAATTACTCATAACCATCCCAAAGACGTATCGTTATCTTTGGCTGCTTTCAGTGATGCCGGTATTTGGTTAGACTCTTTCTCTCCGATTGTTCTGTCTGAGTTATTTTCATTAGTTACTTCATCCAAACCATCAACATGTTTATTAGACCCCATTCCTACCAGGCTGCTCAAGGAAGCCCTACCATTATTTAATGCTTCGATCTTAAATATGATCAATCTATCTTTGTTAGTTGGCTATGTACCACAGGCTTTTAAGGTGGCAGTAATTAAACCATTACTTAAAAAGCCATCACTTGACCCAGCTATCTTAGCTAATTATAGGCCAATCTCCAACCTTCCTTTTCTCTCAAAAATTCTTGAAAGGGTAGTTGTAAAACAGCTAACTGATCATCTGCAGAGGAATGGTCTATTTGAAGAGTTTCAGTCAGGTTTTAGAATTCATCATAGTACAGAAACAGCATAGTGAAGGTTACAAATGATCTTCTTATGGCCTCGGACAGTGGACTCATCTCTGTGCTTGTTCTGTTAGACCTCAGTGCTGCTTTGATACTGTTGACCATAAAATTTTATTACAGAGATTAGAGCATGCCATAGGTATTAAAGGCACTGCGCTGCGGTGGTTTGAATCATATTTGTCTAATAGATTACAATTTGTTCATGTAAATGGGGAATCTTCTTCACAGACTAAAGTTAATTATGGAGTTCCACAAGGTTCTGTGCTAGGACCAATTTTATTCACTTTATATATGCTTCCCTTAGGCAGTATTATTAGACGGTATTGCTTAAATTTTCATTGTTACGCAGATGATACCCAGCTTTATCTATCCATGAAGCCAGAGGACACACACCAATTAGCTAAACTGCAGGATTGTCTTACAGACATAAAGACATGGATGACCTCTAATTTCCTGCTTTTAACTCAGATAAAACTGAAGTTATTGTACTTGGCCCCACAAATCTTAGAAACATGGTGTCTAACCAGATCCTTACTCTGGATGGCATTACCCTGACCTCTAGTAATACTGTGAGAAATCTTGGAGTCATTTTTGATCAGGATATGTCATTCAAAGCGCATATTAAACAAATATGTAGGACTGCTTTTTTGCATTTACGCAATATCTCTAAAATCAGAAAGGTCTTGTCTCAGAGTGATGCTGAAAAACTAATTCATGCATTTATTTCCTCTAGGCTGGACTATTGTAATTCATTATTATCAGGTTGTCCTAAAAGTTCCCTAAAAAGCCTTCAGTTAATTCAAAATGCTGCAGCTAGAGTACTGACGGGGACTAGAAGGAGAGAGCATATCTCACCTATATTGGCCTCTCTTCATTGGCTTCCTGTTAATTCTAGAATAGAATTTAAAATTCTTCTTCTTACTTATAAGGTTTTGAATAATCAGGTCCCATCTTATCTTAGGGACCTCGTAGTACCATATCACCCCAATAGAGCGCTTCGCTCTCAGACTGCAGGCTTACTTGTAGTTCCTAGGGTTTGTAAGAGTAGAATGGGAGGCAGAGCCTTCAGCTTTCAGGCTCCTCTCCTGTGGAACCAGCTCCCAATTCAGATCAGGGAGACAGACACCCTCTCTACTTTTAAGATTAGGCTTAAAACTTTCCTTTTTGCTAAAGCTTATAGTTAGGGCTGGATCAGGTGACCCTGAACCATCCCTTAGTTATGCTGCTATAGACGTAGACTGCTGGGGGGTTCCCATGATGCACTGTTTCTTTCTCTTTTTGCTCTGTATGCACCACTCTGCATTTAATCATTAGTGATCGATCTCTGCTCCCCTCCACAGCATGTCTTTTTCCTGGTTCTCTCCCTCAGCCCCAACCAGTCCCAGCAGAAGACTGCCCTCCCTGAGCCTGGTTCTGCTGGAGGTTTCTTCCTGTTAAAAGGGAGTTTTTCCTTCCCACTGTAGCCAAGTGCTTGCTCACAGGGGGTCGTTTTGACCGTTGGGGTTTTACATAATTATTGTATGGCCTTGCCTTACAATATAAAGCGCCTTGGGGCAACTGTTTGTTGTGATTTGGCGCTATATAAAAAAAATTGATTGATTGATTGAATGCTCTCCCGGCCTCGGTGAGACTTTCAGATTCTGTGGAGACTTTTAAGAAAAGACTGAAGACACATCTCATTAACCAGTCTTCTGGCTAACATCCTTTTCAAATTCTTTAAGTTCTTTTACTTTTTATTGTGTTTATTGTGAACTTTTAATTGTGTTTTTTGATGTTTTAATTTTATTTTACATTGTGTTTTTATTATTTTATATTGTTTTTGAGCTGTTTTTATGTGAGGCGTCTTGAGGTGACGTTTGTTGTGATTTGGTGCGATACAAATAAATTGAAATCACAATTAATCAGTCCCTGGTAACCAGACAAGCTCTGAACTAGTAATATCTCAACCTTGTCAGTTGGAAAACATGACATTAACTAAATGTGCCAAATAATAAATACAATTATTCACAAAACTTTCTCATTTAATTTCCTGCACTTTCAGTTAAAAGAAACATTGCATAATTTATTACCAAAAATGTCAGCTACCTATTTCATAAGCACTACCCAATCTAGAGCCCGTGGATCCCCACGGGCAACATGCTAGTACAGCTTTAATGCTCTTTTTAACACGCATTACACAATTTCATTTTGACCATTGTTCAGCGGAATGAATGAATACAACACAACCTATCTTGGTGACAGATTTGTTCTTCAGTCAGACTCTAACACTTATGTGCTGGATCATGCATAGATATAACTGGACCACGTTACAATATGTCAAGCTGCTCAACCATGGTGCCATGAAATTCTTTCTGCTTCCTGTGTGACATTTTAAAATCTGTGTTTGTGTTTTCAAAGCATGATGCCAATCCTGACAAAAATCCAGTACTTCTGTCTGTTAAACCATCCATTGTTGCATTCCAGTCATTGATAATAAGTCTATTGTATGAGCATTGCCCAACCCAAAGTGGTTTCAGGGAACGACTATTTTTTAGTTTGTTTTTTTTTTAACTTTTGTCTGTTGTTTTTATCATTGCAAGACATGCCCATAAATTTACGTTCACCCATCTAGTAATGTATTCTGATGTCACACTGGAAGAACTGCTGAGAGTTTTCTTCTCTCTGCCTGGAGGCATCACTGCAGTGAAGAACAGCGTTTCTAATCACCTCACAAGTAAACATGTGCATTAGACAGAAGAGATTGCTTCACATTTCATCTTATCAGAGGCAAAGCCAAGCCCTGTTTCCCAGATGGATTTTAAGGTTAAGATGATCTTAGTCCCATGGGCTAAAATCATCTTAGTCTTAAGATGCTTTGAGAAATGAAATGGGGTCAGAGTGATGGTCATTTCATGTCCTACTTGTCCAGCAGCAGCCGTGTGAGTCACTGTACCCTTCGGGTCATAGCGGACTCTTTTCATTTTGTACTGTACACTTGTAAAATGCACAAGAACTGGGGAGAAACAACTGAGGCGAGGACAGCGCACTGCTGCAAACCACACATTATTTGGCTCGACGAACTTGAATAATTCACACAAAGTACGTCAGAAAGTATTCACAGTGCTTCACTTTTACCACATTTTACAATTGCAGCCTTCTTCAAAATGGAGTAAATTCATTTTTTTTCCCTTCAAAATTCTGCTCACAACACCCCATAATGACAACATTAAAAAGGTTTTTTTTGCAATTGGTTTTTTTTTTTTTTTTTTTTTTTGCACTTTTTGCAACTGTAAATATATATATATATACAGTATAAGCTAAGAAATCACATGTACGTAAGTATTCACAGCCTTTGCTCAATACTTTGGTGATGCACCATTGCAGCAATTAAAGCCTCAAGGTCTTCTTGAATATGATGCCAAATGCTTGATGCAGTTTTGCCCATTCATAACAAAATGTGGAAAAGTGAAGCACTGTGAATACTTTCTGCATGCACTGTATACTTGCTATTGATAAATAAGCCACCTTTTGAAATGGTTTATATATATATATATATATATATATATATATATATATATATATACACACACTCATGCACTGCATCCAGAAAGTATTCACAGCGCTTCACTTTTTCCACATTTTATGTTACATCCATATTCCAAAATGGATGAAATTAATTTTTTTCCTCAACTTTCTACACACAATATCCCATAATGACAATGTGAAAATGTTTTTGTTGTTTTAGATTTTTGCAGATTTACAAAATAAACAAACAAAGTAATCACATGTACATAAGTATTTACAGCCTTTGCCATGAAGCTCCAAATTGAGCTCAGGTTCATCCTGTTTCCACTGATCATCCTTAAGATGTTTCTACAGCTTAATTGGAGTCCACCTGGGGTAAATTCAGTTGATTGGACATGATTTGGAAAGGCCCACACCTGTCTACATATAGGTCCCACAGTTGACAGTGCAGGTCAGAGCACAAACCAGCATGAAGTCAGAGGAATTGTCTGTAGATCTCTAGCAGTGGTGGCACAGTTCCGATAATCCGATAACAGATAATTATCGAAGATAATGTTTTCATTATCGGATTATCTTTTTAGATAACTTTAAAAACCATTATCGGACTAATTATCTTCCGATAAATTTTTGTCCGATAACTTTTAGATCGATAACGTAGTAAACAAAGCTGAACAGCGGCAAACATTTTTAAAATTTTAAATCAGTTGAGCACCTACCTGTTAAAAGTTTCATAACAGATGTATAGTTCTACCCTCTGCAAACAGAAGAGAGCTGCTTCCAGGAGAAACTGCACTATCCTGGCTGCCTGTCTAAACTGAGTGATCGGATGAGAAGGGCCTTAGTCAGGGAGGTGACCAAGAACCAGATGGTCACTCTGTCAGACCTCCAGCATTCCTCTATGGAGAGAGGGGAACCTTCCATAGGTACAACCATCTCTGCAGCAATCCACTAATCAATCTGTATGGTAGAGTGGCCAAACGGAAGCCACTCCTTAGTAAAAGGCACATGGCAGCCCACCTGGAGTTTGCCAAAAGGCACCCGAAGGACTCTCAGACCATGACAAACAAAACTCTCTGGTTTGATGAGACAAAGATTGAACTCTTTGGCGTGAATGCCAGGCGTCATGTTTGGACAAAACCAGGCACCATCCTTACAGTGAAGCATGGTAGTGGCAGCATCATGCTGTGGGGATGTTTTTCAGCATCATGAACTGGGAGTCTAGTCAGGATTTAGGGAAAGATGAATGCAGCAATGTACAGAGACATCCTGGATGACAACCTGTTCCAGAGCGCTCTTGACCTCAGACTGAGGTGATGGTTCATCTTTCAGCACAACAATGACCCGAAGCATGCAGCAAGTTTCTGATTGGTATAATCCATTCACTCACTTTAAGTGCCTGGTTTCCTGTTTCCTCTTTCGCCTCAGAAACAGACAGCAGCAGACTCAGGGGTGTGGCCATGCCTCCTGCACAGAGCATGGACTAGATTGAGACACAGTATGTGGAAATGAGAGAAAATATCAGTGACTTACAGAAACAAATAACAAATAGCCTATGTCAAAATCATAGTGTGCAGAGTTGTATTGTATATTGACAGGCAGGTTTGTCAAGATGTTTGGACACAAATGCGAGGCTCACACAAACAGCTCTGGTTGGTAAAGACTTTAGTGGTCGGTATCCAAAAGGCAGTCCAAAAAACACAGCAGAAGTACAAGAATCATCAGCTTTGGCGAGGTCGGAAAAATGGGCAGGAGGTTGAGAAACACCCTGAGGCAGGCAGGACTATGGAACCCGAGAACAAGAGCTGGAGAGAAGGCACAAGGCGCATCAATCTGGCGAGGAGCAAACGCACCCAGCGAGCTTATATAACCCCAGGTGATGAGCCGCAAATTAGGAACAGGTGTGCATGGAAAGCACCAGAACAAAGGCGTGGCCAGAGAGAGAGAAACGGCCACCACCAAGAACCCAGGGACAGACAAGAGAGATAGAGACAGACAGACCCAAGCAGAAAAACCCAGCAAGAGAATGAACACACAGAAAACCAATGAAAATCATAAAACAGACCAGACGAAAATAAAACAGAGAAGCAAGCAAAAACTCAAAACCGTGACATGTATTCTGCATGTTGTACGTACCGTACAGTTCAATACAAATACATGTATTGTGACACATATATACACATACATACATAAATTTCACTCATTCTGCAAGACCTAGCTCATTATTTAAGACTTAGCCTGTTAAGAAGTGAAATTTCAGCTACATTTCCCCATGACCAGATATGGTCTTTTTTATTTACTAATCCTTCTATGTTCCACTTCACCATGAAACTGTGCCTGGCACCGGCAACACAGAGATGTTGCACCAATTACAGTTTGTCCACTCACAGCCACAGAAAGCCTGTACCTACTTCAGAATTGTCACAGGTGCTTTGATGGCTTCCTTCTTCTTGTACTCCATTTTGCAAACGATCTACTCCAGACAACCATTCACGCACACAAATGACCGAAAGACAGCAAATGCCCTGCATGTGCTCATTCGATCCCCCTCTCAGCAGTTGCTGGCCAAATTCCAGGTGTGGCACACAAACATCCAACACCGCTGGCTGCACACTTAGAAAAGGTAGGGCTATTCGCACTCCTGGTACGATAGTAGACATCGGGCGACCACATTCGACCTGTCTGTGAAAAATTGTCAACGTGCAACACGAGTGTGGCGTCACCTAGCAACACACGTAGGTGTAACTGTGCCGAACCCCCCACCCCACACACAAATGGCCTGTGGAGTGTGTCGTTGTCGCCCGCTCCTCAACACAAATAGCTTGTGGAGTGTGTGTTGCCATGTTCAGACCATTGTCAGCTGTCACTGTCCAGCGCAGTGCAGTGTTGGAACAGCTGACCGCTGTGTCCTGCACCTCAGCTGGAGAAGACGCAGTGCATATGTGTGTGTGGGCGCGCACGCCCTCATGAGGACAGCCCGCATCTGAGCATGTGGCACGGTGTGAAGCGCTGTCACTTCCACCGTGTAAATTATCGTTTACCTGACAAACAGAAAGAGTGGAAATTAAATAAACACATAAGGTGAAGGTGTGAACTCATTCATGTGTGATCGTTTTGCTGTGGACATCCTGTCAGCTGACCACAGACTGACAGCTGGACATAACCATGCATGCGAGGTGTCACATTACAGACACAGACACCAGACATGCAGGACAAAATAAAATAATAAAATTAAAAATCACAGAACAAAGCAACAGAGAGTGAGCCTTTTGTTTCTGTGACCTGCCGAGGTCCGCTGACAGAGGTGGGTGTGTCCCCCTGCGACGTGCAGCTGGTCAGATATCTGTGCTCGCAAGTCATAGCTCGGTAACACCTGTACTGACTTGTAGGATATTAAGTCTCATAACTACAGCATGAAGTGCGGACATCGGCATGCTGTCCTTGCATGGAAATAAATTAAAACACATATTGCTTCAGCTGACCGTCGCGTCAGCACACCTTAATGCTGGTGAGTATCGTACCAGCAGGAAATCACCCACGGGACGCCACTCCGCTTCGCATTGTGGTGTTTTAGACTCCGCGTCGTGCATTCAAACCGTATAATGCACGGCTTCTCGTTGTTTAATCCTTACTAAGTCTTACTTAAAAACTATACAGTGAAATAATCAATATGAAGTAATCCTACACTTAGTACCCTATATTTAGAGCAAAATCCCAGCTTTATGATGTTATGAATCATCATGTGGCTTCACTGACAGGTATAATGTGTCACAACCGTGCCCGCTGTGAGAACATGGAATTCACTTCACTACGAACAAAAGAACATTGACATAATGTTCCTTTCACAGCTATGAGGCTGTGAGTTTGTGGAAATGATCTCTGTTTCCCACTGTTGTTGAATATTTGACAATTTGCAAGTGTTCTTGTGTGGGGAGCACAAAGGGCAATCTGACGGATTCTATCCATGTTGATATTTAGCTGTTGATGGTAAAATCGGCATCATGATTCAGGCGTGCTTGTGCGTGCATGCGTGGTGTGTGTGGTGGGGGGGGGGGGGGGGGGGGGGGCTGCAGCTGACAGGTTTCAGAGTCCTCTGAGATCCTCCGTAATCACTCTATTGTCTCAAGAGCCAGATGCCCACCGAGCCTTTCCCCTCTTAACACGAACTCAGTTGGATCCAGCTGGGACGGTGAACAGGAGAGCACTGCATGAATTACTGAGCGTGCATGTGCGTAGCCTTTTCTTGTACAATGATATGATAATCAGGGAATGCAAGGAAAGAAAACTGTTTTCAGCAGCTGCAAGCTGCCACAATGTTGCATTTACTGTATTTAGTGGCCCTAAATTGTAATAACTAAATAATAGTACAATACAATGTGTATACATATAGAATTGTCCATTATGGTCTACTAAAAATACTATCTTTAATTGTTTTTTTTACAACGTTGTGAGTGCTCTGACATCAGTAGAGCTATAGATATGCTAATTATCATAAACTTCATGATATAACCTCCAAATAGGGCACTGAGGACCATGAAGCTTGGTGTACACATATATATATATGGTGTTGTGATTTGGCGCTATATAAAAAAAAAATTGATTGATTGATTGATTGATATTCTATGCAAAGCTGTAAGGTTGTCTTGATGCTGAAATTTAACAAGATATGAGGTATATTTTCCTTAAATATATTTAGATTTTTTTTACATTTCTATTTATAATTCCAATTTTAGAATTCATTTATTTTCATGGCTGTTGGAGTTGTACATTTGGAAATACTAAAGTCTAAAAATGTGTCAGGACTTGTGGTAGCCTGACACAGGAAACAGTAGGAGACCCATGCAGACTCACAGACATGGTTGATTGAGATGAGTAAAGTCTTTATCTGGTAACCAGGCACTGGATTCGGTACACAAGTAGTCAGACATATAGGCAGAGGTATCAGACATGGTACAGGCTGGGTTGTGGTACAAAATGAGCAGAGTTTGCACAAACGGTGTTGAGGAGTATAACAGGCAAAAACAAAGGCAGAGTCAAAAACAGGCTGTGTTCAGGATAACGGCGAGGCGGAGGTCGGAGTACACAAGCAAGGTTAAAAAAAATACTAGAGAGCAAACTGGACAAATATGAGGGGCAAGAGAGTGAACAAAGTCAACAATCAGGCAGTGAGCTGTGGAACTGTGAGGGCTTAAATAAGGGAGTAATCAGGGTGTGATGTGAAGCAGGTGCAAGGAAGGTTCTGGAAAGAAGTGTGGTTTAATGAGTCAAAGAGAAGGAAGAGAGACAAGAGAGTGTGTGAGTGAAAAACAAAGTGGTACAAAGCAAGAGAAAGTGACAGAAAAACTAATGTTGTATAACAAGAAGTGCTCCAGACAAACAGTAATACGAGGTCTGTCAATAAAGTATAGGTCCTTTTTTTTTTTCAAAAACTATATGGATTTCATTCATATGTTTTTACGTCAGACATGCTTGAACCCTCGTGCGCATGCGTGAGTTTTTCCACGCCTGTCGGTGACGTCATTCGCCTGTGAGCACTCCTTGTGGGAGGATCGTCCAGCTCCTCGTCGGAATTCCTTTGCCTGAGAAGTTGCTGAGAGACGGCGCTTTGATCAAACTTTTTTCTAAACCTGTGAGGCACATCGAAGTGGACACGGTTCGAAAAATTAAGCTGGTTTTCGGTGAAATTTTTAACGGCTGATGAGAGATTTTGAGGTGATACTGTTGCTTTAAGGACTTCCCACGCAGTGGGACGTCGCGCAGCGCTCCGAGGCGCCATCGTCAGCCTGTTTCAAGCTGAAAACCTCACATTTCAGGCTCTATTGATGCAGGACGTCGTGAGAGAACAGAGTAGTTTCAGAAGAAGTCGGTTTCAACATTTTATCCGGATATTCCACTGTTAAAGGAGATTTTTTTAATGAAAGTCGTGCGGACAGATTGCACCCAGAACTGTTTCTGTTCTCTGCCAGCATACCGGTCTGACTGCGGAAGACAGTGGCCACCTGGGGCGCAGGGCTTGGCGGCTCCGGTGTTCTGCAGATCCGTTGGTGGTGGAAGCTCTGTGGGATCCGGCTCTTCTCGCACCGGACGTCTCCTATCTTGGAGCCTGCCACACGTCACCTTGTGTCAGATTGATATTCCCATATTTGTTTGTCTGTACTACGTAGTGCACCTTCACAACATTAAATTGTTACTTTTTTGGCTATTGCATTGTCCCTTCATTAACGCCCCCTGTTGTGGGTCCATGTCAGGACACCTTCACAACACACGGTTGTATAACGCATGTAGTGGGAAACGGATCAGACGCATTGCGATGATCATGGCAGTATTACAGGTGTATTATGATGCATCACGCACAAAGTTAAATCTGTTATAACATAGGAATAATAGTGGTAACAGCTGCAGACAAGAAGAAAAACACACAACTGTTTTATCAGCCAATGTAAACAAGTCAATAATTACCTTTTTAGACGGCTCAAAATGCTTTCTGCAGCTAGAGCCGTTCGCGCACACGTGCACGCACGAACGGCCCAGCTGCAGCTTTGATTCAGAAGGTGATAAGAGCCATTTTCAACAGGCAATTTGCAGAATAAATGATTAATCCGCCACAAAATAATTATTTTATAGGCAGCATCCAGCGCAGAGCGCGTGGCAGCCGGTAGAACAAGAACAGCGTCCAGCTGTGAACACAGCGCATGTGATTTGTATCCGCCGCAAATCAGATGCAAAGCACGTAATAAAAACGCTTTATTCGTGGCCAATCTGTATGCAGTCGATACAACTTATTTTAGTCCGTGATGTGGACATGATGGACACGCAAAATATCTGTTTTACAACACTGTCCTAGTCCGCTGCCAAGCCGCAAATCCCTGTCAGTTGTGGATATCAGCAGATGACGGCACTATACAGCGCATAGATTATTTTGTGTATGTATGGAGTATGTAAGGCAGATGTCATCCGCAGCCAAAATTTGTGCAGCTAAAAAATCCTGGTAACGGAAAAATGTGCCTCTGCGGATAATTGCGGACATGTGCGGGTGTCGGCCAACTCATACAAGCATGTTTCAGGCATATTGCGGATGTTAAGCGAATATAAGTCAATTTTGTGTGCATGCATACGCAAATCCTCCCAAACCCAGTGGGACCGGGCCCTAATGTCGGTTTTAAGCAGAAATGAGGCTCTTTTAAACAGGAATGAGGTGATATTCTGTGACACTTTGAAATGACGGACGGTCAGTGAACGCAACAGCTAGCAGCCATGTATCTTCGGCGCTCTGATTGCTTCCTCCGTCTTTTCTGATGAAATAATGCTGAATTTATGTGGAAATTATTGTTGTACAAAAGCTTCAAATCAAATCAAATCAATTTTATTATATAGCGCCAAATCACAACAAACAGTTGCCCCAAGGCGCTTTATATTGTAAGGCAAAGCCATACAATATTACGGAAAAACCCCAACGGTCAAAACGACCCCCTGTGAGCAAGCACTTGGCGACAGTGGGAAGGAAAAACTCCCTTTTAACAGGAAAACCTCCAGCAAACCAGGCTCAGGAGGGGCAGTCTTCTGCTGGGACTGGTTGGGGCTGAGGGAGAGAACCAGGAAAAAGACATGCTGTGGAAGAGAGCAGAGATCAATCACTAAGATTAAATGCAGAGTGTGCATACAGAGCAAAAAGAGAAAGAAACACTCAGTGCATCATGGGAACCCCCCAGCAGTCTGAGTCTATAGCAGCATAACTAAGGGATGGTTCAGGGTCACCTGATCCAGCCCTAACTTAAGCTTTAGCAAAAAGGAAAGTTTTAAGCCTAATCTTAAAAGTAGAGAGGGTGTCTGTCTCCCTGATCTGAATTGGGAGCTGGTTCCAGAAGAGAGGAGCCTGAAAGCTGAAGGCTCTGACTCCCATTCTACTCTTACAAACCCTAGGAACTACAAGTAAGCCTGCAGTCTGAGAGCGAAGCGCTCTATTGGGGTGATATGGTACTATGAGGTCCCTAAGATAAGATAGGACCTGATTATTCAAAACCTTATAAGTAAGAAGAAAATTTTAAATTCTATTCTGGAATTAAAAACCAATGAAGAGAGACCAATATGGTGAAATATGCTCTCTCCTTCTAGTCCCTGTCAGTACTCTAGCTGCAGCATTTTGAATTAACTGAAGGCTTTTCAGGGAACTTTTAGGACAACCTGATAATAATGAATTACATAGTCCAGCCTAGAGGAAATAAATGCATGAATTAGTTTTTCAGCATCACTCTGAGACAAGACCTTCTATTTTAGAGATATTGCGCAAATGCAAAAAAGCAGTCCTACATATTTGTTTAATATGCGCATTGAATGACATATCCTGATCAAAAATGACTCCAAGATTTCTCACAGTATTACTAGAGGTCAGGGTAATGCCATCCAGAGTAAGGATCTGGTTAGACACCATGTTTCTAAGATTTGTGGGGCCAAGTACAATAACTTCAGTTTTATCTGAGTTTAAAAGCAGGAAATTAGAGGTCATCCATGTCTTTATGTCTGTAAGACAATCCTGCAGTTTAACTAATTGGTGTATGTCCTCTGGCTTCATGGATAGATAAAGCTGGGTATCATCTGCGTAACAATGAAAATTTAAGCAATGCTGTCTAATAATACTGCCTAAGGGAAGCATGTATAAAGTGAATAAAATTGGTCCTAGCACAGAACCTTGTGGAACTCCATAATTAACCTTAGTCTGTGAAGAAGATTCCCCATTTACATGAACAAATTGTAATCTATTAGATAAATATGATTCAAACCACCGCAGCGCAGTGCCTTTAATACCTATGGCATGCTCTAATTCTGTAATAATATTTTATGGTCAACAGTATCAAAAACAGCATTGAGGTCTAACAGAACAAGCAGAGATGAGTCCACTGTCTGAGGCCATAAGAAGATCATTTGTAACCTTCACTAATGCTGTTTCTGTACTATGATGAATTCTAAAACCTGACTGAAACTCTTCAAATAGACCATTCCTCTGCAGATGATCAGTTAGCTGTTTTACAACTACCCTTTCAAGAATTTTTGAGAGAAAAGGAAGGTTGGAGATTGGCCTATAATTAGCTAAGATAGCTGGGTCAAGTGATGGCTTTTTAAGTAATGGTTTAATTACTGCCACCTTAAAAGCCTGTGGTACATAGCCAACTAACAAAGATAGATTGATCATATTTAAGATCGAAGCATTAAATAATGGTAGGGCTTCCTTGAGCAGCCTGGTAGGAATGGGGTCTAATAAACATGTTGATGGTTTGGATGAAGTAACTAATGAAAATAACTCAGACAGAACAATCGGAGAGAAGAGTCTAACCAAATACCGGATCACTGAAAGCAGCCAAAGATAATGATATGTCTTTGGGATGGTTATGAGTAATTTTTTCTGTAATAGTTAAATTTTATTAGCAAAGAAAGTCATGAAGTTATTACTAGTTAAAGTTAAAGGAATACTTGGCTCAATAGAGCTCTGACTCTTTGTCAGCCTGGCTACAGTGCTGAAAAGAAACCTTGGGTTCTTATTTTCTTCAATTAGTGATGAGTAGTAAGATGTCCTAGCTTTATGGAGGGCTTTTTTTTATAGAGCAACAGACTCTTTTTCCAGGCTAAGTGAAGATCTTCTAAATTAGTGAGACGCCATTTCCTCTCCAGCTTACGGGTTATCTGCTTTAAGCTGCGAGTTTGTGAGTTATACCACGGAGTCAAGCACTTCTGATTTAAGGCTCTCTTTTTCAGAGGAGCTACAGCATCCAAAGTTGTCTTCAATGAGGATGTAAAACTATTGACGAGATAATCTATCTCAGTCACAGAGTTTAGGTAGCTACTCTGCACTGTGTTGGTATATGGCATTAGAGAACATAAAGAAGGAATGATATCCTTAAACCTAGTTACAGCGCTTTCTGAAAGACTTCTACTGTAATGAAACTTATTCCCCACTGCTGGGTAGTCCATCAGAGTAAATGTAAATGTTATTAAGAAATGATCAGACAGAAGGGTTTTCAGGGAATACTGTTAAGTCTTCAATTTCCATACCATAAGTCAGAACAAGATCTAAGATTGATTAAAGTGGTGGGTGGACTCATTTACATTTTGAGCAAAGCCAATAGAGTCTAATAATAGATTAAATGCAGTGTTGAGGCTGTCATTCTCAGCATCTGTGTGGATGTTAAAATCGCCCACTATAATTATCTTATCTGAGCTAAGCACTAAGTCAGACAAAAGTTCTGAAAATTCACAGAGAAACTCACACTAACGACCAGGTGGACGATAGATAACAACAAATAAAACTGGTTTTTGGGACTTCCAATTTGGATGGACAAGACTAAGAGTCAAGCTTTCAAATGAATTACAGCTCTGTCTGGGTTTTTGATTAATTAATAAGCTGGAGTGGAAGATTGCTGCTAATCCTCCGCCCCGGCCCGTGCTACGAGCATTCTGACAGGTAGTGTGACTCGGGGGTGTTGACTCATTTAAACTAACTATTCATCCTGCTGTAACCAGGTTTCTGTAAGGCAGAATAAAATCAATATGTTGATCAATTATTATATCATTTACTAACAGGGACTTTGAAGAGAGAGACCTAATGTTTAATAGACCACATTTAACTGTTTTAGTCTGTGGTGCAGTTGAAGGTGCTATATTATTTATAGCTGTCGCTGAGAGAGATGATGACTGGAGTGCAGTTTGAAGCAGAAATGAGGTGTTAATCGGTGAACCGCGGCTGATTTTTGCGTGCGCAGTGAAGGCAGGGCGGACCGATTTTTAGGAGAGACCATTCGGTCGGTGACACCATCTAGTCAATGCAAGTGGTTTTACTCCAATAAGAGCTGATTTTACACTATGTTGAGTTGATTTAGCCCTGTGGCAGAATATATTTTACTCTATTTAGACTGGGATCAAATGTTATCCCAGCAGAGTAAATTTTACTCAGCAAAATTTCCTGTGTACACATACATTTGTATATATATATATATATTATATATATATACAATAGCATACATGCACATATATAGTGAGGAAAAGTTAGGTGCATGTCCACTGTGAGAGACATAATCTAAAAAAATCCGGAAATCACAATGTATGATTTTTTAAATAATTTATTTGTATGTTACTGCTATAAATAAGTATTTGAACACCTGTGAAAATCAATGTTAATATTTGGTACAGTAGCCTTTGTTTGCAATTACAGAGGCCAAACGTTTCCTGTAGTTCTTGACCAAGTTTTCACACACTGCAACAGGGATTTTGGTTCACTTCTCCATACAGATCTTCTCCAAATCTTTCAAGTTTGGAGTTTCAGCTCCCTCCAAAGATTTTCTTGAGTTCAGTTCTGGAGACTGGCCAGGCCACTCCAGGACCTTGAAATGCTTCTTATGGAGCCCCTCCTTAGTTGCCCTGGCTGTGTGTTTGGGGTCATTGTCATGCTGGAAGATCCAGCCATGACCCATCTTCAATGCTCTTACTGAGGGAAGGAGGTTGTTTGCCAAAATCTCGCAATACATGACCCCATCCATCCTCCCTTCAATACGGTGCAGTCGCCCTGTCCCCTTTGCAGAAGAGCACCCCCAGAGTATGATGTTTCCACCCCCATGCTTCACGGTTGGGATGGTTTTCTTGGGGTTGTTCTCATCCTCGAAACATGGTAAGTGGAGTTGATTCCAAAAAGCTCTATTTTGGTCTCAACTGATCACATGACCTTCTCCCATGCCTCCTCTGGATCATCCAGATGGTCACTGGTGAACTTCAAACGGGCCTGGACATGTGCTGGCTTGAGCGGGACCTTGCTGCCCTGCAGGATCTTAAACCATGACAGCATCATGTATTACTAATGTAATCTTTGTGACTGTGGTCCCAGCTCTCTTCAGGTCATTGACCAGGTCCTCCTGTGTAGTTCTGAGCTTTCTCAGAATCATCCTTACCCCACAAAGTGAGATCTTGCATGGAATCCCAGACCGAGGGAGATTGACAGTCATCTTGTGTTTCTTCCTTTTCTAATAATAATCATAACAGTTGTTGTCTTCTACCAAGCTGCTTGCCTGTTGTCCTGTACGGACCTGGCGCCACGAGGGGGCGTTTGGGGGCGACGCCCCCTCACGTCATCAACCCCACCCCCTCGGATGTGAGAGTTATCAAAAAAATAAAAATAAACAGAAAGAAAAAGAAATACTGGAAAATATAGCAAATATTAGTTATTCGATAATATCACATATTTAACAAATAAACCATTAATTAACTAAAGTAATTTTAAAACAAACGGATATGGCGTGTGTCTGTGTTCAAGCGATTTGATAGGTTCAGGGTTGCCCTTGTCAGTGCGGCAGAGGGCAAGGATCCAGAGTCCAGCGATTATGGCAAGGTGGACGAATTAAAACATGCTCGATTTATTCAAGCAGTGTCAGAGCTGGATTTCCTGGGATTCGTCAAGTCCAGTTAGTGCGAGAATTCTTTCTCAACATAAAAAGAGTGTTCAGTGATCACAGACGCAGCATGCTGCACGAACGAAAGGCGAACTTAGGCTGGGCAGACACTGTACGATATTTTCAATCGTTATACTTGGCTCCAGTTCAAACTGTGTGAGAAAACCACAGGGGTTAAAAGTTCAGAGCGCACGATTCATGTTCTCACACTGTACGGCCTGATGCTCTGATGCGATCTGATTCCTCACATTGTACGTTCAAAAACCACACGTCGGAAGCTTTTTTTTCTTAAAGAAAATTTATTTCATGCCTATCAGTGTGCACAGTGAGTGAAATCAGGTGGGGGGAGACTGAACGTATATGCGCGCGCGCACACAGCAGCAACATGATTCATGAGAGGACGGTAAAAAGAAAACAAACATTCATAACAGGTGCTGCTACTTACACTGTTGTATAAATAAACTATATTTCATACAGAGTCATACAGCTGTGCAAGGTGCAGCAACTTATTCCAGCATCTGTTGTAATCCTGCTGTTGTCTGCTGTGTGCGTGCGCGCATATACCTTCAGCTCTCCACCGCCTGATTCCAACTCACTGTGCGCGCTGATTGGTATGACACTTTAATATATATTAGGTATTGCAAGGGAACGTACAAAAAAACCATGACTTTACATGAGAGAACTGTTTGCTCTCTCTGTGTTTGCTCATCGACCTGCGCGAGGTAATCAGCACGTAGACACTTGTAGCGCTGCTTCAGCAGCGCGGAACCCTCACGAACCACGACGGCCGACGGCCGTTAATAAGGCTGGCATTTGAGAATGGCCTAACCAGAAATTCAGCGGAGAGTGGCGATATGTCTTCTCAAAGATTCAACGCTGCATCCAACCGAAGGGCTTCAACTCTTCTGAGCAGGCTAGCATCCAGTTTCCACACAGAATTTTATGTTAAGATATGGACTTTTATGGTAAGATAAAAGTTATGTATTGTTGTAAATATATCTACATGAAAGGTTTTCTTTGACCCGTTGTGTGACTGTCATGCCCATTGCACTGTGTTTGTGCTTGTGATGGAGGGCTGTATGTGGGGTTATTCTACTGTCTCGTGTCGTTTTTTCAGATCAGTTGTTGGTTTGGTTTGTGGTATGCAGGAGATCACTTGACCGAGGGTCTATACATTCAAATAATAATTCAAAAAATACTGTCATCACTCTTTACTCTTACTCAGTCAGTCTCTTACAACAGGGTAGCCTAAATACATGAGCTTTGCAGGAGTGGCACCCAATTCATTACGCACGCTCAGAGGCACGTCCCCTTCGGTGGGGGGGGGGGGGGGGGCGACCCCCGCCCCCCTGTGATAAACTCATCGCCCCCTTAATATTTTTTTTCTGGCGCCGGGCCTGGTCCTGTAGTCCATCCCAGCCTTGTGCAGGTCTACAGTTTTGTCCCTGGTGTCCTTAGACAGCTCTTTGGTCTTGGCTATGGTGGGACAGGTTGGAGTGTGATTGACTGAGTGTGTGAACAGGCGTCTTTATACAGGTACCAAGTTCAAACAGGTGCAATTAATACTGGAAAGAGTGCAGGAACAAGAGGGCTTCTTAAAGAAACATTAACAGGTTTGTGAGAGCCAGAATTCTTGCTGTTGGTAGGTGTTCAAATACTTATTTGCAGCAGTAACAAACAAATAAATTATTAAAAAAAATCACACATTGTGATTAATGGAAATTTTTTTTTTATTATGTCTCTCACAGTGGACATGCACCTAAGATGAAAATTTCAGGACCCTCCATGATTTCTAAGTGGAGAACCTGCAAAAACCGTAGGGGTGTTCAAATACTTATTTTCTTCACTGTACATACATATCTATACAAATATTATATGATACTGTATAATTAGTACACAGTAAATTTAGCAAAAGTCACCAATGTTAAATTAACACTGACAGTGTTAAATTCAGACTGCCAGTGTATAGTGGTCCAGTTTGCAGCTCAATAACGCCGGAGTTTAGGCAGCACTGTGTCTTAGTGGTTAGCACTGTTGCCTCACAGGAAGAAGGTCATGGGTTCAATTCCCACCTGTGGCTTTTCTGTGTGGAGTCCTGCATGTTCTCCCCGTGTTTGCGTGGGTTTCCTCCGGGTGCTTCAGTTCCTCCCACATTTAAAGACGTGTGGGTTAGGTGAATTGGAAGCTTTATAAGTGTCCAGGTCTCCCTTGCAAATTTCAATCTCAATGGGTTAAAATAATAATAATAAAAAAATTTCCTTCCCCAGCATCCTCACACAATTCGGGGGAAGTCCCCATGTGATCTATGATGTCACTACCAAATGTAAGTCATGGTGTCTGATACCAGTGGGCCGAAAATCAAAACGGTTTCAGACACCGCTAATTTGGTCAGATTGGCAATATAATATTAGGAATTTTTTTTAAACGCTAAAGAAATAAAATTATACTGGTGCCAAAGAAAGTACTTTTTATGACTTAATTCTTAAAAAAAACCCCAAAGGCCATCTATATATTAAAAGTCAAGTGGCCTCTGTGTACATGTATGTAACTTCCATCACGGAGAGGTGACGTTTGCCATTTGGTATGTTTATGTATTCTGGGTCAAGAATGAAAGCTGTGAAAACAGAAAGTTGACAGGGACTAATATTATTGGAGAAATTAGGGATATTAGATAACAACAGTGAACAATGGATTGAGGTAGGCGCTACCATTGAGGTGTTACCTAGATTTACAGAATTTATAGTATCTCACTTGGCGTGCGGACGAAACCTGTGATGTCCACAAAAAGTACAACCTGCTTATTTGATTCCATACCAACAAACTGTTTAAGGACCTGTGGTCTATTGTTGTGCCAACTGTGCTGGGAAATTATTAATCTCTCACTGAAGTGATTAAACCATTACTTAAGAAATCTAATGTTGACCCTAGTGTACTAAAAACAATATAGGCCAATATCAAATCTATCATTTTGTTCTAAAATTCTGGTAAAAGTGGTTTCACAGCAGCTCATGGAGCACCTTACAGAGAATATCTTTTTGAGCCACTGCAGTCTGCTTTTAGAAAATGTTACTCCAAAGAGACAGCTCTCACTAAAGCAGTGAAAGATCTTCTGCGAGCAATGGACTCGGACACCACCACGGTTTTGGTGCTGTTGGATCTAGTGCTGCGTTTGATACTGTGGATCATCATATTTACTCGATAGGCTGGAGACGCTATTTTGGGATCGGCTGAAAGTGCCCTTGCGTGTTGATGTCATACCTGTCCAGTCATTGTAAAATAACACTACTTTTATCTTATTATATGAATTTGGGGTTCCCACAGGGATCTGACTATTTTTTTCCCTGTATGTAGCACCCCTTGGGCATATATATGCTGATGATACTCAATTGTACATGCCGATAACTGCTGGTAATCTCAGTCAAATAAAATCTTTAGAAGATTGCCTTGCATCAGTGAGAAATTGGATGTCTAGTAACTTCCTACTTTTCAACTCTGATAAGACTGGAATGATGGTTCTTGGTCCAGCGAGGCATCAGCATCAATTTGACCAGCTTAGCTTGGGTTCGTATGTTATAGATCATATGGACAAAGTGAGGAATCTTGGAGTAATTTTTGATCCTATGTTGTCTTTTGACCTCCACATTAGAGACATCATGAGGACTGCTTTCTTCCATTTGCTAATATAGCTAGGATTCATCCCATCCTGTCTATGGCTGATGCTGAGACTTGATACATGCATTTATTTCTACTAGATTGGATTATTGTAACACGTTATTTTCTGGTTGCTGTAGTCCAGTACTAGGGGTGGTTCAATATGCTGCTGCCAGACTCCTGACACGAAGCAGAAGGTTCAGCCATATTACCTCCAGTTGGCATCCCTTCACTGGCTACCTGCCTGTGAGATCGGATTTTAAGGTTTTGCTATTGGCCTATAGAGTTGTTCATGGACTGGCTCTGGCCTATTTGGCTGATTTGGTTAAGCCTTATGTACCGGCTTTGGGTTCACGAGATGCAGGACTGCTCTGTGTCCCAAGGGTGAGGAAAGGTCTGCGGGACAGACAGCCTTTCCATACCGTGCTCCTGTTTTGTGGAATGGACTAACTATTACTATACTATAAATTAACTATTAGAGAAAAAATTACTCATAACCATCCCAAAGACGTATCGTTATCTTTGGCTGCTTTCAGTGATGCCGGTATTTGGTTAGACTCTTTCTCTCCGATTGTTCTGTCTGAGTTATTTTCATTAGTTACTTCATCCAAACCATCAACATGTTTATTAGACCCCATTCCTACCAGGCTGCCAAGGAAGCCCTACCATTATTAATGCTTCGATCTTTAAATATGATCAATCTATCTTTGTTAGTTGGCTATGTACCACAGGCTTTTAAGGTGGCAGTAATTAAACCATTACTTAAAAAGCCATCACTTGACCCAGCTATCTTAGCTAATTATAGGCCAATCTCCAACCTTCCTTTTCTCTCAAAAATTCTTGAAAGGGTAGTGTAAACAGCTAACTGATCATCTGCAGAGGAATGGTCTATTTGAAGAGTTTCAGTCAGGTTTTAGAATTCATCATAGTACAGAAACGCATTAGTGAAGGTACAAATGATCTTCTTATGGCCTCGGACAGTGGACTCATCTCTGTGCTTGTTCTGTTAGACCTCAGTGATGCTTTTGATACTGTTGACCATAAAATTTTATTACAGAGATTAGAGCATGCCATAGGTATTAAAGGCACTGCGCTGCGGTGGTTTGAATCATATTGTCTAATAGATTACAATTTGTTCATGTAAATGGGGAATCTTCTTCACAGACTAAAGTTAATTATGGAGTTCCACAAGGTTCTGTGCTAGGACCAATTTTATTCACTTTATATATGCTTCCCTTAGGCAGTATTATTAGACGGTATTGCTTAAATTTTCATTGTTACGCAGATGATACCCAGCTTTATCTATCCATGAAGCCAGAGGACACACACCAATTAGCTAAACTGCAGGATTGTCTTACAGACATAAAGACATGGATGACCTCTAATTTCCTGCTTTTAAAACTCAGATAAAACTGAAGTTATTGTACTTGGCCCCACAAATCTTAGAAACATGGTGTCTAACCAGATCCTTACTCTGGATGGCATTACCCTGACCCTCTAGTAATACTGTGAGAAATCTTGGAGTCATTTTTGATCAGGATATGTCATTCAAAGCGCATATTAAACAAATATGTAGGACTGCTTTTTTGCATTTACGCAATATCTCTAAAATCAGAAAGGTCTTGTCTCAGAGTGATGCTGAAAAACTAATTCATGCATTTATTTCCTCTAGGCTGGACTATTGTAATTCATTATTATCAGGTTGTCCTAAAAGTTCCCTAAAAAGCCTTCAGTTAATTCAAAATGCTGCAGCTAGAGTACTGACGGGGACTAGAAGGAGAGAGCATATCTCACCTATATTGGCCTCTCTTCATTGGCTTCCTGTTAATTCTAGAATAGAATTTAAAATTCTTCTTCTTACTTATAAGGTTTGAATAATCAGGTCCCCTCTTATCTTAGGGACCCTCGTAGTACCATATCACCCCAATAGAGCGCTTCGCTCTCAGACTGCAGGCTTACTTGTAGTTCCTAGGGTTTGTAAGAGTAGAATGGGAGGCAGAGCCTTCAGCTTTCAGGCTCCTCTCCTGTGGAACCAGCTCCCAATTCAGATCAGGGAGACAGACACCCTCTCTACTTTTAAGATTAGGCTTAAACTTTCCTTTTTGCTAAAGCTTATAGTTAGGGCTGGATCAGGTGACCCTGAACCATCCCTTAGTTATGCTGCTATAGACGTAGACTGCTGGGGGGTTCCCATGATAGCACTGTTTCTTTCTCTTTTTGCTCTGTATGCACCACTCTGCATTTAATCATTAGTGATCGATCTCTGCTCCCCTCCACAGCATGTCTTTTTCCTGGTTCTCTCCCTCAGCCCCAACCAGTCCCAGCAGAAGACTGCCCCTCCCTGAGCCTGGTTCTGCTGGAGGTTTCTTCCTGTTAAAAGGGAGTTTTTCCTTCCCACTGTAGCCAAGTGCTTGCTCACAGGGGGTCGTTTTGACCGTTGGGGTTTTACATAATTATTGTATGGCCTTGCCTTACAATATAAGCGCCTTGGGGCAACTGTTGTTGTGATTTGGCGCTATATAAAAAAAATTGATTGATTGATTGAATGCTCTCCCGGCCTCGGTGAGACTTTCAGATTCTGTGGAGACTTTTAAGAAAAGACTGAAGACACATCTCATTAACCAGTCTTCTGGCTAACATCCTTTTCAAAATTCTTTTAAGTTCTTTTACTTTTTATTGTGTTTTATTGTGAACTTTTAATTGTGTTTTTTGATGTTTTAATTTTATTTTACATTGTGTTTTTATTATTTTATATTGTTTTTGAGCTGTTTTTATGTGAGGCGTCTTGAGGTGACGTTTGTTGTGATTTGGTGCGATACAAATAAATTGAAATCACAATTAATCAGTCCCTGGTAACCAGACAAGCTCTGAACTAAGTAAATATCTCAACCTTGTCAGTTGGAAAACATGACATTAACTAAATGTGCCAAATAATAAATACAATTATTCACAAAACTTTCTCATTTAATTTCCTGCACTTTCAGTTAAAGAAACATTGCATAATTATTACCAAAAATGTCAGCTACCTATTTCATAAGCACTACCCAATCTAGAGCCCGTGGATCCCCACGGGCAACATGCTAGTACAGCTTTAATGCTCTTTTTAACACGCATTACACAATTTCATTTTGACCATTGTTCAGCGGAATGAATGAATACAACACAACCTATCTTGGTGACAGATTTGTTCTTCAGTCAGACTCTAACACTTATGTGCTGGATCATGCATAGATATAACTGGACCACGTTACAATATGTCAAGCTGCTCAACCATGGTGCCATGAAATTCTTTCTGCTTCCTGTGTGACATTTTAAAATCTGTGTTTGTGTTTTCAAAGCATGATGCAATCCTGACAAAAATCCAGTACTTCTGTCTGTTAAAACCATCCATTGTTGCATTCCAGTCATTGATAATAAGTCTATTGTATGAGCATTGCCCAACCCAAAGTGGTTTCAGGGAACGACTATTTTTTAGTTTTTTTTTTTTTTAACTTTTGTCTGTTGTTTTTATCATTGCAAGACATGCCCATAAATTTACGTTCACCCATCTAGTAATGTATTCTGATGTCACACTGGAAGAACTGCTGAGAGTTTTCTTCTCTCTGCCTGGAGGCATCACTGCAGTGAAGAACAGCGTTTCTAATCACCTCACAAGTAAACATGTGCATTAGACAGAAGAGATTGCTTCACATTTCATCTTATCAGAGGCAAAGCCAAGCCCTGTTTCCCAGATGGATTTTAAGGTTAAGATGATCTTAGTCCCATGGGCTAAAATCATCTTAGTCTTAAGATGCTTTGAGAAATGAAATGGGGTCAGAGTGATGGTCATTTCATGTCTACTTGTCCAGCAGCAGCCGTGTGAGTCACTGTACCCTTCGTGTCATAGCGGACTCTTTTCATTTTGTACTGTACACTTGTAAAATGCACAAGAACTGGGGAAGAAACAACTGAGGCGAGGACAGCGCACTGCTGCAACCACACATTATTTTGGCTCGACGAACTTGAATAATTCAACACAAAGTACGTCAGAAAGTATTCACAGTGCTTCACTTTTACCACATTTTACATTGCAGCCTTCTTCCAAAATGGAGTAAATTCATTTTTTTTCCCTTCAAAATTCTGCTCACAACACCCCATAATGACAACATTAAAAAGGTTTTTTTTGCAATTGGTTTTTTTTTTTTTTTTTTTTTGCACTTTTTGCAACTGTAAATATATATATATATACAGTATAAGCTAAGAAATCACATGTACGTAAGTATTCACAGCCTTTGCTCAATACTTTGGTGATGCACCATTGGCAGCAATTAAAGCCTCAAGTCTTCTTGAATATGATGCCAAATGCTTGATGCAGTTTTGCCCATTCATAACAAAATGTGGAAAAGTGAAGCACTGTGAATACTTTCTGCATGCACTGTATACTTGCTATTGATAAATAAGCCACCTTTTGAAATGGTTTATATATATATATATATATATATATATATATATATATATATACACACACTCATGCACTGCATCCAGAAAGTATTCACAGCGCTTCACTTTTTCCACATTTTATGTTACATCCATATTCCAAAATGGATGAAATTAATTTTTTTCCTCAACTTTCTACACACAATATCCCATAATGACAATGTGAAAATGTTTTTGTTGTTTTAGATTTTTGCAGATTTACAAAATAAACAAAACAAAGTAATCACATGTACATAAGTATTTACAGCCTTTGCCATGAAGCTCCAAATTGAGCTCAGGTTCATCCTGTTTCCACTGATCATCCTTAAGATGTTTCTACAGCTTAATTGGAGTCCACCTGGGGTAAATTCAGTTGATTGGACATGATTTGGAAAGGCCCACACCTGTCTACATATAAGGTCCCACAGTTGACAGTGCAGGTCAGAGCACAAACCAAGCATGAAGTCAGAGGAATTGTCTGTAGATCTCTTAGCAGTGGTGGGCACAGTTCCGATAATCCGATAACAGATAATTATCGAAGATAATGTTTTCATTATCGGATTATCTTTTTAGATAACTTTAAAAACCATTATCGGACTAATTATCTTCCGATAAATTTTTGTCCGATAACTTTTAGATCGATAACGTAGTAAACAAAGCTGAACAGCGGCAAACATTTTTAAAATTTTAAATCAGTTGAGCACCTACCTGTTAAAAGTTTCATAACAGATGTATAGTTCTACCCTCTGCAAACAGAAGAGAGCTGCTTCCAGGAGAAACTGCACTATCCTGGCTGCCTGTCTAAACTGAGTGATCGGATGAGAAGGGCCTTAGTCAGGGAGGTGACCAAGAACCAGATGGTCACTCTGTCAGACCTCCAGCATTCCTCTATGGAGAGAGGGGAACCTTCCATAGGTACAACCATCTCTGCAGCAATCCACTAATCAAATCTGTATGGTAGAGTGGCCAAACGGAAGCCACTCCTTAGTAAAAGGCACATGGCAGCCCACCTGGAGTTTGCCAAAAGGCACCCGAAGGACTCTCAGACCATGACAAACAAAACTCTCTGGTTTGATGAGACAAAGATTGAACTCTTTGGCGTGAATGCCAGGCGTCATGTTTGGACAAAACCAGGCACCATCCTTACAGTGAAGCATGGTAGTGGCAGCATCATGCTGTGGGGATGTTTTTCAGCATCATGAACTGGGAGTCTAGTCAGGATTTAGGGAAAGATGAATGCAGCAATGTACAGAGACATCCTGGATGACAACCTGTTCCAGAGCGCTCTTGACCTCAGACTGAGGTGATGGTTCATCTTTCAGCACAACAATGACCCGAAGCATGCAGCAAGTTTCTGATTGGTATAATCCATTCACTCACTTTAAGTGCCTGGTTTCCTGTTTCCTCTTTTCGCCTCAGAAACAGACAGCAGACTCAGGGGTGTGGCCATGCCTCCTGCACAGAGCATGGACTAGATTGAGACACAGTATGTGGAAATGAGAGAAAATATCAGTGACTTACAGAAACAAATAACAAATAAGCCTATGTCAAAAATCATAGTGTGCAGAGTTGTATTGTATATTGACAGGCAGGTTTGTCAAGATGTTTGGACACAAATGCGAGGCTCACACAAACAGCTCTGGTTGGTAAAAGACTTTAGTGGTCGGTATCCAAAAGGCAGTCCAAAAAACACAGCAGAAGTACAAGAATCATCAGGCTTTGGCGAGGTCGGAAAAATGGGCAGGAGGTTGAGAAACACCCTGAGGCAGGCAGGACTATGGAACACGAGAACAAGAGCTGGAGAGAAGGCACAAGGCGCATCAATCTGGCGAGGAGCAAACGCACCCAGCGAGCTTATATAACCCCAGGTGATGAGCCGCAAATTAGGAACAGGTGTGCATGGAAAGCACCAGAACAAAGGCGTGGCCAGAGAGAGAGAAACGGCCACCACCAAGAACCCAGGGACAGACAAGAGAGATAGAGACAGACAGACCCAAGCAGAAAAACCCAGCAAGAGAATGAACACACAGAAAACCAATGAAAATCATAAAACAGACCAGACGAAAATAAAACAGAGAAGCAAGCAAAAACTCAAACCGTGACATGTATTCTGCATGTTGTACGTACCGTACAGTTCAATACAAATACATGTATTGTGACACATATATACACATACATACATAAATTTCACTCATTCTGCAAGACCTAGCTCATTATTTAAGACTTAGCCTGTTAAGAAGTGAAATTTCAGCTACATTTCCCCATGACCAGATATGGTCTTTTTTATTTACTAATCCTTCTATGTTCCACTTCACCATGAAACTGTGCCTGGCACCGGCAACACAGAGATGTTGCACCAATTACAGTTTGTCCACTCACAGCCACAGAAGCCTGTACCTACTTCAGAATTGTCACAGGTGCTTTGATGGCTTCCTTCTTCTTGTACTCCATTTTTGCAAACGATCTACTCCAGACAACTATTCACGCACACAAATGACCGAAAGACAGCAAATGCCCTGCATGTGCTCATTCGATCCCCCTCTCAGCAGTTGCTGGCCAAATTCCAGGTGTGGCACACAAACATCCAACACCGCTGGCTGCACACTTAGAAAAGGTAGGGCTATTCGCACTCCTGGTACGATAGTAGACATCGGGCGACCACATTCGACCTGTCTGTGAAAATTGTCAACGTGCAACACGAGTGTGGCGTCACCTAGCAACACACGTAGGTGTAACTGTGCCGAACCCCCCACCCCACACACAAATGGCCTGTGGAGTGTGTCGTTGTCGCCCGCTCCTCAACACAAATAGCTTGTGGAGTGTGTGTTGCCATGTTCAGACCATTGTCAGCTGTCACTGTCCAGCGCAGTGCAGTGTTGGAACAGCTGACCGCTGTGTCCTGCACCTCAGCTGGAGAAGACGCAGTGCATATGTGTGTGTGGGCGCGCACGCCCTCATGAGGACAGCCCGCATCTGAGCATGTGGCACGGTGTGAAGCCGCTGTCACTTCCACCGTGTAAATTATCGTTTACCTGACAAACAGAAAGAGTGGAAATTAAATAAACACATAAGGTGAAGGTGTGAACTCATTCATGTGTGATCGTTTTGCTGTGGACATCCTGTCAGCTGACCACAGACTGACAGCTGGACATAACCATGCACGCGAGGTGTCACATTACAGACACAGACACCAGACAGATGCAGGACAAAATAAAATAATAAAATTAAAAATCACAGAACAAAGCAACAGAGAGTGAGCCTTTTGTTTCTGTGACCTGCCGAGGTCCGCTGACAGAGGTGGGTGTGTCCCCCTGCGACGTGCAGCTGGTCAGATATCTGTGCTCGCAAGTCATAGCTCGGTAACACCTGTACTGACTTGTAGGATATTAAGTCTCATAACTACAGCATGAAGTGCGGACATCGGCATGCTGTCCTTGCATGGAAATAAATTAAAACACATATTGCTTCAGCTGACCGTCGCGTCAGCACACCTTAATGCTGGTGAGTATCGTACCAGCAGGAAATCACCCACGGGACGCCACTCCGCTTCGCATTGTGGTGTTTTAGACTCCGCGTCGTGCATTCAAACCGTATAATGCACGGCTTCTCGTTGTTTAATCCTTACTAAGTCTTACTTAAAAACTATACAGTGAAATAATCAATTATGAAAGTAATCCTACACTTAGTACCCTATATTTAGAGCAAAATCCCAGCTTTATGATGTTATGAATCATCATGTGGCTTCACTGACAGGTATAATGTGTCACAACCGTGCCCGCTGTGAGAACATGGAATTCACTTCACTACGAACAAAAGAACATTGACATAATGTTCCTTTCACAGCTATGAGGCTGTGAGTTTGTGGAAATGATCTCTGTTTCCCACTGTTGTTGAATATTTGACAATTTGCAAGTGTTCTTGTGTGGGGAGCACAAAGGGCATCTGACGGATTCTATCCATGTTGATAATTTAGCTGTTGATGGTAAAATCGGCATCATGATTCAGGCGTGCTTGTGCGTGCATGCGTGTGTGTGTGTGTGGGGGGGGGGGGGGGGGGGGGGCTGCAGCTGACAGGTTTCAGAGTCCTCTGAGATCCTCCGTAATCACTCTATTGTCTCAAGAGCCAGATGCCCACCGAGCCTTTCCCCTCTTAACACGAACTCAGTTGGATCCAGCTGGGACGGTGAACAGGAGAGCACTGCATGAAATTACTGAGCGTGCATGTGCGTAGCCTTTTCTTGTACAATGATATGATAATCAGGAATGCAAGGAAAGAAAACTGTTTTTCAGCAGCTGCAAGCTGCCACAATGTTGCATTTACTGTTATTTAGTGGCCCTAAATTGTAATAACTAAATAATAGTACAATACAATGTGTATACATATAGAATTGTCATTATGGTCTACTAAAAATACTATCTTTAATTGTTTTTTTTACAACGTTGTGAGTGCTCTGACATCAGTAGAGCTATAGATATGCTAATTATCATAAACTTCATGATATAACCTCCAAATAGGGCACTGAGGACCATGAAGCTTGGTGTACACATATATATATATGGTGTTGTGATTTGGCGCTATATAAAAAAAAATTGATTGATTGATTGATTGATATTCTATGCAAAGCTGTAAGGTTGTCTTGATGCTGAAATTTAACAAGATATGAGGTATATTTTCCTTAAATATATTTAGATTTTTTTTACATTTCTATTTATAATTCCAATTTTAGAATTCATTTATTTTCATGGCTGTTGGAGTTGTACATTTGGAAATACTAAAGTCTAAAAATGTGTCAGGACTTGTGGTAGCCTGACACAGGAAACAGTAGGAGACCCATGCAGACTCACAGACATGGTTGATTGAGATGAGTAAAAGTCTTTATCTGGTAACCAGGCACTGGATTCGGTACACAAGTAGTCAGACATATAGGCAGAGGTATCAGACATGGTACAGGCTGGGTTGTGGTACAAAAATGAGCAGAGTTTGCACAAACGGTGTTGAGGAGTATAACAGGCAAAAACAAAGGCAGAGTCAAAAACAGGCTGTGTTCAGGATAACGGCGAGGCGGAGGTCGGAGTACACAAGCAAGGTTAAAAAAAAATACTAGAGAGCAAACTGGACAAATATGAGGGGCAAGAGAGTGAACAAAGTCAACAATCAGGCAGTGAGCTGTGGAACTGTGAGGGCTTAAATAAGGGGAGTAATCAGGGTGTGATGTGAAGCAGGTGCAAGGAAGGTTCTGGAAAGAAGTGTGGTTTAATGAGTCAAAGAAGAAGGAAGAGAGACAAGAGAGTGTGTGAGTGAAAAACAAAGTGGTACAAAGCAAGAGGAGAAAGTGACAGAAAAACTAATGTTGTATAACAAGAAGTGCTCCAGACAAACAGTAATACGAGGTCTGTCAATAAAGTATAGGTCCTTTTTATTTTTTTCAAAAACTATATGGATTTCATTCATATGTTTTTACGTCAGACATGCTTGAACCCTCGTGCGCATGCGTGAGTTTTTCCACGCCTGTCGGTGACGTCATTCGCCTGTGAGCACTCCTTGTGGGAGGAGTCGTCCAGCTCCTCGTCGGAATTCCTTTGCCTGAGAAGTTGCTGAGAGACGGGCGCTTTGATCAAACTTTTTTCTAAACCTGTGAGGCACATCGAAGTGGACACGGTTCGAAAAATTAAGCTGGTTTTCGGTGAAATTTTTAACGGCTGATGAGAGATTTTGAGGTGATACTGTTGCTTTAAGGACTTCCCACGCAGTGGGACGTCGCGCAGCGCTCCGAGGCGCCGTCGTCAGCCTGTTTCAAGCTGAAAACCTCCACATTTCAGGCTCTATTGATGCAGGACGTCGTGAGAGAACAGAGAAGTTTCAGAAGAAGTCGGTTTCAACATTTTATCCGGATATTCCACTGTTAAAGGAGATTTTTTTAATGAAAGTCGTGCGGACAGATTGCAGCGTCGGCTCACAGCCGCCACGATGCTCCGCCACAGGAAAAACACCTCTGTTGGAAGCCTTAAGGACAAGTTGGAACATGTCCAACTGTTAAACAATTTCTCAGATACTCACTCCACTGAAAGCCATCAAAAGCCGCCTGGATTTTACAAATGGTTATCAACACGGAGGTGTTTTTCCTGTGCTGCCGCACCGCGCCGGCTGCGTCCCAACGCGCGGCCCCGTCCGCACGTCTTTCATTAATTTCCACTGTGGAAAATAAAGTTTTCATGTCATATCGTTCGAAATAAGGCATACCTGGAAGAAGAAACATTGCAGTTCGTTGACTGGCCACTTGAGACAGGCTCCAAAAGATACCAGATTCTCATAGATGTCTAAGTTAAAATGTCCAACTATAGAGCAGAAATAAACATGTTTACAGCTTGGTACAACAAAAAAAAAAAATTGGTCTCTATAGCTAGTTTCCCCCAACATGACAACTGCATGGAGAGTGACATTTTTTTCTAACTCTGTACTTTAAGACATTTTAAGCCATAAGGTAATGCACAATTAGGGGTGTGGTCACTTTGAGTGACAGCTCATGTTGTGGCGCTGCAAGTTCAGAGCTGTGGTCACTCGAAGCTGCTAGCTGTGGCTACAGTGGAGGACTGTGTCCTAGCCTTTTCTTATCAATATTTGCAATAACATGGCCTGTTGTGTGGTTAATTGTCCTGACAGATCATCTAAGGAATCTGTGCTCTAGCATTTGCATTGAGTGTAAATTTTGTTATTAAATCTTGTATGCTAATAGCATTAGCACTTTTAGTAGCTGTCCATAGCTTGATCTGTTAGGCCCAGTTAATCCATGATTACTGAGGAAATAAGCGGATCATAATTTTTAATGAGCACACCAAACAAATCATTATGAGAACCACCGTCCAGTCCCCAAAAACAGGATTTAATAAACACCTGAACAGCTTACCTTGTTAGCTTACTTTGTCCGTAACTCCAACGCGGGCACGTGTTTGGGCTTCATGTCAAGATGTTTATTTGTCACATGCAAATATGCAATATGTAAAATGCAGTGAAAAGTGTCTTTGTACCTGCGCTGACAAAAACAATAACAACAATAGCAAAAGCACGAAATCATAAACACAAAAGTAAAAGGTGCAATAAAAGTGAACTAATATATATATATATATATATATATATATATATATATATATATATATATATATATATATATATATATATATATATATATATATATATATATATATATATATATACATAAAATATTGTTTAGAGATGTACAAATATGCAGATGAGTTGTCAGTTATGCAAAATGTAATAGGGGGGTTAAATATGCAGAGGAAAAAAAAAACTGAAAAATGAAATTCCCTATTCCAAATTCAATAAACAAATGACCTGGGGGAAGAAGAGGTTATTTTCCTGGCGCTAACTCCCCAGGTGGGAGACCTCCTTCCTATAGGCCTCCTCCTTATTGTGGGAGATTAGTCCAATGATGGCTGTATCGTCAGCAAATTTAATAATGGTGTTGCTATCTGATGTGGACACACAGTCATATGTGTACAGGGAGAACAGCAGGGGGCTCAACACACAACCTTGGGGGGATCTGGTGATGAGGGTCAGTGGGGATGAGTTGTGGGTGCCCACCCGTGTGCCACTTGTTCTCGATTGGTCAGAAAGTTGTGGATCCATCTACTGAGGGAGGAGCTCAGACCGAGATTACACAGCTTAGTGACCAGACTGGAGGGGACAATGGTATTATCATTCATTATGCCCAGTTCTTACACAGTGTCAGCCGTGCTTAAAATATGGGCTGGCTGTGAAGTAGACAGAGCAAGAGCTGCCCACATGGTGACACCCAGAGCAGCAATTTTTGAGCTTCAAAATGGCTCTTCAAGGTCTCTACAGAAAACCTATGGGGGACATCACACAGGGTTTGTTCAGTATATACATAGTGTATGGGAATGAGTCATTAAGATGTGCTCACTTTCATGGATAAGCATCCCAGGTGGGTAACGGCTTTCTGTGTGATTGTAACAAATCTTGTGTGAAGGCACATGTGGCATGTGTAAAAACAGCTGCTGCATGCCCATAGTATAACTTTAGCAGAACCGTGACACTCACGTAAAACCTCCCAGTGATGTCACGGGGTGCACAACAACATTACTGGCTCTGTGGAAATGCAAGGAATTACCAAAGTACATGTATGTCTGAGTTCAAAATGTAAAATCAAAAGGTTTTCTGCCAAAACTTTGGAATAAACTCACCAGATTTCAGTCACAAGACCTTCATCAGGGCCTTATTTTACCGCTTTAAGGTATTTCTAGTACCTCAGCACATGTTCGAGTTGAGAGTTTGTTAGAGTTTGAAATTTAAAAAAGGAAGGTTTTGAAGATCTTGAAAATCCCACTATGGTTAAAACACGAATGTCCTGCTTAAATCACACACACCATCTAAGACACTCGAAGATTTCTAAGGTCTGACCTTCTGGTATGCATATCCATGAAAGTGAAAACTGGGCTTTATTTAGCTGTAGGCATGAATGTTCTACAGATAAAATGTAAAGTTCCACTCAGGTACCTTATGCCTAAATAAATAATATCAGCGTGGAAAGACGTTTGCACTTATTATGTGATATTATACATGAAAGAGATTTAAAAAAAACAAAAAAAAAACAGGGTGGCTTACACTTTAAGAATTGTGTGTGTTTGTGTGTCTGTGGCCTGAGGTGGAGTCAGATAAAATGCATGCCTCTGTGGTGACCCCACTCCTATCCATCATGGTCAGTAAACAGCTCTCAGGACCCCGATATCCCCTGATGTGTCAAGTTCTGTGTGGGCTCCTGTGAGCCGGAAGATCAAACTTAACACACAATTATCTTCCGTTCTGTTACACTGTCGGTTTCTCTCACAGACACCGATGCACTCAAAGCAACGCAACAATTCCTCATAGTGTGCGTATAAATATACTCACTAAGAGCTGCAGATTATAAATGTGTACATTTCCTCGTCGTTGTAGGGCCAGTGTGAGCTGTCTGGCAGTTTGTTGTCACATTAAAGACAACAGCGGTAAAGTCTTCCGCCACCTGGTTTAAATTAACGCCTCCTGCCAGATGTATCTTTTCTGCACCACGCTTGATAATGCACGCTAAAGAAAGATGGGTGGCGGTATAGACTTTACACTCAAGAGCCAGAGAGTGGCTTTGAAATGCACGTTTGGTTCAAATTCAGCATCTGCTCTCTATCTTGACTTCCTGCACTAACAAGAGCAGGTTTGAAGGCCTGCAGCCTAAAATCTGGTCCGTGCTTCCTCTTCAGTGTGTAGGAGCTCGTTCTTTTTTTTTTTTTTTCTGTTGCACCACGTGTCTTTTCATTCCATCATTTCAGTGATAATGCAGATAAATTACATGACAGGTGAAGACCAAAATGCGCAGCCCACCCTGCAAAAATGTAATGCAGAAAAATCCATTTTAAGAGGAGAGCCTTTTATGTCATTGTACATACACACAAACATCTTCTCTGCATTTATCCAAACCTAATTATAGTTCAGCACAGTACCACCACAAGCAACGATGGGCCGCCAACACCCAAACAAAGTGGTTCAACAATATAGCGAAGTATAAAATGCAAAGACAAATGCAATTCCTAAATAGTTAATGGGATATTTTTTAAAACATTTAGCAACATCTAACAATCAATAAACTACAAGCACATATTGATTGTTTCATTTCAACTCTATTGTGGTGTACGACGGAGTTTTACGGCCACGTTGAATTTGTTTTTTTTTTTTGGACATCGAGAATAAAGTCGTAATATTACGAGAATAAAGTTGTAATTTTACGAGAAAAAGTCGCAATATTATATTATGACTTTATTCTTGTAATATTACGACTTTTTTCTCGAAGTCTTAAAATTACAACTTTATTCTCGTAATATTACAACTTTATTCTCGAAGTCTTAAAATTACAACTTTATTCTCATAATATTATGACTTTATTGTCGTAATATTACGACTTTAGTCTCGAAGTCTAAAAAAAATAAATTCTATGTGGCCCTAAAACGCCGTCGTACTGGTGCTGTACAGAAGCAAAATTACAACATTTCAGCCACTGTCCAAATACTGATGGATGTGGCAAGTATATACTTCTCATTTACCAGCATTCTATCTTATTTTATCAATAAAGTTATATATAAATAAGTTATATATATAATTTTGACATATTTTGATCATGTGCATTTGATGTATATAGTTAAGTTATGTTTCCTTTTTTCAGTGTACGAGGTCTGTTAGAAAAGTATCGGACCTTTTTATTTTTTTCAAAAACCTGATGGATTTGAATCATGTGTGTTTGCATGAGCCAACTGTAGAAGAATTTTTAGGTCCATATTTGAACTGTGATGAACTATCAAGTGTCCTGATCCGAACTGTATGTCCTCTGGTTGAACTAGCAGGTGTTCAACCCAAAAAAAGGGCTCTATTAGTCATTTAGTCTGTCAGGGGCTTTCCAAGGCCTTTTAGGTGCTTTCCCGCAGGCCACGTGCGGGGGCCTCAGGCCAGCTGCACGTGTGGCTGAGGCCACGTGCGGAGGGGGCCTCAGGCCAGCTGCACCTGTGGCTGAAGGTCTTTTAAAAAAATCAGTTGTAAATCCTTCATGTTTTAATGGGAGCGTTTGTCACATTGAAATAATGGCCTAACACCTGCTTAGGGTTCACTAGAGGACGCTTCCAATAGAAAACCATGTCTTGGGAATGAAATAAATAAAAAAGTCGAAGGAGGAGCGATGCCCGCGGGTCTCCAATAAATAGACGAGCGCGGTTGTCATATTCAGTCTCTCTAGAGGACTCAGTTTGTCTAAGCTTTGTGTCGAAGGCTTAAATAAACTTAAAAACTCTGTGCATTTTATCTTGCTTAAGGCTGAATTATTCTAAAGTGTTGTGTCCTCTTTCTAGCATATCACTTGCAATTAGTTTGTGTTATCTAAAAGACGACATCCTGAGAAGACCAAAAAGACGAGCCGCGACAGAACTTGGCGAGCCAGCTTCAGGAGGGTCCAGGGGCAGGGGCAGTTGACAGGTGATATTTTTTAATTGCCTCTTACCCAAAAGAACCTGGACTAAGAAAATTGATAAGAGACTAAAAAAAGATAAGATTGAAAATTATCAGGCCTTGTAGATAAAATGCTCAGAAGGTGTGTGTGTTCCCGGGAAAAAGAATGTCTATGTGAGTGAAAGTTCAGGAATGTTCATGAACTCTGGTGCGGAAAGAGTGCGTGGAGAACTAACCTGGATGCTTGGGGAATAATTGGTGTTGAAATTCGTTACTAACGTGCCGGCTGATAGCATGCGCTGTAGGGGTTAATTTAGGGGAGTATACTGACAAATAGATACAAGGTAATACAAGGTTATTTAAAGAGTTTAACAGAGACTGAAGTGAAATAAGTGAGAAAAAAGAGTTTAACAAGAGAATACGTGCAGAGAAAGCACAAGATAAGCGCCTGAGGGGGCGCAGTAGAAATACCGTACGTGATAAAGAGATTTAAAGAGAAAAGTGCAAAGAAGCACAGCTGACAGTAAGTAAAAGAGCTCAATAAAGGACGTCATTTTTTAAGAAAAGAGAAAAACTATAAAAAAATAATAAAATAAATAGAGAGTTAGTGCAGAATACATGAGAATTAATGAAGCAGAAAATAGTGCAGTAAGGCACCAAATACACGCTTGTGGGGCGTGGGAGAAGAATAAGTAATTAAGTACACAGTAATATGAGTTTTTTTATAAGAAAAGAAAAAGAGAATATTTTCAGTGCAAAGGCACATTAAGCTCACGAGGAGCTCAGTAAGTGAAAAAAAAAAAAAAGGCAGAAGAAAGTGCAGAAAGGCACAGGATACGCACGCGAGGCGCGGTAAGGCGTAGAAATAAATGAAATATTGTATGCTCAGAAAGGAGCTTGTGAAAATAATATATTAAGCACAGGATACGCACGCGAGGCGCGGTAAGGCGTAGAAGTAAATGAAATATTGTATGCTCAGAAAGGAGCTGGTGGAAAATAATATATTAAGCACAGGATACGCACGCGAGGCGCGGTAAGGCGTAGAAGTAAATGAAATATTGTACGCTCAAAGAGGGCTTGAAAAAAGTAATATATGAAGTTGCTGACAGCGCCGGAGAAGCTGTCTAACGTGAAGAAGAGATACATGCTTAAACAGAACACATTGGTGTTAAGTGAATAAAAAGGTTGTTTAAAGCCGCGGAGTGAAAAGTGGCAGAAGTCTAGATAGAGATATATAGAAAGTTGTTTTTAATAATTTTTGTGTATAAAGCTTTTGAAGATTGGTGTGTGGGAGAGTGGAGAGTAATCTGTGTAAAGCTGTGAGAACTTGCAGGCTGGCTGACATACAAGATTAATGTGAAAGAGTACGAGGGGGAGGTATTTAGACCCAACAGGAGGACTTGGGAGGTGCATGACAGGCAGAGAGGAAAGTGTGAAACAGAGGCAGTGAAGAAAAAGACAGGAGAAGAGTGCTATGTAAATACAGAGAAGGTAGATATTATTTCAAAGAGAGAAAACTAATAAACAAACATAGCAGAAAAAGACGAGAAGCAGAAAGTTAAAAAAAAAAAATAAATAAAAATTAGAAGGGAAATAGAAAGTCGGGAGCAAAGACATTAGGAGGTGTTAGGGTTGTAAGAGGATTAAATAAATAAAGTTGGTTATAAATCAAAAGAGTTAAAGCTTAGATTATAGTGAAAAAGCTGACAGACTGATCAATGCTTGGGACAGTCTTTGATGGGAGACTTAAGTGATGATGAAATAATACTCCCAGAACATTACTTGACTGACGGAGACATCGAAACCCAGGGAATCAGGACACATTTTTGGCTGGAAAGGACCTATTTTGACAGGGTAGGAGCAGAACATTGGCAGGACGAACAAGAGATCAATCAGAAATTATGGCAGATTACTAAGGTAATCAATCTGAAGCAAAAGAAAGAACAATTCCCTCTAATTAATTGGGAGCTGCTGATAAGACGTCTGTGGCATCAGGGTTTAACCCCGTGGCTGGAGCTGCTTTGTGCTGACCCTAATAAAGAACTTAGCATACCATTAAATCATTTAGTAACACTACCAACCGATCCAGGTGAAGAACTGTTTCCTAGGTTGAGTCTGACTGTGGTCCCAAGGAAGGTTCGGTGGGAAACAGGTAAATTTTCATATTTAGTTAAAGAAAAAGAAGACGGGCATAGCAGTTGGAAATTTAATCCTTTTAAGGGTTTAAAATACAAAACAGGTGTTACAGCCAGCAAGTTATTGGTCTGGATCAGGACAGCCCCTGAGGGACTACCAGAACACCATAGAAACACCTCACATAGCGTTTGTCAGGGTTACATGGGTAACTCTCAAGGTCAAGGTCGGGAAAGTACCCCGCTAGACTTAGTACTAAGAAAATATCCAGGAAAACGCACTAAGGCCAACCAATGTATGAGAAAGTGGCACAAAAGGTCACATGGGGGCAGGCAATGGCCTTTGGTGGGATCATTTGATCCGGTGATGTGTGAAGCAGTTGCGGTAGAAATACAGAAAAAAGAAATTAAAGATCAGCAGAAGAACGTAAAAAACAACAAAAAACGCACTGAAGAAAAAGAAGTTTTGGCCTTGTTCAAGCAGGAAGCACAGAGGCTACAGCAGAAAAGAGAAAAAATGACAGAGGAAAGATCCAAAGAGACTAAAGCCAGTGCACCGAGCTGGGAAGCAGAGCCACCCCCATATAAACGTCATGATATGGGGAAGACAGCTGGACAATTTGTATTAGGAACTCGTGAAGAGACGCCGAGGAAAGAAGAATATTACAACAATCGACGCCCAATCAAGGGAATCACATTATAGAGCCACCCACCCGAAAAATTTCTGGTGAGATCATCATTGAGACTGCAAAAGAGGCCCGACTCAGGCAAAGACAACAATGTGTAGCCAAAGACATAGCGGCTTTAGAACAGAATATAACCGACTGGATGGACTGCCTGGAACCAGTCAGTCGCACTCGATCTGGAAGACAGTATGGAGTCCGCACAGAAGAAGAGGAGGACGAAGACCTCATATGCCCATTGGTGGTTAGAAATGGTCATCATGTGTATACCCCATGGAGCTGGACAGACATGGTGGGGCTGGCCAACAGACTGCCAGACATCACCCAAGGAGCTGGGAGATGGATAACTGCCTTAGAAGAAGGCACTGCAGGGGTAACCTTGTCTTTAGGTGACATAAAAGCCTTGCTAATGCATGTCATGGGAAAACATGACACTGAAGAATTAGCAGGAAAGGTTGGACTAACACAAATGATGGGCACAAATCAACATGATGAAGTCCCCTTTAATCGCTATAGAAACTCCATGTGGGAAGGACTGAGAAGAAAGTACCCTGAGGTCTTGGATCCCTCTAAATTGGATGATGAGGAGTGGACACCTGAAGAGTGCCCAAAGAAGTTCCTGCACCGATTCCAGAAGAGATGGGCGGAGGAAACAGGAAATGCATGGAACCATTCTCCAGCAACTGAAATCCTGTTTAAAATAACTGTAAAAAAGGCTCTACCAGATGAGGTTCAGAAAGCCCTAGATGGAGTTGTGGGACTATCAAAAATGAATTGGGCTTTATACTCTGAGCATATTTGTCACCATCTTGAAATCTACAAGAAAGAAAAACAAAAAGAAGAAGATGCAGCAAAATCCCTGACGAAAAAATTGGTGCAGATGCAGTTGGGAGAGCTAACCAAAGTCAAGAAAGAAAAAAACAAAGACCCAGGCACCAATGATGACCCCTGTTCCTTCTGAGTCGGCAAGCACAGGCCCTACGGCAAACACTGCTGCCACCTTACAGGCACCTGTGGTAACAGCCACACAGAGCCCCAAGGAGCAGCAGGGAGCACTGCTGCAGGAGAAGTCTCAGCACCAGTGGAGCATCACTATCACTACCATAGCACTGGCACACCCGGAAATGGACCCACCTACAGTCATGGGTGGAGAGGAGAGTCACGGAACTTTCAAGGTCAAAGAGGAGGGTGGCGAAGAGGATCTCGCCAACCTTCATTTGGAAGCAGATTCCAGAACTCAGCTCCCAGGAACAGTCAAGCGGGACCGCCTATGGGACCAACACCCCCAATAGGGGATCAACCCTCTAATGAGTGTTGGAGCTGTGGACAACCTGGACATCGAATGAGAAATTGTCCGGCCCGACCTTGGGTTGGACCCTCTGCCTATTGGCAATAGGGAGGCCTAGAGAAGACAGAGGGGGAAACGGTGGCATTGGCTATTTCGATGATACCTAAGGAAGAGCCAACCGTCACTGTTAATATACAAAACAGAGATTTCCCTTTCATGGTGGATACAGGGGCAACATACTCTTGCATAGGGAAAATGGGCGCTCATCTCCCCCTCTCTGGGTCTGTAATTAAGACCATCGGCTTCTCTGGGAAAACTCAAATAATACCTTTTACACGCCCACTTCCTGTAACGATTGCAGGAAAAACAATTGAAGCACCCCTGTTATACTCACAAAATACACCTGTGAATTTGCTGGGAAGAGACATTTTATGTAAGCTACAAACCCAGATAGTGTGTACCCATCAAGGACTGCAAATACACTTTCCTGACGAAGCACTCGCCAACATTATGGTGCTTATGGACATGGAAAACAAGGTCCGACCTGTGCAACCCATGGTATACTGGCTGAAGTTACAACCAGAAAATTCAAATCTTCAACTGCAATGGGAAAAATGGAAGCCCTGGGCCGAACAACACTATGAAGCAGTATATACACCTAGTTTACCTTTACATGTCACCCTGATGTTCGATGCCAAACAAGAACAAACTGACTATGCATGCTGCTGGGATGCATTGATGAATCAACGGCTGTTTCACATAACCACCACAGAAATTTATTTAGGCCCCCAAGGGGCCGCAGCTTCTGTCAAGCTAACTTCAGCTGAACAACAATGGTATCAAGTGCCGAATGCCATGCCTCATGTGACCCTTTTAGTCTCAGAAAAGTACGAATCCCATGACCTAGGTCCAATGGTAAAGACAGCCTCAGAAGTTGAAGAATGGCAAAACATGGAAAGTCCACAAGTACATCTGTCAAAAGACCAGCAGTTTATACGAATTAATTTAAAAGTAAATGATGAGGCTATAGCTCAAAAAGTGGAGCTCAATCCTAGACCAGAGGGACAGATGGTGTTATCGGCCCAACAAGAGAAATTGTTAGAGCAAATACCACCAGTGGTGTGGTCCAAAAGCAAAACGGATGTAGGACTAGTAAAAACAGCCTTACCAGTAAAAATAAAAGTAAAACCGGGAGCAAAACTGCCTCACCAAAGGCAGTATCCATTAAAACCTCAGGCTATTGAAGGCATAAAACCAGTCATTAAGGGACTAATGGCAGCTGGAGTTCTAATAAAAACTGCAAGCCCATGCAATACTCCTATCTATCCTATCCCTAAAAACAATACCAAAGAGTATCGGCTGGTACATGATCTGCGTCCTATCAATGCAATAATAGAAATGGATGCACCTATAGTACCTGATCCGCATACTATACTATCAAGCATCCCTGCTGGAGCAAAATGGTACACAGTAATTGATCTGTGTTCAGCCTATTTCAGTGTGCCTGTGCACCCAGACTCACAACATTTGTTTGCATTCACATTTCTGGGACAACAGCTAACGTATACACGGCTACCTCAGGGACTGAACCTGTCCCCAGCCATCTTTAACAAAGTCCTGGCTGAAGATTTACAACACCTTGACATACCCAGTACATTGGTGCAATATATGGATGATCTCCTTATTGCATCAGAGACTCAAGAACAGTGTGAAAAAGATTCATTAATTGTATTGCATGCATTGGCAGATGGAGGTCATAAAGTAAGTAAGGACAAATTGCAGTTCTGCAAACAACAAGTAGAATACTTGGGAAGACAGTTGTGTGGGACCACGCGATGTATAGCCCCAAGCCAAGTGGAGGCTATAATCAAGGCTCCCAAACCCCAAACAGTGGGACAGATGCTTTCATTCCTTGGGATGGCAGGGTACAGTCGGCCGTGGATTTGTGATTATGCTATAAAAACTGCACCTTTGCGTGCCATGATTAGAGCAGTGGGGCAAACAAGCAATGCAGCTCTCCTCGTCTGGACAGATCAGGCAACGGGAGCTTTTGAGGCCCTAAAAACAGACATGCAATCTGCTCCCGCGTTAGTAACCCAGATTATGGGAAACCTTTCCATTTGTATGTTACTGAAAAAGCTGGATATGCTTGTGCTGTACTAATGCAGGAAACAAATGAAGGAAAACAACCATTGGCCTATTATAGTACAAAGCTTGACAACATTGAAACAGGATTGCCACCATGCTATCAGGGTCTAGCAGCAGCTGCCTTTGCATTTCAAAAAGCATCATCCATAATCATGGGACATGCAGTAACGTTGTACACGTCGCATCAGTTACATGCCCTGCTAACCAGTCAACGTTTTGTCTTAACACAAGCTAGACGCACTGGATATGAAGTTGTGTTGTCCGCTCCAGAAATAACAATACAACGTTGTCACACGGTGAATCCCGCCACCAAATTGACCACACCGTTAGATGGTACTCCACATAACTGTGTGGCAGAGACAGAGAAATTTTTGAGAGCCAGAGAACATTTGTATAATCACGCCATAGATGCAGATCTAACCCTGTTCGTGGATGGCTCATGCTTTCGGGATGCCGCGGGATTGCATGCGGGAATGGGGATTGTTAAACTAAACACGGATGGCGAGACCTTTGAATTACTGGAGTCCCAAGGAATTGATCAGCCTTGTTCAGCCCAACTGGCAGAAATCAAAGCCTTAACTATGGCTTGCCAGATAGCTAAAGATCAACGTGTTAATATCTACACAGACTCAGCCTACGCTTATGGCGTATGTCATGTACATGCAAACATTTGGAAACAAAGGGGATTCCTGAGAGCAGATGGCACCCCTGTCACTCATGGAGAAGCGATTTCCCAACTGTTACAAGCTCTCCAATTACTGTCTGAGGTAGCCATCATTAAATGTGCAGGTCATCAAAAGAATAATAACATCATAGCTCAAGGTAACAACCTAGCAGATGACGCAGCGCGCAAAGGAGCACAAGGAGAAAATATGTTTCCCCTGCTAACCATCCAAGATTGTGCCCCACTGGTTTCACTTGACGCACTGATAGTGGCTCAAAGTAGGGCCAGTGGAGAAGAAAAACGAATGTGGGTTAAACGAGGCGCTATTGAGACACGCAGTGAGGGGCCAGCGGACAAGCTGTGGCGCAGTAGTCATGGACATTTTGTGTTACCCACCAATTTATTACGACATGCAATCATTTGGGCCCACGGACCCGATCATTGTTCGCGAGTCCAAATTATGAACAAACTAAAAGCTGTCTGGTGGTCACCATATATGGCAGCAACAGTGGACCGTTTGTTGAATGAGTGTGAGGTATGTGCACAGTACAATGTCCGGAAATCATTCACAGCCCCTTTAGCCCACATTCCGGTCCCTGATGGGCCATTCAGACATCTTATGATGGATTTCATAGACATGGGAGCTGAAAATCGAGTTAAACGAATGAGATATGTTTTGGTAGTGATATGCAGATTCAGCCGATGGATTGAGGCAGTAGCCTCTGCAAATCAAGACCATAAAACGGTAGCCAAATTCTTGTGCCGAGATGTCTTTCCAAGATTTGGCATTCCAGATACTATCTCATCTGACAACGGTAGGGCTTTTGTAGCCAAGGTTACACAAGAAACATTCAAACAATTGGGTATCAAACAGAAGTTTGGGTGTGTTTATCACCCTCAATCAAATGGGGCAGTGGAACGGGCTAATGGCATTTTAAAGAACAAACTAGCAAAAATCATAGCAGACAGCAATGGCAAACTAACCTGGCTGGATGCGTTGCCGCTTGCTTTATTGTCAATGCGCTCACAAACTAACCGACTAACCCATTTGACACCATTTGAAGCTCTTACAGGTCGGCCGATGCCTATTCCATACCTGAGAGGACCCTACGAAGGACCATCGCTGGAGCAGCTACAAGACGAATGGCATAATTATCTGAGACAGTTAACCCAAATACACAAAACTATCTTTTTGCAGGTCAAAGGTGCTACAGAAGACAGAGAAGCAGAGATTCCACTCGAAAATCAGAGCATCCAGCCTGGTGATCTGGTTTACGTCAAGGTGTTCAAAAAGAAGTGGGACAGGCCCCGCCGAGAAGGTCCTTTTAAAGTTATTCTTGCCTCACGTACAGCAGTCAAAGTAGACGGTAAGGACACTTGGTTTCATTTAAACCACTGCTGTAGGGTTGGTGGCCCAGCGCCCCTGCGGCCTCGGCAAGCTCGTCTTGGCAGAGCCGCCGGGCCAAGGGGGGAAGCAGGAGAAGCCAGAGACCCTACAGCAGCACCGAGGGACGGCCACGCCTCCCTGCAGCCAGAAGAAGCACCGAGGGAAGGCCACGCCTCCCTGCAGCCAGGCGAACACTGGCCAAGGCGCTCACAGAGACTGATTGAACAAAGACGACGCACAGCTTCAGAGAGTAGTGGATCCCTGCCAGATAGAGCAGCGACAGACTCAGATGCAGACTCAGAGACAACTGGAGACGCAGGCCAACAGACAGACAGAAATACAGACCGACAGATAGACAGGCCACAGGAGACATCAGACTCGGACAGCAACTCAGTAGATTTACCGACAGAAGAACCGCAGGAAGTACAACCCAGACAAAGCACAGATACACCACACATCCCTAGTGACAGCTCATCTAGTGACGGCTCACTTAGTAGCACATCTAGTAGCACATCTCAACAGTCATCAGAGCAATGATTAAGGAATTATTCAAGGGATTGACAATACTACTGGTGGTCAGTATGGGAGAAAATAGACATCCAAAACATACAACGGACTGTGCCGTGGCCATGGCCGCAATAGCAGCTAAACAAGGCATTCTAAACACAGGAAAAACATATAATTTGATATACATTAAATCAAAAGCCTACAAGAACATAGGAATACAGGGAAAGCTGGGGGATTACATATTAGGCGAAGCCATTAGCATCAAATGTGAAGAGGAGGGAACACTCAACATAGAGGTAATTTGTGATAAAAGAGGATGCAGGGAAACCAAGCAAGACGTAACTGTTACAGTACATGAAGCCACAAAATGGGTAAAAATCAAACCAAGGAAAAAGAGGACAATTAGAAGCCTAGAAACAAGCAGTCACTTAGGGAGATGGGATCCCAGTACAGACCTAGCCCGCACACAAGGGTTGAAGACCAATTTATTTTACCAATGGTTGAAATTTTCGGCTAGGCAGATCAGTGAAAAGCCTTGCATAGCCTGTCACCGGAAAGGTGTGATACCTCAGGCTAAACCCCTACCTGATATCAACAACTGTTATAGGAGTCCCCAACATAACTCAGACCAAGCAGAATGCTATACACAATGTGTTATGAAAATGGCAGTAGGTGATGAAAAATATGCTGCCGACAGTAAACTTTGTCCAGTGCCCCTAAGTACAGAAGGAACCGTTCCACCTATGATTAAAATAGAGAAAGGGATGATACACCCATTCTGTATAGCTAAAGGCTTAGTAGCACAATACATAAGCGATTGGCAGGTAGGGACGACCCAGCCAAAACACCACATACAGTGTATGCAAAAGCAGCAAGAATACAAACCGGCTAAAACAGCATGGAACATTACTGTCTGTCACACCCTGCCAGCAGCAGGCATACAGTGTGAACAAATAGTACCGGCCACAGGGGGGTCGGTAATTGGACTGAATCTCACCCATGCTTCATGGGTATCTACTCCAAATTTAGCTAAGGGAACGGTACCCTTAGCTGACATCTTTTGGATATGCGGACAAAGAAGGAAACTCCTGTCATCGCTGTCCCCTAATTGGAAGGGCCTTTGTGCTCCTGTGATGCTCACAGGAGCTATAACAGTAATTGAAATGCCAAATTCAATACAACCCATGCCACAGAAACTTCGTAAGAAAAGAAGAATAATGACGTTTAAAACAGACTACAACATCACAGTAAGAAACGGGATACCAGAAGGGATACCCCGACAGTTAGAAGCCATAGACAGTAGCAGAGTTAAAGCAGATGAAGATGCGGATAAATGGGGATGGGCATTGGCTCTGTTCGGGGTTACTCCAAAAATCCGTTCTAGGTTCCAGGAGGTGCAGTGGATTAATTACTTGTGGTATAATCAGCAAAGATACCTGAACTGGACATTGGCAGCTGTAGGAGCCTTAACCGAACAACTGCACGCCACCTCGCTAATGACAATGCAAAATAGATTAGCTATTGAGATGATGATGGCTGATGAACAAGGAGTTTGTATTATGATCAAAGCCACCGAATGTTGCACAGCTATTCCCATGCGTACAGGGGAAGACGGAAATTTGACAGAGCTCTTAATCACACTTGAGGAGATGCAACAGGAACTGTTAAGTAACTCCATAGGAGGGAGAAATGAAACTGACGATTCTGGATACATTGTAGGGAATGGAATGAATATTGGCCCACTGTTTTCACTGTTTGGGACTCTAAGGAGAGGGTGGATATCATGGAAAGACTGGTTGTACCAGATAGGTGTAATCTTGGCACTAACAGGGGTGGCGGTCTTGCTGGTAATATGTTGTGGTATTCCCTTGATAAAATTTCTGGTCAATAAATTGATTTCATCCACAGCAGGACAGCTCCCACTGCTAGCCATCCGAGCCCTAGAAGAAAGCACAAACGAAACAGACAGAGAACCAGAATATATGGAAATGGATGAAATACCAATTATCCTCCCCGACAGCCCCCAGCTCCCTAATATTGTGGCGTACACCCCAGATAGGGAGGACTGGGATGGACCGTGCTTGGTGATATTGTAGACGAGGAAGAAGACATGCACGCACATTTACATTCACACACATGCACCCACAAAAATGAGGGATAGGATAGACAATATCTGAAAGAATGACATGGAGCTGTAATAATGAACGTATATGTATATTACTAGGACACAGGAGTATGGCTGAGAGACCAGACTCCCCTGATCAGGGACCTATGCCTGATCTGCCTCTATCAAGTCTGATTGGACTCTCAGAACTGTTTGGAGAAGAGGATATGCAGGAGGGATGGTCGAGACATGATTGGTCGCCACAGCCGCCTTCCATCCAGCAGCTAAACCAGTTGGCAACAGAAGGATCTTCATCGTTCCAGCACCTGGCGATGACGGCTTCACAGAATCTGCCTGCAGCAAGAGTCGGCCCGAGGACTCCACCATCACCTGAAGGACCCTTTGGACTCAGGAACACACCCCTTCCGCAGATGCCATGGAGACAGTCACATGTGCCAGGGGCAACGATACCCTCCAGGGGAGGCAGCCAAGGTCGGCCATATGCAGCAAACCGCCCGAGTGCATCCTAGACCCAATTCACTGCTAGGACCTGTCCCCAGCTTTCCACCCCCAAGGCAGGAGAGATATTCTGATCAGCCCAGTACCTCTGGAGGAGGATCAGCAGGGGTAGACCTTAGCCAAACTCACCCACCAGGACAGAGGGGAGCTTTGTACAGGCTACTAAATGCCCAGAGTGTCCCAACCACTTGCCTGTGCGACATCAACAATACTCCCCCCACACACGAAATGCCTTCCCCCTTGTACTTCCTGTCCCCTGGACTGCACAACCTTAATCTGGTCATGGTCACCCCACAGGACATGGCAATCTTGGTTCGAGAGCTTCGTCTTCCACAAGAGTCTGTTCCAAAAACCTTGGAGCAGCTCCTGCCCCTCACAAATCACATTCCCCATGAGCTATTTGAGGAAATCATGCCACAACTAAGTCAGACAGCTGCATACCTGTTCAGGATACACCGTGACAATGCCAACATCTCTTGTGCTCAGGAGGGCCTCCATACTCAACTGTGTGGTCTTCAGTCTAGTATGGACATGCTAGCCTGCATGATGGAGCATATGGAAAGGGAACAGCTAGGGCTGGCCACCACCACCCTGAATGTGGGCAAGAATTCTCTGGGGGCCCTGTACAACCTGGCCAAGCAGCACAAGGAGCTGGAAAGATCCATCAGAGAACTGCACGACTGTCTGAAAGCCAGAATTCCTGATCCTTCCCCCACTACCCCTGAAAGGCCAACCTCCCCATGTTCCCCAACTTCTCCCAAAACTTCAGATGCTGAGTAAATGCTGAGGAGCACGGACTGACGTAATGGCACTGAACACGGACTATGATCTTGGTTCTTGAGTTTGAATTGCGGACTGGTTTCAGAAATCTGAGTGTAACTAAAAACAAAGAAGGATATATGTTAGTAACGAAAGTTGGGTAAATGTCTGTCCTTACCATCATCTGCGTAACACAGATAAAGCTAAATGCATACACATAGATATCACATTGCAAAGTTATAAAAAGGGGACCCTTACACGGCGTGTTTGTAGATTTAGTAGTAAAGATGCACCATAGGGACCCCTTTTTTCTTAAATTATAGCATGCCTCAAGAGACATGCATTGCCTAAATTTGGTGTCTGGCCAAAACGGGCATTAGAAAACAAGCTGAAAAAGAAGAAAAACAAAGTGGAGAATGTTGAGAAATGGCCTATAATGAAAACCATTATATGATTGACTAAGGCAAATGACTTAAGGACGGACATGAAGGAAAACCATTTATTGTGTTTATCATTTAACTAGACATAGCTGCGCTAACCTTAGAATAGTTTCTTGATTGGTTGACTAAATAGTGGTAACGTAGGGGTTATTTGATGCATTTAAATAATAAATGTGTGACGCTTTAACAAAATAATATGTAGAACCAAGTATAATGGGTTGGAGCCTCTGGTTGAGTGAGTCAATAGATGCCAGAAGATGATTGGTTGCACTGATGTCAATGTGAAGCCTTTACTTTGCCATGATTAAGAGGTTGATGTAACTTGTTTTATGTGGCCATTTTAAGTGCCTTGAATTACACCAAAACTCAATGTTTGAATGTCACCTTGTGTTGATATAATCCAGCTAATTGCTCACCTTGTGCCTTAGTATGTAGGTTCACCTGCACTGCAATATATTTACCGTGTGAAGTATCACTGATATTCATATCCGCACCAGAGTTATCAGTAACTCGAGTGATGTGTTTTTCTTTTTTATTGCAATGCACAAATGAGGATGTCTTGTCAGTAAACAACCCAAGAGTATAGTTGATGTAATGGGACTCTTTCGAGTCCCAGAGGAGGGACTGTAGAAGAATTTTTAGGTCCATATTTGAACTGTGATGAACTATCAAGTGTCCTGATCCGAACTGTATGTCCTCTGGTTGAACTAGCAGGTGTTCAACCCAAAAAAAGGGCTCTATTAGTCATTTAGTCTGTCAGGGGCTTTCCAAGGCCTTTTAGGTGCTTTCCCGCAGGCCACGTGCGGGGGCCTCAGGCCAGCTGCACGTGTGGCTGAGGCCACGTGCGGAGGCCAGATAGCTAAAGATCAACGTGTTAATATCTACACAGACTCAGCCTACGCTTATGGCGTATGTCATGTACATGCAAACATTTGGAAACAAAGGGGATTCCTGAGAGCAGATGGCACCCCTGTCACTCATGGAGAAGCGATTTCCCAACTGTTACAAGCTCTCCAATTACTGTCTGAGGTAGCCATCATTAAATGTGCAGGTCATCAAAAGAATAATAACATCATAACTCAAGGTAACAACCTAGCAGATGACGCAGCGCGCAAAGGAGCACAAGGAGAAAATATGTTTCCCCTGCTAACCATCCAAGATTGTGCCCCACTGGTTTCACTTGACGCACTGATAGTGGCTCAAAGTAGGGCCAGTGGAGAAGAAAAACGAATGTGGGTTAAACGAGGCGCTATTGAGACACGCAGTGAGGGGCCAGCGGACAAGCTGTGGCGCAGTAGTCATGGACATTTTGTGTTACCCACCAATTTATTACGACATGCAATCATTTGGGCCCACGGACCCGATCATTGTTCGCGAGTCCAAATTATGAACAAACTAAAAGCTGTCTGGTGGTCACCATATATGGCAGCAACAGTGGACCGTTTGTTGAATGAGTGTGAGGTATGTGCACAGTACAATGTCCGGAAATCATTCACAGCCCCTTTAGCCCACATTCCGGTCCCTGATGGGCCATTCAGACATCTTATGATGGATTTCATAGACATGGGAGCTGAAAATCGAGTTAAACGAATGAGATATGTTTTGGTAGTGATATGCAGAGTCAGCCGATGGATTGAGGCAGTAGCCTCTGCAAATCAAGACCATAAAATGGTAGCCAAATTCTTGTGCCGAGATGTCTTTCCAAGATTTGGCATTCCAGATACTATCTCATCTGACAACGGTAGGGCTTTTGTAGCCAAGGTTACACAAGAAACATTCAAACAATTGGGTATCAAACAGAAGTTTGGGTGTGTTTATCACCCTCAATCAAATGGGGCAGTGGAACGGGCTAATGGCATTTTAAAGAACAAACTAGCAAAAATCATAGCAGACAGCAATGGCAAACTAACCTGGCTGGATGCGTTGCCGCTTGCTTTATTGTCAATGCGCTCACAAACTAACCGACTAACCCATTTGACACCATTTGAAGCTCTTACAGGTCGGCCGATGCCTATTCCATACCTGAGAGGACCCTACGAAGGACCATCGCTGGAGCAGCTACAAGACGAATGGCATAATTATCTGAGACAGTTAACCCAAATACACAAAACTATCTTTTTGCAGGTCAAAGGTGCTACAGAAGACAGAGAAGCAGAGATTCCACTCGAAAATCAGAGCATCCAGCCTGGTGATCTGGTTTACGTCAAGGTGTTCAAAAAGAAGTGGGACAGGCCCCGCCGAGAAGGTCCTTTTAAAGTTATTCTTGCCTCACGTACAGCAGTCAAAGTAGACGGTAAGGACACTTGGTTTCATTTAAACCACTGCTGTAGGGTTGGTGGCCCAGCGCCCCTGCGGCCTCGGCAAGCTCGTCTTGGCAGAGCCGCCGGGCCAAGGGGGGAAGCAGGAGAAGCCAGAGACCCTACAGCAGCACCGAGGGACGGCCACGCCTCCCTGCAGCCAGAAGAAGCACCGAGGGAAGGCCACGCCTCCCTGCAGCCAGGCGAACACTGGCCAAGGCGCTCACAGAGACTGATTGAACAAAGACGACGCACAGCTTCAGAGAGTAGTGGATCCCTGCCAGATAGAGCAGCGACAGACTCAGATGCAGACTCAGAGACAACTGGAGACGCAGGCCAACAGACAGACAGAAATACAGACCGACAGATAGACAGGCCACAGGAGACATCAGACTCGGACAGCAACTCAGTAGATTTACCGACAGAAGAACCGCAGGAAGTACAACCCAGACAAAGCACAGATACACCACACATCCCTAGTGACAGCTCATCTAGTGACGGCTCACTTAGTAGCACATCTAGTAGCACATCTCAACAGTCATCAGAGCAATGATTAAGGAATTATTCAAGGGATTGACAATACTACTGGTGGTCAGTATGGGAGAAAATAGACATCCAAAACATACAACGGACTGTGCCGTGGCCATGGCCGCAATAGCAGCTAAACAAGGCATTCTAAACACAGGAAAAACATATAATTTGGTATACATTAAATCAAAAGCCTACAAGAACATAGGAATACAGGGAAAGCTGGGGGATTACATATTAGGCGAAGCCATTAGCATCAAATGTGAAGAGGAGGGAACACTCAACATAGAGGTAATTTGTGATAAAAGAGGATGCAGGGAAACCAAGCAAGACGTAACTGTTACAGTACATGAAGCCACAAAATGGGTAAAAATCAAACCAAGGAAAAAGAGGACAATTAGAAGCCTAGAAACAAGCAGTCACTTAGGGAGATGGGATCCCAGTACAGACCTAGCCCGCACACAAGGGTTGAAGACCAATTTATTTTACCAATGGTTGAAATTTTCGGCTAGGCAGATCAGTGAAAAGCCTTGCATAGCCTGTCACCGGAAAGGTGTGATACCTCAGGCTAAACCCCTACCTGATATCAACAACTGTTATAGGAGTCCCCAACATAACTCAGACCAAGCAGAATGCTATACACAATGTGTTATGAAAATGGCAGTAGGTGATGAAAAATATGCTGCCGACAGTAAACTTTGTCCAGTGCCCCTAAGTACAGAAGGAACCGTTCCACCTATGATTAAAATAGAGAAAGGGATGATACACCCATTCTGTATAGCTAAAGGCTTAGTAGCACAATACATAAGCGATTGGCAGGTAGGGACGACCCAGCCAAAACACCACATACAGTGTATGCAAAAGCAGCAAGAATACAAACCGGCTAAAACAGCATGGAACATTACCGTCTGTCACACCCTGCCAGCAGCAGGCATACAGTGTGAACAAATAGTACCGGCCACAGGGGGGTCGGTAATTGGACTGAATCTCACCCATGCTTCATGGGTATCTACTCCAAATTTAGCTAAGGGAACGGTACCCTTAGCTGACATCTTTTGGATATGCGGACAAAGAAGGAAACTCCTGTCATCGCTGTCCCCTAATTGGAAGGGCCTTTGTGCTCCTGTGATGCTCACAGGAGCTATAACAGTAATTGAAATGCCAAATTCAATACAACCCATGCCACAGAAACTTCGTAAGAAAAGAAGAATAATGACGTTTAAAACAGACTACAACATCACAGTAAGAAACGGGATACCAGAAGGGATACCCCGACAGTTAGAAGCCATAGACAGTAGCAGAGTTAAAGCAGATGAAGATGCGGATAAATGGGGATGGGCATTGGCTCTGTTCGGGGTTACTCCAAAAATCCGTTCTAGGTTCCAGGAGGTGCAGTGGATTAATTACTTGTGGTATAATCAGCAAAGATACCTGAACTGGACATTGGCAGCTGTAGGAGCCTTAACCGAACAACTGCACGCCACCTCGCTAATGACAATGCAAAATAGATTAGCTATTGAGATGATGATGGCTGATGAACAAGGAGTTTGTATTATGATCAAAGCCACCGAATGTTGCACAGCTATTCCCATGCGTACAGGGGAAGACGGAAATTTGACAGAGCTCTTAATCACACTTGAGGAGATGCAACAGGAACTGTTAAGTAACTCCATAGGAGGGAGAAATGAAACTGACGATTCTGGATACATTGTAGGGAATGGAATGAATATTGGCCCACTGTTTTCACTGTTTGGGACTCTAAGGAGAGGGTGGATATCATGGAAAGACTGGTTGTACCAGATAGGTGTAATCTTGGCACTAACAGGGGTGGCGGTCTTGCTGGTAATATGTTGTGGTATTCCCTTGATAAAATTTCTGGTCAATAAATTGATTTCATCCACAGCAGGACAGCTCCCACTGCTAGCCATCCGAGCCCTAGAAGAAAGCACAAACGAAACAGACAGAGAACCAGAATATATGGAAATGGATGAAATACCAATTATCCTCCCTGACAGCCCCCAGCTCCCTAATATTGTGGCGTACACCCCAGATAGGGAGGACTGGGATGGACCGTGCTTGGTGATATTGTAGACGAGGAAGAAGACATGCACGCACATTTACATTCACACACATGCACCCACAAAAATGAGGGATAGGATAGACAATATCTGAAAGAATGACATGGAGCTGTAATAATGAACGTATATGTATATTACTAGGACACAGGAGTATGGCTGAGAGACCAGACTCCCCTGATCAGGGACCTATGCCTGATCTGCCTCTATCAAGTCTGATTGGACTCTCAGAACTGTTTGGAGAAGAGGATATGCAGGAGGGATGGTCGAGACATGATTGGTCGCCACAGCCGCCTTCCATCCAGCAGCTAAACCAGTTGGCAACAGAAGGATCTTCATCGTTCCAGCACCTGGCGATGACGGCTTCACAGAATCTGCCTGCAGCAAGAGTCGGCCCGAGGACTCCACCATCACCTGAAGGACCCTTTGGACTCAGGAACACACCCCTTCCGCAGATGCCATGGAGACAGTCACATGTGCCAGGGGCAACGATACCCTCCAGGGGAGGCAGCCAAGGTCGGCCATATGCAGCAACCGCCCGAGTGCATCCTAGACCCAATTCACTGCTAGGACCTGTCCCCAGCTTTCCACCCCCAAGGCAGGAGAGATATTCTGATCAGCCCAGTACCTCTGGAGGAGGATCAGCAGGGGTAGACCTTAGCCAAACTCACCCACCAGGACAGAGGGGAGCTTTGTACAGGCTACTAAATGCCCAGAGTGTCCCAACCACTTGCCTGTGCGACATCAACAATACTCCCCCCACACACGAAATGCCTTCCCCCTTGTACTTCCTGTCCCCTGGACTGCACAACCTTAATCTGGTCATGGTCACCCCACAGGACATGGCAATCTTGGTTCGAGAGCTTCGTCTTCCACAAGAGTCTGTTCCAAAAACCTTGGAGCAGCTCCTGCCCCTCACAAATCACATTCCCCATGAGCTATTTGAGGAAATCATGCCACAACTAAGTCAGACAGCTGCATACCTGTTCAGGATACACCGTGACAATGCCAACATCTCTTGTGCTCAGGAGGGCCTCCATACTCAACTGTGTGGTCTTCAGTCTAGTATGGACATGCTAGCCTGCATGATGGAGCATATGGAAAGGGAACAGCTAGGGCTGGCCACCACCACCCTGAATGTGGGCAAGAATTCTCTGGGGGCCCTGTACAACCTGGCCAAGCAGCACAAGGAGCTGGAAAGATCCATCAGAGAACTGCACGACTGTCTGAAAGCCAGAATTCCTGATCCTTCCCCCACTACCCCTGAAAGGCCAACCTCCCCATGTTCCCCAACTTCTCCCAAAACTTCAGATGCTGAGTAAATGCTGAGGAGCGCGGACTGACGTAATGGCACTGAACACGGACTATGATCTTGGTTCTTGAGTTTGAATTGCGGACTGGTTTCAGAAATCTGAGTGTAACTAAAAACAAAGAAGGATATATGTTAGTAACGAAAGTTGGGTAAATGTCTGTCCTTACCATCATCTGCGTAACACAGATAAAGCTAAATGCATACACATAGATATCACATTGCAAAGTTATAAAAAGGGGACCCTTACACGGCGTGTTTGTAGATTTAGTAGTAAAGATGCACCATAGGGACCCCTTTTTTCTTAAATTATAGCATGCCTCAAGAGACATGCATTGCCTAAATTTGGTGTCTGGCCAAAACGGGCATTAGAAAACAAGCTGAAAAAGAAGAAAAACAAAGTGGAGAATGTTGAGAAATGGCCTATAATGAAAACCATTATATGATTGACTAAGGCAAATGACTTAAGGACGGACATGAAGGAAAAACCATTTATTGTGTTTATCATTTAACTAGACATAGCTGCGCTAACCTTAGAATAGTTTCTTGATTGGTTGACTAAATAGTGGTAACGTAGGGGTTATTGATGCATTTAAATAATAAATGTGTGACGCTTTAACAAAATAATATGTAGAACCAAGTATAATGGGTTGGAGCCTCTGGTTGAGTGAGTCAATAGATGCCAGAAGATGATTGGTTGCACTGATGTCAATGTGAAGCCTTTACTTTGCCATGATTAAGAGGTTGATGTAACTTGTTTTATGTGGCCATTTTAAGTGCCTTGAATTACACCAAAACTCAATGTTTGAATGTCACCTTGTGTTGATATAATCCAGCTAATTGCTCACCTTGTGCCTTAGTATGTAGGTTCACCTGCACTGCAATATATTTACCGTGTGAAGTATCACTGATATTCATATCCGCACCAGAGTTATCAGTAACTCGAGTGATGTGTTTTTCTTTTTATTGCAATGCACAAATGAGGATGTCTTGTCAGTAAACAACCCAAGAGTATAGTTGATGTAATGGGACTCTTTCGAGTCCCAGAGGAGGGACTGTAGAAGAATTTTTAGGTCCATATTTGAACTGTGATGAACTATCAAGTGTCCTGATCCGAACTGTATGTCCTCTGGTTGAACTAGCAGGTGTTCAACCCAAAAAAAGGGCTCTATTAGTCATTTAGTCTGTCAGGGGCTTTCCAAGGCCTTTTAGGTGCTTTCCCGCAGGCCACGTGCGGGGGCCTCAGGCCAGCTGCACGTGTGGCTGAGGCCACGTGCGGAGGGGGCCTCAGGCCAGCTGCACCTGTGGCTGAAGGTCTTTAAAAAAATCAGTTGTAAATCCTTCATGTTTTAATGGGAGCGTTTGTCACATTGAAATAATGGCCTAACACCTGCTTAGGGTTCACTAGAGGACGCTTCCAATAGAAAACCATGTCTTGGGAATGAAATAAATAAAAAAGTCGAAGGAGGAGCGATGCCCGCGGGTCTCCAATAAATAGACGAGCGCGGTTGTCATATTCAGTCTCTCTAGAGGACTCAGTTTGTCTAAGCTTTGTGTCGAAGGCTTAAATAAACTTAAAAACTCTGTGCATTTTATCTTGCTTAAGGCTGAATTATTCTAAAGTGTTGTGTCCTCTTTCTAGCATATCACTTGCAATTAGTTTGTGTTATCTAAAAGACGACATCCTGAGAAGACCAAAAAGACGAGCCGCGACACAACCTTGAACCTTCATGCGCATGTGTGAACTTTTTCACGCCTGCCGGTTGCGTCATTTGCTTGTAAGCAGCCTTTGTGTGAGGATGGGTGGAGTCTCTCGTCATTTTTTTCTTTGCGAGAAAATGCAGAACAACTGGAGCAGCGCGACTGCATCAAATTTTGCCAGAAACTGGGCGACAGCCAGGTGGAAATCATTCGGATTATTCAGACGGCTTTCGGTGACTTTCAGTCGTGTGACTATCCGAGAAATTGTGGAAGAGGTGGGCATGTCACAGCATGCCCTGTGAGACTTCAACACAAAGGCACTTTTGCTCCGCCATCAGCAGCTTCGTGCCGAAGCCATCGGCATGAATTTCACAGCCACTCTTTTCATGGCAAAATCTTCTGTCACAGTGGAATGTGCCGAAAAAGTGCTGATGTCCACCTCTTCTGCAATTTCTCGGATAGTCACACGACGGTCCCACATCACCACAGCGTTCACTTTAGAAATGAGCCGGTCATTTCAGCATGTTGATGGCCGACCGGAGCGTGGCTCGCTCTCCACCATTGGGTGGACGTCTTTAAACCGGTTGTACTGCTCCTTAATCTGTGTGATGCCCATAGGATTGTCACCGAAAGCCGTCTGAATCATCCGAATGGTTTCCACCTGGCTGTCACCCAGTTTCTGGCAAAATTTGATGCGGCGCTGCTCCAGTCATTCCGTCTTTTTCCTTGGAATGAAAAAACGCCGAGCGCACGACACACACCTCACACAAAGGCTGCTTAGCAGAAAACGATGCAATCGACAGGCGTGAAAAAGTTCACGCATGCGCACGAAGGGTCAAGGTTTGCTCATGCAAGCACACGTGATTCAAATCCATCAGGTTTTTGAAAAAAATAAAAAGGTCCGATACTTTTCTAACAGACCTCGTATTTACAACCTTTTGTTTGCTTTTTATAACACAGAACTAAGAAAAAACTTTAATAATGTACTTACAAAACAATGGACATCGCATTTTTTCAGGAGCATGTCTTATCCGCAGTTGTCATTTAATAAATAAAATTATTTTTGAAGTACAGCGCTGCCTGCCAATTTACCTTTCATAAACCTGGATTTGGCTACACAAAAAGAGATAGCAATACATATCACAATATCTGCACTGTGCGTCAGGCAGCAGGACTCTTCATGTTATCTTGGATTATCTTTAGCTGTGCTCGGAGTAAAAATTGGACACAGTGCTGAATGCCTCCACCACTGAGCCTTCACTCAGCCACTCTGAACCAAGCGCCTGGCCGGGCCACTCGACTGGAACTTCCTTGGACTCCCCACCACAACCCGTGGACAGCTGGCACATGTTCATTTTTATATCTGGGGAAATCCCAGACATTACCTCTTATGTACTGCCATTAATTTTGTGCTTGAAGTGGAGAAGATGTCATATAATACTGAGATTAGGTCTCAAACATAAGATATCAACATATAGTACCTAAGTTCTTAGGTTTCCATTTGATAGCATAATGATTGTACTTTTCATTTTCCTATAGTATGCTAAAAGAGTTACTTTAGATAGATACCAGTACACTCACACACTCATAGCTTCTGTTTCTACAATAAAATACCAGATTTATAGTTTAGCCTACTAACTATATTTGATTTTACTACTAGTCTACATATTAAATTACCTATACTACAATCTTCTCCTGTGATGTCTTATCCTTCTTACGTCTTATTATTTATTATGTTATATACACCTTTTTCTTGAGCTGCTTTGGTGGGTCGGGAGAGTTCCCATGGGATAAAAAAGCTTTTCAGCATACCACCCCTGGTTCTCAAGACCAGGCACCTAAGTGGTTCTGCTCTACTCTTTTCTACTCTCCTATTTTACTCTTCCTTTTTAGATATTTAGATATACCTTTATATACTAGCATAGTTCGACCTTAGAATTGGAATATAACACTATGTAACAAATTTTTATTTTTGTTTTGTTCCTGGGTACACAGTGTGTTTTCCTAACCTGTTATGCCTTAAATAAATAGAAAATATCTGTTATTCCACAGAAACTTTGCTTCTGTGATCAGGACATTGATATTTTGAAATTTGTCTGTTTTCAAGAATATTCTCGATTCGCCTTCACTACTACCGAGTAGTCTTCTAGAATATTCTTTAACTGCTAGAACTGTCCAGAATTTTCTAGAAGTTTCCAGAATTATCTAGAAATTTCAAGAAACTTTTAGAACTTTCTAGAACGTAAAAAAAAAAACTAAATCAAGTTTGTGCTGAATGTAGTCATTTTCCATAGACTTTAGACATAAGCAGTTGAAATATAACACTTAGAAGCCAGGAACAAAAACTGTGTTACATAGTGTAACATATAAGATATACCTTACTGAATTTTTATATACATTGCACCCTTTGTTGAATGGGAACGGTACTACATTCTTTCCACTTTAATGGTCAGTTTTGGACTTAAAAAAAAAAAAAATCAATTTTCATATAATAAGAACAAATATTGTGATATTGTAAATAAAAGTTTTTATCTCACCCCAATTAAAAATCATGATTATACAAAAATTGGTTCATCTGCATTTATTTCTGAACATATTTCATGTTCTGCCTTAAAATTCAAGTGTGCCAATTATTCTGATCAGGAAAATACACCAGTATACCTCCTGATGTTTATAATATATAGTGAGACTGATTTTTTTTTTCCATACCCCTGCCCCTCCCTGAGCCTGGTTCTGCTGGAGGTTTCTTCCTGTTAAAAGGGAGTTTTTCCTTCCCACTGTAGCCAAGTGCTTGCTCACAGGGGGTCGTTTTGACCGTTGGGGTTTTACATAATTATTGTATGGCCTTGCCTTACAATATAAAGCGCCTTGGGGCAACTGTTTGTTGTGATTTGGCGCTATATAAAAAAAAAAAAATTGATTGATTGAATTGATACCGCCCACCACTACCACACAGGAGACAAAGTGCGTTCCAGGTTGATGTTCAGGATGTGAATGTGTGCAATTGAATGAGGTCACATCGTTAAACAACAGTTCTAAGAAACAAGGATTAGTGTGAATTCTCCCCCAATCATCCTGTTGTCTCTCAGCCAGCCTGTGTGGGTGTTAGCACCACTGTGAGGACAAATGATCGGCTCTCTCTTGACACACACATGAATAAACAGAACGATAGTCAGGAAGTGCAACGGTGGTGAGAGGTGATGCAGCAGGCGACACAAAGGATCTGTTCAGCTTTCAGCTTAAAAATAAGGTTTCTCTGCTGAATTTTCACAAATGCAAAGAAAACTATCTTCATTGAACTACACGTCCAACAGATAATATGCTGAAAACGTAAGAGTATCCTATCCTGTTCTTTACACTCTAAATGTTCTCGGAATCGATATGCTTTCAAAGCAGTTTTTATAAGACAGGAGATGAAAGTTAAAATATCCCTTTAGGGGAAACTGGGATGTTGCACAGGCTAAGAAAAGCTTATTGTGTAAGAAAAATCCCAGTTGACCTTGTTCCTCCAAATACCGTTGCTTGTGTGTGACATTTTTAGTGATGTTTTAATGATACTACAGATGGTGTAGGTTCCATGTAAGCACGGACCCATGTTATTGCCTCTTTTTGTTGTGGGTTGCTGTGGTACTATAGGTTTTTCACCCACAAGCTGTGTGAGGTCAGGTGGGTCCCTGGTGACACAATGCCTCCTACCTCTGCTTCCACAACAAACCTCCAAATCCACAGTCGTAATCAAGCAGTTAGTCGTCACGGCTCTTTAAAAGCTTCTGTCAGAACCTGCACCACCTCCATCCTCTCCTATCTCCAATAAACATCACAATGACAGCAAGTGGCAGCCTGACCAAAGATCAGGTCAGCGTTTACCTTTTGGAATTTGAAAATGTGATACTAATGAGCCTGCTTTAGTTCCGGACACAGCTTTACAGTTGTGCTCAAAAGTTTACATACCCTGGCAGAATTCTTGCTTTTTTAAAATATGAATGACAGCACAAACTTTATTTCACTCATGGTTAGTGGTTGGGTGAAGCCATTTATTGTCAAACAACTGTGTTTCCTCTTTTTAAATTAAAATGACAACAGAACTACCCAAATGACAATTGTCATTTGGGTAGTTCAATGAAACAAACAATTCATGAATTTCTTTATTTATAGCCTAAATGGCATGTTTTCTCCCGTGGGATGGGAGGATACACAAAATCAATGCATCTCCATTATTATTATTATTCGCAGATGCTGGCGGGAGTGGACACACCCATTGGAATGGTCCCAATGGGCCTCATATATCAACGTTGCGTACGGCGATATTTGAGCGTATATGGGGTGTACGCCAAAACGGCTGCACTACTTGGCATTTATCAGTGTGGTCGTTGGCGTACGCTGCACTGAAAATATACACCAGGTCGAGAGGTGGCGTAAATTATACACCAAAATGAACCAGCGCTGGAATCCACATAAAAATGAAGATGATCAACATGATAAACAGTGCCATTATACAAATCAATGCATATGTTACATAAATAACACTTTCCTGATTATACTACATAATAATTAATACAAATTGTTGGTCTATTGAGCACGATTCGTGGCCACAGCGCTGACTGCAAAGAAAGCGCTGCTCGCCTTTTTCTGCACAGCCTGGAGCCAGAGCAGCACTGAGCTTAACTTCATGTGGTGTGATCATTTTAGACAATGAAATTGATAATAACAACTGTACTGTTGTCATTCCCTTCACCCGTGCTGCAATCAGGTTTTGTCATCTCCATTCGTTTGTCACAATAAAATAAATAAATACATTTAAAAAATAAAGAAATCTGACAGATTAGGCGTGTCTTATTAATTGAGCGAGCAAATATCCACATGTCAAGAATTATTGACATGTGAAAAGAGAATACAGTGGTCCCTCGCTATATCGCCGTTCACCTTTCACGGCCTCGCAGTCTCGCGGAGTATTTAGTCCAATTTTGCGTGCTTTTTTTTTTTTTTTTACAGTGTTCTGTGTTCTGCATGTCTGTTTATAAGAATCTTGTTGCCCAGAAGAGAATAGAGCGCCAACAACTACTCATAACTGTGTTTGTCACACGGAAACAAACATCTGCTGCAGCCAGGTGTGAGTGGAAAAAGGCGCAGCGCCAGGACACAGAGGCCCGATCTGTGAAATACTGGTGAGTCACTATTAATAATTTCTTATGTGTCCAACCTCGTACGTTGATCGTTAAAATTAAATTCGTTAGTTCTAAAAGCCATCATAATTATTTATAGGAAAACGTTCTATTTTTATTTCTCAAACAAATGTTTGGGCCTGAAAACAGGTTGGTCTTATTTTTCTACTAAGGTTTGAACTTTGAGAGTGTTTACACATGAGAGAAAAGTGAGAAAATGTTCATGCCTGATTGAGAAAGTGTATAAACTGTGTAGTGAGGGGTTTTACAGCTTTGAAACATCTATAATAATTGTAAAAAATAACGCTGACTACGTCGCAGTTTCGCGTATTACGGGGTTTTTTTAGGACGTAACTCCCGCGATAAATGAGGGATCACTGTAACACTTTTTTGATTATACTACAAAACAATTAATACAACGGCCGCTTTTGACGCTCTATTGGCACGCGTCGTGATTGGTGGAGTTCTTTTTCTTTGCCGTCTTCCTGGCTTCCATGTCGTAAAATGAGGGTGTGTCTGAAGCGGAGTCTGAATATTTATGGGCGTGTTTATTATAATTACGATCGTTTCCACCCGCCACATTTATCAAGATCACGTCAGGCGTACGCTGGAAATGGGCAGGGGCGCACTGCTTGATACATGTCACGGCAACTTTGGTGTACTTCATATTTACACGATAAATTTACGCCACAAGTGCGCAACGTTGATACATGAGGCCCAATGGGAGCAGAACGAAGAATATAGTCCCATGTAGGGCTCTAATTGGATGTTCTCCTTGTGTCTCCATTGGTTTCCTCGTTCTGTCAAAACATGCATGCTACATTCAGTCTCCCTATTGGTGTTGGACTGGCACTCCAGTCACTGTAAAATCATTCAACCCAGTTTGAAACCATGAATACATAGTCTGACATGGTACAAAGCCACATAGGGATGTGGCAATGTGCAAAAAAGATTGTAAGGGCTGGGATAGATGACGCATATCACAAGACTTGACTGCTGATTCTATTTACAGTAGTGTTCAGAACAATAGTAGTGCTATGTGACTAAAAAGATTAATACAGGTTTTGAGTATATTTCTTATTGTTACATGGGAAACAAGGTACCAATAGATTCAGCAGATTCTCACAAATCTAACAAGACCAAGCATTCATGATATGCACACTCTTAAGGCTATGAAATTGGGCTATTAGTAAAAAAAAAAAGTAGAAAAGGTATAGTAGCATCTGCTGTTGACAAACTCAAAGCTATTATGTTCAACTGTTTTTTTTAGCAATCCTGTGAATCACTAAACTAGTATTTAGTTGTATAACCACAGTTTTTCATGATTTCTTCACATCTGTGAGGCATGGACTCAACCAACTTGTGGCACCTTTCAGCTGTTATTCCACTCCAAGATTCTTTAACAACATTCCACAATTCATTCACATTTCTTGGTTTTGCTTCAGAAACAGCTTTTTTGATGTCACCCCACAAGTTCTCAATTGGATTTAGGTCCGGGGATTGGGCAGGCCACTCCAAAACATTAATTTTTTTGGTTTGGAACCAAGATTTTGCGCGTTTACTAGTGTGCTTGGGGTCATTGTCTTGTTGAAACACCCATTTCAAGGGCATGTCCTCTTCAGCATAAGGCAACATGACCTCTTCAAGTATTTTGACATATCCAAACTGATCCATGATACCTGGTATGTGATATATAGGCCCAACAGTAGGAGAAACATGCCCATATCATGATGCTTGCACCACCATGCTTCAATGTCTTCACTGTGAACTGTGGCTTGAATTCAGAGTTTGGGGGTCGTCTCACAAACTGTCTGCGGCCCTTGGACGCAAAAAGAACAATTTTATTCTCATCAGTCCACAAAATATTCCTCCATTTCTCTTTAGGCCAGTTGATGTGCTCTCTGGCAAATTGTAACCTCTTCTGCACATGTCTTTTATTTAACAGAGGGACTTTGCGGGGGATTCTTGTAAATAAATTAGCTTCACACAGGCGTCTTCTAACTGTCACAGCACTTACAGGTAACTCCAGACTGTCTTTGATCATCCTGGAGCTGATCAATGGGTGAGCCTTTGCCATTCTGGTTATTCTTCTATCCATTTAGATGGTTGTTTTCCATTTTCTTCCACGCGTCTGTTTTTTTTTTTTGTCCATTTTAAAGCATTGGAGATCATTGTAGATGAACAACCTGTAATTTTTGCACCTGCGTATAGGTTTTCCCCTCTCCAATCAACTTTTTAATCAAACTACGCTGTTCTTCTGAAAAATGTCTTGAACGTCCCATTTTCCTCAGGCTTTCAAAGAGAAAAGCATGTTCAACAGGTGCTGGCTTCATCCTTAAATAGGGGACACCTGATTCACACCTGTTTGTTCCACAAAATTGACAAAATCACTGACTGAATGCCACACTACTATTATTGTGAACACCCCCTTTTCTACGTTTTTTTACTAATAGCCCAATTTCATAGCCTTAAGAGTGTGCATATCATGAATGCTTGGTCTTGTTGGATTTGTGAGAATCTACTGAATCTACTTTTACCTCGTTTCCCATGTAACAACAAGAAATATACTCAAAACCTGGATTAATCTTTTTTGTCACATAGCACTACTATTATTCTGAACACTACTGTATATGTTGTGATTCTTAAGAAATGTGAATCTACCAAATTGACATTATATTGTGATTTTTGTTTGGTTCTTGAAACAGAATACCATTGGGGAAAAGTTCAGTAATACACTTCTGGAGACTGGAATTTAGAGTATATCATAAGTCATATTTACAAAAACTCCATTGACCCTTAATTGGAATAAGCAATGATAGAAAATGACCGAATGAATGATTCTGGACTTTAAAAATCAATTCTCATATTATAAAAATACATTTTATGATATTGTGTGTATTGATTCCCCCCCCAAGCCCACCAAACTGTTCATTGTGAACATTTTGTAGTTTTTCCAATGGAGCATTTAAGCCTCTTCCATTTTATAACCACTGATTTATTGATCAGTATTGCAGCAGTTTTGATAAATACAAATTAAAATGGCAACATGATCCACTCAGTTCATGCATCTGTTTGGCATTTAGAAGCTAAATGAAGATCAACTATTCAACAGGAAAGCAAGTGAGCACCTAAAACCTGTCTAAAATAAAAGGAACTATCAAAGAGGGTAAAAAGTAGCAGGATGAACCAACAGGCCAACAGTCAATCACAAATACATTATTATCTGCAAATGAAGCTGAGACGTGGGAGGTCTAGGAAAAAGAGGAGGTGATAAATCGCTGAGGTCCTGTTGACAGGTACTTGCTCAATAGGAGACTGTCTGTGACAGGTCTTCACGAGAAATAGTGTTGACATGTCTGCGTATTTCAAAAGGATTCCTGTGTCGTGGTCATCAGTGCAGGAAGCAAATGAGCGTCTCTTGCAATGTTGCAGCTCTGTTACAGGGACTTCTTGACATGTTGTGATGTATCACGGTCTTCTTTTCAACTGATTCAGCAATCCAGAACTCAAAGCAGAGAAATAACATGTCATGCAATTTTCCGAGTGCCATAAGTGACCAAAACCAAGTAAATGAAATGGAAAATATAACCATATGGAGTTCCAACTCTGATCACTGAAGCAAGCTCCAAACATGTGTTATGAAGTCATTGCATTGTAATAATTTACATCATATAATTTATTAGCATATTTGCAATTACATGAAGAGCTTTTTTTTTTATTAACTTACTTACATTTTAGTGTGATTAAGTCAAAATTATTTCTTCAGCAGAGTTGTTTCCACAGATGGAATGATTATTTTATGAATAGACAAGCAATAGTGGCATCAAAGGCCACGACCCCTTGACTGGCAACAAGCAATCTGATTGGCTTATCATTCTTTATTTTATGTTATAGTTATTGTGTATTAGGTTGGCTTAGATTAGATTCAATAGAACTTTATTGATCTCTTGGGAAGACTCCCTCAGGGAAATTGAGGTTCCAGCCGCATTGTATAGCAGCACACAGGGTAAGAAGCACACAGAGTATCAAAAGTGAAAGAAAAAAGAAAAACAGTTTGCAAATATAAATACACAATATCAATACCAGACATTCTGATCATTATTATCACTTTACCGAGGCGTTGCTAGGCCAGTATCATAGATTTACGTTGACACTACCTGGCTACACACGCCCGCTGTGCACAAACAAATGACATCATAGCGCGCAGCCCAAGAACTGTCCGCAGAGGAAAACATAAAAAGGCGAGAAGTGTGTGTGTTGGTCCCAATATGGATATTCCAGATGATTTTCTCATGGATAGTACAGCAATGAACAACGTAGCCAAAGCAGCCAGCTTGATGAGGACGCAATGCCGAATTCAGAGAACAGCGCGCGCCAGCCGACACGACAAAAGTTAAACTGAGCCAACTTTTTATGTACGCGTTACATGTTGTGTATCTCAGTAAAGTGATAATAATGCAAATAACATGCTGTTGTCATGCGGTATGCATTTTCTGAGTCCCTCCGTTCATGCCTGTCGGGCCTTTGAAAATGCATACCGCCCTCCAAAAGCATGTTATTGTATTAATACTGGTTTACTGACTACTACTGTTCCTCTCATTCCCGTCCTCTGTCTTCCTGTTACTCCTCCTCCCCCTGAGTGAGGAGTTGTACAGTATGATGGCCTGAGAGACAAACAAGTTTTTCAGCCTGTTGGTCCTGCACTTGGGAAGGAGCAGTCGGTGGCTGAAGAGACTCCTCTGGTTGCTGATTCTTGCATATACAACCCCTGGCAAAAATTATGGAATCACCGGCCTCGGAGGATGTTCATTAAGTTGTTTAATTTTGTAGAAAAAAAGCAGATCACAGACATGACACAAAACTTAAGTCATTTCAAATGGCAACTTTCTGGCTTTAAGAAACACTATAAGAAATCAAGAAAAAAAGATTGTGGCAGTCAGTAACGGTTACTTTTTTAGACCAAGCAGAGGAAAAAAATATGGAATCACTCAATTCTGAGGAAAAAATTTATGGAATCACCCTGTAAATTTCATCCCCAAAACTAACACCTGCATCATATCAGATCTGCTCGTTAGTCTGCATCTAAAAAGGAGTGAACACACATTGGAGAGCTGTTGCACCAAGTGGACTGACATGAATCATGGCTCCAACACGAGAGATGTCAATTGAAACAAAGGAGAGGATTATCAAACTCTTAAAAGAGAGTAAATCATCACGCAGTGTTGCAAAAGATGTTGGTTGTTCACAGTCAGCTGTGTCTAAACTCTGGACCAAATACAAACAACATGGGAAGGTTGTTAAAGGCAAACATACTGGTAGACCAAGGAAGACAAAGCGTCAAGACAGAAAACTTAAAGCAATATGTCTCAAAAATCGAAAAATGTACAACAAAACAAATGAGGAACGAATGGGAGGAAACTGGAGTCAACGTCTGTGACCGAACTGTAAGAAACCGCCTAAAGGAAATGGGATTTACATACAGAAAAGCTAAACAAAAGCCATCATTAACACCTAAACAGAAAAAAACAAGGTTACAATGGGCTAAGGAAAAGCAATTGTGGACTGTGGATGACTGGATGAAAGTCATATTCAGTGATGAATCTCGAATCTGCATTGGGCAAGGTGATGATGCTGGAACTTTTGTTTGGTGCCTTTCCAATGAGATTTATAAAGATGACTGCCTGAAGAGAACATGTAAATTTCCACAGTCATTGATGATATGGGGCTGCATGTCAGGTAAAGGCACTGGGGAGATGGCTGTCATTACATCATCAATAAATGCACAAGTTTATGTTGATATTTTGGACAATTGAAAGGATGTTTGGGGATGATGAAATCATTTTTCAAGATGATAATGCATCTTGCCATAGAGCAAAAACTGCAAAAACATTCCTTGCAAAAAGACACATAGGGTCAATGTCAATGAACAGATCTGATTTGATGCAGGTGTTAATTTGGGGGATGAAAATTTACAGGGTGATTCCATAATTTTTTCCTCAGAATTGAGTGATTCCATAGTTTTTTCCTCTGCTTGGTCTAAAAAAGTAACCGTTACTGACTGCCACAATCTTTTTTTCTTGATTTCTTATAGTGTTTCTTAAAGCCAGAAAGTTGCCATTTGAAATTTTAGTTTTGTGTCATGTCTGTGATCTGCTTTATTTCTACAAAATTAAACAACTGAATGAACATCCTCCGAGGCCAGTGATTCCATAATTTTTGCCAGGGGTTGTACCCTACAATAACCCAAAATTTCAGAGGTGAATGTGCAGTAGTTTTTCTGGATTTACGTATGTAATTTCCCAAAACAATTTTCCACACTGCAAGGCAAGTTGGAAAATCAGCTAAATGCCTCCAAAATTATGGAACATACGGTGATACACAAAATATTTGGTCCACCAAAGACACCTTACTGACATTTGTGTTTTCATTTTCCACTCGGTTTGTAGTGTGGTGTAGCCACTTATTGTTAGCAACAGCTAATGAGTTAGCCTGTATTAGCAGCACCAGCTGATAAACAACACATAATGCTGTTTACACACACACACACACACACACACACACAGCAGCAGCAGCAGCACTATGTCCACAGAGAGAGGTAGGACAGGACTGTCGCAATTTAGTAAAAAAGCAGTAATGCTAAAGAAAAAAAAAACATAAACCTTAAAAACTACAGCTTTCACAACTGTTGCTGCTGGGAGCAGCCACGTTGAATTGCGAACATGGATTACATGGGTTTATAGGAGTCGAGAAGTTGGAATTCCGACTTCAGGGAGATTCCTGAGGGTTTTAAGTGGAAAATTTTGACCTCCATGTCCAAATAGAATGCACCATAATCCAGTTTAAGCCAGTTGATGACAGTTTGAGCTAGTTTAATGCACTTATGAAACCGGTTCAAACTGCCAATAGCTGGTTTAAAAACCTTTTAAAGCAGATAAATTTGAGAAATGGCTGTCAGAATCCATCTGAATGTCAAAAACAAAGCAAGTTTCATACTTAAGCCATCCTGACACAAAATCAACAAGACTGGACGCAATATATAATGCGTACCACATACCCGTCCCATTCTTGCACGTCCTAGGCATGTCCCACACACTCAATATGTTCAAAAACAGATTTTTAAAATAACAGTCTCCATTTAGTTTGTTTTGCCTCTCTGCCATTGAGGCTTTTCAGGTTTCAAATCCCGCAAAACCTCGGAGAGGTCGCCGCGCTGCGAGATCTCAGTAACATTGAGAACTGCATTGATACGCTCTGATCATGCTTCACTTTAACCGCTGCACACGGACAACACAATTAACATTGCAACATAAAACTATTTTTATATTGTGCCTAAAACTCTCATGAATATATTCTCTGGGTTTATAGACGTTGTTATTGCGTTTATTTTATGTAAACATGCGAGAATCACAGGCTGTCTCTCTGTTATTTTCAATGGGAGCTGCTGTGAGCTACACTCCTGTTCATGTCGTTCTGGGGGAAAGTGAAGTTTGTTCTTTAACGTCTTGATTATTGTTCTTTACAACACTGTTTGTCCTCTTTGTTCCAGACTAATATATATAATATGTCTGAAATTCGGTTTGCGCTTATTAAATTCCACGCAGATTAAACGTAGCAGACACGGATTATTTGTTATAATTGTTTTAGCAAGTTTTCAGGGTATCATGCAGCAGTCTCTTATTAACGTGATGAAAAGCATAAAAAAATGACATTTTTGTAGTATAATATTCATTTACAATTGTCATCGTGTGGATTCTCTATGTTGTTTTGACTGCAGCGACTCTCTGGCACGCAAGGGATTATGGGATACGTGAAAACCCCGAATAAACTCAGTCACCAACATTTCAGCACATCGCTGCTGTCCATCTCTCCTGCTGTGGGGTCAACCTGCTCTGTGTATGAGCATCTATATACTAAAAGCTGAGTGGCCTCTGTATGTGTGTGTCTGCACGTGTGTACCTTTGATCACGGAGAAACTGGAGAGAGCTGACATTTGCCGTTTGCTGTGCTTATGTATTTTGGGATAAGGATGAATGCTGTGAAAATGAAAGTTGATAGGACTAATGTTTTTGGAGAAATTAGGGATATTTGGTAACAACAGTGAACAATGGACGTTGATGTCACCATTAACCCTCTGGGGCCGACGCCATTGTATATGACAGCTAAGACCAAGCTTTACTAAATTATAAATAACTTTTTAATGAAATGAGATAGAAACTTACTGTTTTTTTTTTTTTTGGCTGAAAAGTTAACTCCACGGACGTTTGAGCCAGCCATCGGCCATCTTTGTACTCCTCATAGAAGCTGTGTGATGATGTGGGCAATGTGAGTGTCCAATCGGAATTGGTTCACCGTCACATGGTTTTCCAAAATCCAATCGTAGGGCAGATATACCTCACGTGAAAAGCCAAAATCGTTTTCAGGAGTGATGTGTTACTTGTTGGCCCGTTTGAATAACCCCCTGGGTGCTCCAATAAGTACATACTATTAGTACATACTCAATGTGTCCTGCACCATTATGCACAGTGATCAGTGAAAGCAGACTGAGAGCCTCTGATGACAATGTCACATGCTCAGACAAAGAGTGTGTAACTATCAGCATTGCTCCACTAGTTTACATGTGAATGTTACTGGATAACTCTGTTGCTTTCTCTGCATAAAGCACTGTTTACCATATCAAAATAACAAAATGCATAGACCATTTTGTATATATTGTTCAAAATGTGCATTTGTGTTTATTGTTTGAACCTTTTTGTTGTAGTCTTTTACACAAGACCTCAAATTACCTTTATAAAGTGTCAAAACAGTTGCTTATTATAGTTTGCTGTGTGTTTTGAATAAATGTGTGTGGAAAATTATTTTTCACTTTATTTTTTCCTTGCCTATTTTTGATTGTAAACCTTTATTACACTTATAAAACACACAAAAAAGCATATATATTCTGAAAGCACAGGTTGTCCTGAAAAAAAAAAGAGACATAAAACTTGACTGTGGGATGCAGGGAGAGCTGTTAACAGCAATAATAAAACATTTATGCCAGGCAAGTGAACTGTCCAAATAATGCCCCCGGACCCCAGAGGGTTAATCATTCCCTGGTAACCAGACAAGCTCTAGACAAAGTAAATATCTCAACCTTGCCAGCTGTAAAACATGACACCATCTAAATGTGCCAAATAATAAATACAATTACTCACAAAACTTTCTCATTTTAATTTCCTGCACTTTCAGCTAAAATCATTATAGAAAATTTGCATAATTTATTACCACCCTTGAAAAACGTCAGCTACCTATTTTTGAAACACTACCCAATCTAGAACCTGTGGTTCCCCACGGGCAACACGCTAGTACACTATGTAAGGGGTGCTTAGATTGGATAGCACACAACAGCGAACCAGCCGGCATCACTCTGTCCAGAAAGTTGGAAGAATAGATTTAATTGGTTAACTTACTTTTTTGTTCCAAACTAGAAAACCTAAAAGCCAAAACATACCGATCCACATTTGTGTTTATTTACTATCCCCGTATGGAATCAGACCGCTGCATGCATGTTTAAGAAGACAACACCACCAATTTATTACAATACATGACTTCCCAATTTGACGCTTTATATGAACTGCTGTAAGATTTCACGGATAGGATGTTCACCAAACAGCCTTCGATGACAACGTAATTTTCACAAAAACACACTTTAAATGGACAAAGTACTGAAAGCGGTCTGGAGCAAAACATCGTGCAACTAACAAAAAAATAATAATAATAAAAAGGCACTGCAGAGTAAATTCATCCAATGCTATTGACAAGAGCTATAATCCAATTCAAAAATACTTAATGAAAAAGTTTATATTCACTCTCTTTCTCACGATGCTAAAGCGTCTGACGCAGCTCTCTGCTCTCACAGATTAAAGACAGGTTTTAAATTTTTGTACAGTACAGCAAACGCTATATCATCCAATATTAATGTGTTTTTAACATTTAAACATTATTCATGACCTACGTATAACATAAAATGACATGAAATATAATGCAAAATAATGAAATATGCATTGTATTTAACAATCAAGTTCTGACTGTTACAAATAAAAACATCAAACATCTTGAATTATCATTATTTTATTTTATTCTACTTTACTTTAACATATTTCCAGCCAATTCTGGATGTGCAAAAAGAATAACTAGATTCAACAGCTGTTTCGTTTTAAAAGACCTGCACCCCTACAGCGTCGCTGAAAGCGAATACCTTTATTCACAGATTAGCTTTTGTTTGCCTTTTTCAAATATAAAACTACATGATCTGAGAAACACTTTGCTGTTGTGGCATAAATGACCACACCACCTTTCTTAGCACACTGAGCACACTTGAGTAGCTCCAGAAATTAGCAGCTCTATGGACTGAATTTGCTGCCTTGGGGTGCTGGGACTCAGTTTGGGCCTTATAGGACTCATATTTTAAATACCCAGTGTGTCCCAGGACTCAGAAGCCAAAAATGTGAATGCAAGTGCTTTGGAGATATCAGCTTTGGGTCGGCAGAGTTTATGTTTTTAAATACCAATTTTTGAAATGCAATAAATGATTAATGAATTAGAAAAATAATATTAAGAAATTCATCAGCAATGAAAATAAAAGTTGTAATCCTCATCATTAGCTCACACTGCTCCATTTTTCCAGTTCCACACAGCTGTGCAGTTTTATAAATGTCCTGCCCTGATTGGTATATTCAGTATGTCTCCATACTAAGCGACCTTGAGGTTACAGTTGGTTGGTTTCTGGCGATGATGGTTGAGGCACGCTGTGGGCTGTGGTGCTGAAACCCAATAGGGGCTCCATATTACTGCACACTGAGTGAAACAGTCAACAGCAGTGTTTCGGGGAAGCAGTGGAGTTTTAACACCTACTGTAATGCCCTGCCCTGCTTCCTGCTCTGGATTACATCTAGCCCTACACTATATATGACACACACATACACACATCCTCCCCGCTCCACACTTTCACCTTTTCCACCCATTCATATTCAGAGACTGCTGTCATGCACCTGCTCATGCTCATGTATGCACATTCAAGCTTTTTCCTTTGGCACTTAATACATACTTGTTATAATCTGTAAGTGTTATGTTAATGACAATCAGCAAATACACAAGGCACCTAAAGCACTGAGCATTAGTGATAGAAAACACACTGTCTCACACATTGCATGCACTCTTTTGTTGTTGCCTATATTAGGTAATTGGTAATGAAAACCCCCTCGCATGAGTGCAGGCCTCATTTTAGTAATTACCATGAGGAAGGTGTAATGGAAGCCTTTCCCCCTTGAGCAACACACAATGAAATGGATGCACACACATTAAAACAGGCGTTCTGGGTTTCCATGTTCACATGCAGTGTGGAATGGTAAATTTCATCCTCTGCAGCCACTCTGTCAAACACATGCACATATGGGCCGCTTGTTAAATGACTGGATTTGCCGCCCATTGGGTTCCATATTGAAAGTCACTCCTGGGTGGAGCAGAGCGACAACTCCTGGTGGAAAAATATGAAGGTCAGCAAACTTAAAGCGATCTAATGCATGTTGGTAAAAATGAAGAAGCCTGCTCAATGTTGCAAAACCATCAATACACAGGTTACCAACATCTGTTCAGACAGAAATGTAAAATAAGTAAATAAATAAAATAAAACATATCCTAGACATTAGGTTCTCTGTACTGTAATTTCTGGACTATAAACCCCTACTTTTTTCACATGCTTTGAACAATGCGGCTTTAACATTGATGCTTCTTAATTTGTGAATTTTTACAGGCTTTCTCAGAAGTCAAAATACATCAATTGATGCTGTCGATTTCCTGAAAGCTGCGCTCCTCATGCAGTGCACACAGTGTAAATATAAGGTCTTACCTGTTCGTTTTAGTGAAGAAAAGTCCCGCTCCATCACTTTGCGCAAGAGTTACACCGTCAGATCATTTAGTGGAGCGGAGCCTTCTCCCCCCACCCTTCCCCACCGGTTCTCTGTCTTGGCGCAACAAGTCTGAAAAGTAACAACGCCTCATTAACGTCTCATTTACCACAGACTCCATCCAATCCTGGCTGCACATGATGAAATTGCAAGAAAAAGTTCAAATTACTCAGTTGTCCGTGTGGAGCAGAGACACCGTGTGCGAGCTGGGTGACGTGCGTCAATATTTATGTGTAACACTTCACGGACATAAAAGCATTTACAGTACTGTTTAATTAATAGTTCAAAAATCTTTCTGTCTAACATCTTTCTGTGTAAATATCTCATGTTACAACGTGGAGACCTGCGGCTTATAGACAAGTGCAACCTATTTATGTACAATTTCTTTTATCTTTTTTAAATTAGTGGGCGCGGCTAATATTCAGGTGCACGCTATAGTCCAGAAATTACAGTAATTCTTGAGGCCCATTGGTGTTGGTGCCTATCCCCATGTGACCGGAGTACCTATCTTTGTGGCTGGGACGGCGGTGTGATTCAAACACCGGACTGCTCAAACTGAAGACCAGAACTCTACCAGGTCAGCCAAAGGGGAATTCCCCGCTAGCTAAGCTAGCAGGCTACCGCGTGCTGGGTAATCGGGAGAGTCGGGAGTTTTCCCAGTGGGCTGGTCCAACATGGAGCCATTGTGAGGGGGTGTTATATGACCACCACTAGCTGTTAGGCTACACAGCAAGACACTTGGGCTGCTGTATCTTAAAGAGAAGACATTAAGTGTTATAAAAGTTTTACAATCACGAAAATTCACAAGAAAATAACTTAAGACTGCTTCTTTTGCAATGCTGTTATCTCTTCCAAAGCCTAAGGCAGGGACATACCATTACACGTTTAACACCCCTATGCATCCATTACAGTTAGTTCAATCCAATCAAGCCCTGTGCGCCCAGATGGGACTTGCGCTACCCGTGAGTGAAAAGATGGACAGAAAAAAGCCAGGTGGAGCTGAAAAAGCTAGATTAAGAAAAAGAAAAGTTTTGGAGGAAGATGCTGCCAAGTGTGCAAAGCTCACAGATATTTTTTCAAGAAGACAGAGCGAAGAGGGAAATGGTAAATAGGGCCGGGCATAACAGGCTATATGCCCGTTGATACCAGGATGTCAGCCGTATCAACATTTGGTGGTCCCTCGTTTATCGTGGGAGTTACGTTCTAAAAATAACCTGCGATAAGCGAAATCCGCGAAGTAGTCAGCACTATTTTTTACAATTATTATAGATGTTTTAAGGCTGTAAAACCCCTCACTACACACTTTATACACTTTTCTCAAACAGGCATTAACATTTTCTCACTTTTCTCCCCTGTGTAAACACTCTCTTTTTTCTTCCGGGCGAGAAGATTATAAACAGACACACGCAGAACACAATGCGCATGCTCTCCCTTCGCTCACTGCCTCCAGGGGTACGGATGTGGGACCCGCAAAGAATCCAAGTCCTCTCTCGGTGGCCATGGAGCTCTGCGGCTGCGGTCAACATCCGCATCAAAACAGCGACCGTAGTCTCTGGACCTGTTGCCAGATTTTGGCCGCAACTTCGCACAGCAGAGAGGGGGTGGTGTGAGTGGCCCACTGCTGCGCTTACTGAGCCCGCAGACTCAATAAGCGCATCGGAGGCAGTGAGAGCAATTGCGGTGATGCCGACCGGTGCCGTGACCGGCCCGCCTGATAAGGACGCAGAACACAATGCGCTGTTTAAAAAAGAAAAAAAAGCATTCAAAATTGCACAAAAAAAAAAAAAATCCACGAAACTGCGAGGCCGCAAAAGGTGAACCGCGTTATAGCGAGGGACCACTGTACCACCTCTTCCAGCTACTTACAGTATGGGATTTCACTGCTTAGGTGGTGTACTGGTGAGTTAACAATACCGTTCTTGTTTCAACTAACTAACTTTTACTTTCTATTATAAGCCACCCAATTTTCACAGTCAGTCAGCACATAAATGCTGGATTTAAATGCCACAGCAGAACTATTATTATCTCTGTGCACTGGCTGTTTGTGGGCCAGTTGGATATGAAACTCCCGGGCTGAAAAATGTTCCCATCACGCCCCTGCTAGCAGGAACATCTTTTCAATCTGGACTTCACCTTGCCACACCCAGACTGCATAGCTTGAAGTGAATGAGAGTCCACAGCTCCCTCTTGGAACTGCCAGTCCAAGTCACTATCCCAGCCAGAGCTGGTACCATTTACAACCGTGTGGACTTAGACAATGTAGATAACATACTTTCAAGAAACTCAAAATGGGTGAATACCCATCAAGCAATTTCTTGAAATCAAGTTTTTTCCGTTATTGACTTGTACTTGTAGAATCAGAATCTGGTGGCCATCAAGTTGACATTTTTGGTCAATGTATGGGAGCGTGCGATTATGCTACAATTTACCACAACCACCACACACACACACACACAAAAAACGCACCACACCCTGGAGGGTAAACACCCAGTTGGGACAACCAGTCTCTCCCCATATCTTGAAAATAACCATCTTTCTGAAACAAAGAGATCCCCTTGGCATTTTCCTGTTGCTGGAGTCCTCAGCGTGAAGGTACCTGTATGTTGGATCATTCTCAGAGAAACACGCCAAATGACATTCCCTCACAATATAAGTGGTACTCCTTATTTCAGTCTCCCAAAGCGTCCGCTCATTTGTTCTAGTCTTGTATAACTAGGATTAAGTATTATATATTGAGCTAAGACCTGTAGTGCAGGTATTTTGTGGCATAGGAGTTGGTCAACCAACCTATAGACTGGGGTTCATTTCTCCGTGTGTGCTTCAGTCTGCCTATGTCCTTGAACAATCAATCAATCAATCAATCAATTTATTTATATAGCGCCAAATCACAACAAACAGTTGCCCCAAGGCGCTTTATATTGTAAGGCAAGGCCATACAATAATTATGTAAAACCCCAACAGTCAAAACGACCCCCTGTGAGCAAGCACTTGGCTACAGTGGGAAGGAAAAACTCCCTTTTAACAGGAAGAAACCTCCAGCAGAACCAGGCTCAGGGAGGGGCAGTCTTCCGCTGGGACTGGTTGGGGCTGAGGGAGAGAACCAGGAAAAAGACATGCTGTGGAGGGGAGCAGAGATCGATCACTAATGATTAAATGCAGAGTGGTGCATACAGAGCAAAAAGAGAAAGAAACAGTGCATCATGGGAACCCCCAGGCAGTCTACATCTATAGCAGCATAACTAAGGGATGGTTCAGGGTCACCTGATCCAGCCCTAACTATAAGCTTTAGCAAAAAGGAAAGTTTTAAGCCTAATCTTAAAAGTAGAGAGGGTGTCTGTCTCCCTGATCTGAATTGGGAGCTGGTTCTACAGGAGAGGAGCCTGAAAGCTGAAGGCTCTGCCTCCCATTCTACTCTTACAAACCCTAGGAACTACAAGTAAGCCTGCAGTCTGAGAGCGAAGCGCTCTATTGGGGTGATATGGTACTACGAGGTCCCTAAGATAAGATGGGACCTGATTATTCAAAACCTTATAAGTAAGAAGAAGAATTTTAAATTCTATTCTAGAATTAACAGGAAGCCAATGAAGAGAGGCCAATATGGGTGAGATATGCTCTCTCCTTCTAGTCCCCGTCAGTACTCTAGCTGCAGCATTTTGAATTAACTGAAGGCTTTTTAGGGAACGTTTAGGACAACCTGATAATAATGAATTACAATAGTCCAGCCTAGAGGAAATAAATGCATGAATTAGTTTTTCAGCATCACTCTGAGACAAGACCTTTCTGATTTTAGAGATATTGCGTAAATGCAAAAAAGCAGTCCTACATATTTGTTTAATATGCGCTTTGAATGACATATCCTGATCAAAAATGACTCCAAGATTTCTCACAGTATTACTAGAGGTCAGGGTAATGCCATCCAGAGTAAGGATCTGGTTAGACACCATGTTTCTAAGATTTGTGGGGCCAAGTACAATAACTTCAGTTTTATCTGAGTTTAAAAGCAGGAAATTAGAGGTCATCCATGTCTTTATGTCTGTAAGACAATCCTGCAGTTTAGCTAAATGGTGTGTGTCCTCTGGCTTCATGGATAGATAAAGCTGGGTATCATCTGCGTAACAATGAAAATTTAAGCAATACCATCTAATAATACTGCCTAAGGGAAGCATGTATAAAGTGAATAAAATTGGTCCTAGCACAGAACCTTGTGGAACTCCATAATTAACTTTAGTCTGTGAAGAAGATTCCCCATTTACATGAACAAATTGTAATCTATTAGACAAATATGATTCAAACCACCGCAGCGCAGTGCCTTTAATACCTATGGCATGCTCTAATCTCTGTAATAAAATTTTATGGTCAACAGTATCAAAAGCAGCACTGAGGTCTAACAGAACAAGCACAGAGATGAGTCCACTGTCCGAGGCCATAAGAAGATCATTTGTAACCTTCACTAATGCTGTTTCTGTACTATGATGAATTCTAAAACCTGACTGAAACTCTTCAAATAGACCATTCCTCTGCAGATGATCAGTTAGCTGTTTTACAACTACCCTTTCAAGAATTTTTGAGAGAAAAGGAAGGTTGGAGATTGGCCTATAATTAGCTAAGATAGCTGGGTCAAGTGATGGCTTTTTAAGTAATGGTTTAATTACTGCCACCTTAAAAGCCTGTGGTACATAGCCAACTAACAAAGATAGATTGATCATATTTAAGATTGAAGCATTAAATAATGTAGGGCTTCCTTGAGCAGCCTGGTAGGAATGGGGTCTAATAAACATGTTGATGGTTTGGATGAAGTAACTAATGAAGATAACTCAGACAGAACAATCGGAGAGAAAGAGTCTAACCAAATACCGGCATCACTGAAAGCAGCCAAAGATAACGATACATCTTTGGGATGGTTATGAGTAATTTTTTCTCTAATAGTTAAAATTTTGTTAGCAAAGAAAGTCATGAAGTCATTACTAGTTAAAGTTAATGGAATACTCAGCTCAATAGAGCTCTGACTCTTTGTCAGCCTGGCTACAGTGCTGAAAAGAAACCTGGGGTTGTTCTTATTTTCTTCAATTAGTGATGAGTAGAAAGATGTCCTAGCTTTACGGAGGGCTTTTTTATAGAGCAACAGACTCTTTTTCCAGGCTAAGCGAAGATCTTCTAAATTAGTGAGACGCCATTTCCTCTCCAACTTACGGGTTATCTGCTTTAAGCTACGAGTTTGTGAGATATACCACAGAGTCAGGCACTTCTGATTTTAAGCTCTCTTTTTTAGAGGAGCTACAGCATCCAAAGTTGTCTTCAATGAGGATGTAAAACTATTGACGAGATACTCTATCTCACTTACAGAGTTTAGGTAGCTACTCTGCACTGTGTTGGTATATGGCATTAGAGAACATAAAGAAGGAATCATATCCTTAAACCTAATTACAGCGCTTTCTGAAAGACTTCTAGTGTAATGAAACTTATTCCCCACTGCTGGGTAGTCCATCAGAGTAAATGTAAATGTTATTAAGAAATGATCAGACAGAAGGGAATTTTCAGGGAATACTGTTAAGTCTTCTATTTCCATACCATAAGTCAGAACAAGATCTAAGATATGATTAAAGTGGTGGGTGGACTCATTTACTTTTTGAGCAAAGCCAATAGAGTCTAATAATAGATTAAATGCAGTGTTGAGGCTGTCATTCTCAGCATCTGTGTGGATGTTAAAATCGCCCACTATAATTATCTTATCTGAGCTAAGCACCAAGTCAGACAAAAGGTCTGAAAATTCACAGAGAAACTCACAGTAATGACCAGGTGGACGACAGATAAAAACAAATAAAACTGGTTTTTGGGACTTCCAATTTGGATGGACAAGACTAAGAGTCAAGCTTTCAAATGAATTAAAGCTCTGTCTGGGTTTTTGATTAATTAATAAGCTGGAATGGAAGATTGCTGCTAATCCTCTGCCCCGGCCCGTGCTACAAGCATTCTGACAGTTAGTGTGACTCGGGGGTGTTGACTCATTTAAACTAACATATTCATCCTGCTGTAACCAGGTTTCTGTAAGGCAGAATAAATCAATATGTTGATCAATTATTATATCATTTACCAACAGGGACTTAGAAGAGAGAGACCTAATGTTTAATAGACCACATTTAACTGTTTTAGTCTGTGGTGCAGTTGAAGGTGCTATATTATTTTTTCTTTTGAATTTTTATGCTTAAATAGATTTTTGCTGGTTATTGGTAGTCTGGGAGCAGGCACCGTCTCTACGGGGATGGGGTAATGAGGGGATGGCAGGGGGAGAGAAGCTGCAGAGAGGTGTGTAAGACTACAACTCTGCTTCCTGGTCCCAACCCTGGATAGTCACGGTTTGGAGGATTTAAGAAAATTGGCCAGATTTCTAGAAATGAGAGCTGCTCCATCCAAAGTGGGATGGATGCCGTCTCTCCTAACAAGACCAGGTTTTCCCCAGAAGCTTTGCCAATTATCTATGAAGCCCACCTCATTTTTTGGACACCACTCAGACAGCCAGCAATTCAAGGAGAACATGCGGCTAAACATGTCACTCCCGGTCTGATTGGGGAGGGGCCCAGAGAAAACTACAGAGTCTGACATTGTTTTTGCAAAGTTACACACCGATTTAATGTTAATTTTAGTGACCTCCGATTGGCGTAACCGGGTGTCATTACTGCCGACGTGAATTACAATCTTACCAAATTTACGCTTAGCCTTAGCCAGCAGTTTCAAATTTCCTTCAATGTCGCCTGCTCTGGCCCCCGGAAGACAATTGACTATGGTTGCTGGTGTCGCCAACTTCACATTTCTCAAAACAGAGTCGCCAACAACCAGAGTTTCATCCTCAGCGGGTGTGTCGTCGAGTGGGGAAAAACGGTTAGAGATGTGAACAGGTTGGCGGTGTACACGGGGCTTCTGTTTAGGGCTACGCTTCCTCCTCACAGTCACCCAGTCGGCCTGCCTTCCCGGCTGCTCGGGATCTGCCAGAGGGAAACTAACGGCGGCTAAGCTACCTTGGTCCGCACCGACTACAGGGGCCTGGCTAGCTGTAGAATTTTCCACGGTGCGGAGCCGAGTCTCCAATTCGCCCAGCTTGGCCTCCAAAGCTACGAATAAGCCACACTTATTACAAGTACCGTTACTGCTAAAGGAGGCCGAGGAATAACTAAACATTTCACACCCAGAGCAGAAAAGTGCGGGAGAGACAGGAGAAGCCGCCATGCTAAATCGGCTAAGAGCTAGTAGCTACGCTAAGCTAGCGGATTCCTAAAAACACGCAAAGTGAATAATGTGTAAATAATTTAGAGGTGATTCAGCAGAAGGAGTGCTTTAGTTAAGGCACATAAAGATTATACTGGGAAACAAATCGTAATCTAGATAACTAGATCAATCTAACTGCGCAGATTAAACAGCTAACAGATACAGAAAAACACCGCTGTGCTCCGGAACAGGAAGTGATACAATACCGCAGTGAGAGCCAACCACCTGTGTTGTCTGGGGGAGCAACCTGAGATGGATTGGTGTCTCATTAATGGGGAAATGCTGACTCTAATCCTTGTCATGACTGAAGAAGATATTATGCAAAAGAACACGTGTTTATTGATTATAGTATGTTTACAGTTTATGTGTCGACTACTTATGCATTTTATTAATAAGCCACTGTTTGTTGCGTATTAAGTGGTTTGAATTGTATTTACATTATATTAGCATAAGCTAAAGTGATCTTTTGTAACTGCCAGTAAATGCTATTATTGTGTAACTATTGTGCACCTGCTGAGTGTGTATGAAAAAACAAGAAACTATGTAGACAGACTGTGAGGAACTGATAAATGGGTCAGACATTCCGCGGCTAGAATGAGACATGGTTGAATGCATACAACAACTCCTTTTTAGGTAATTATCCTGAAGGACACCGCGTGTCAAGCACAGAAGACTGCACTGTGCGCAGGATGATAAGTGGACCAATCAAGAAAGAATACAACATCTTAACGTAGTGACGCAATGTTTAGACAGAAACTCAGATAGTATATATGGGTTCAGGGAGAGGTAGATGGGGTTCCTGCTCAGCGCCTGATTGCTCGGGCAAACTAAGCATGAACCCAGAGACTCTCTGTTATTGTTACTTTGGCTCATTCTCTGTATTAAAGGCGAGGTCAATCTGAGAACTGGACTGAGTCCTGGTCATCTTTCCCCCTCTCATCAACAGACACATGGGGTGTGACCGAGGTAAATTGTTCAACAATTTCATGTTGCTGTTTTGGGTTTACAGTTGTGTGATACTGTAGTAAAAAGGTCCGCTCCAACATGATACAATATACTTAGATGAGCACCAGCTAGATGATTCTCAGGGCCAGTGCAGGACATAATTCGAAAATTATTGCTGTGGTTTGCTGTAATTGTAGAACCCAAAAATGCAGACATGTGAAACTCCAAGGATGAGATAATTATTCTGTGGTTTATTAACTGAGTCCAGTAAAAGTCATACACAGTTTGTGAGATCCCAGGGTATCCCCAAACACAGTGGAAGCAAGAAGTCGATGACAGCAGGGAGGACAACAAGGAACCAGGAAAAACCAGAGGAGCACAGGGAATGTCCAGAGAATAATATGAATTCTCACAATACGAGGTGCGGAGCAGACCAGTGAAAGGCAATGACAAATACAAGGCAAACTAAGTCAGACGATGTCAAATAATGAACCGCCCACGAGAACACAGAACCGGTGTGCTTAAATGTTGAATACTGAAACAACTACACAGGTGCATAACAAACAAAAGCAGGAAACCAAAACGCATGTGTGAAATAAAGTGGTGTACAAATGACAGAACAAAACAGACAAGGACAGTGATCAAAAAGCAACGGGCAACCAAAGGTGAGTGAACAAATAAATAACAAAACCCAAACATGACCGTAGTAAGAGGAATAACCACAATGTAAAAAATAATTTTTGCTTTTATTTCCTTCAAATTATTGTTTTGAGTCAAGCCAACTAAATTTTGCCAAAAAGTTGAGACAACTCGAAATGTTAAGTTTTGATCCATTCAACGTGTGAAATAGTACAGTCAACTCAGAAATATGGGTTTGGCCAACTTGTCCAATAAGTTGGCAGGTTTCGCACATGCTCAGAACACCGCCCCTGCACTGTTCCCTTTGTCAACCCGTGCGTGCATCCACACCATGCGTCCACTGCTATTAATCCAGTATTGCAAATTTTCCTTGCCTCATGGTGGACTAAAGCAGAGAATTTTATTTAATGATAAGCAGTGTAGAAGGTGGGTTCATAATTTTATTTTTACCAATATGAGTGTTGTAATGTTTGGCTAAACCTAAAGAGGGTGCCTGTCAGTCAGTGTAATGTTTGTTTGCTGCATGTGAGTATCTTTTGCTACCAAGAGTCTGTTGGCCAATGTTAGTGATGTTGCTAATGATTTGCTAGGTCTTGCTAATGTTAGTTGGAAAGTAAATTCAGACAATGCAGGTGGGAAAATATACATTACAAGTACAGAATCTTGGTGAAGTTTGCTGCATAAAATGTTTGCTACTGGTGTGTAACATTAGACACCATTATTTGAATACTTTGAATAACCCCCATGTTAGCTTGTTAAACATGTTGGTCAAACTGTCTGATGCTGTCAATTTTTGTGCTGTTTTGTGCTGTTTGTTCTCTATCTGGCGTCTACCACGTAAACTCTGCTGAATGGAGTGAACCCAGAGGCTCACTCTATTGACTTTTCAGTTCATTCAGTGGATTGCTTGTCAGTTTTAACTATTTATTTGAAATTAGAGACACTTAGAGCTAATTTGTGATACTTGAGTCTAGCTGTTGAGCTAAGATAAGTCGGTGAAACAAAAAAAAACTGTTTAGCCTCACTAATAATTATTTAATTGCTTCAAATATTCATGTAAACAAGGTATTTTAAGTTGGAGAAACTTGGTTATGAGTTGAAATTACTCAAAATAATTAGTTAGTTACAATTAGAGGTGAGTTAAGATTACTTGAGTTACTTACTTCAATAGAAACTGAGTTATGAGTTGAAATTACTTGAAATAATAAACTAGTCTTGAGATTACTTGCAACAAAAATGTGTTTGACAAAAACCACAATGCAATTAATCCTGTAGGCCACACTGATTTGTAGAGCTTTCAAGAGAAGGTTCTGGCTGCAGACTGCAGTAAACACTCTGAAGGCTGCAGCTAGAGCCTGGGCTTTTATGTCTGACTGTAGGCTACGTATGAATGTTGACTGTAGGCTACGTAAGAATGTTAACTATGTCTCCTTTTTTCACAGGAAGACAGAGAATTCGATTGCATAGGTAATCATATGAAGTGGACATGTACGTTCTGCACATTTTTTTCAGCTAACCAGCGCAGTTATAATTACAGACTACAGGTTAAAACATGGACATTATAGCAGGCCCTCAAGGTAGAACTCCTAACAGTCTTGAAGAGGAGAGAGAAACTCTGCTGGATGAAGTCAAGAAGAAGAAGCCAGACTGTTGATTCACTGATGGGCTGAACTTTTGCATTGTGCAGATAGGAAATTGTTGCGAACAAGCCACTTGTGACTGAGATTGAAAGCAGATGGCCAGCATTGTTTTCAGAAAGACAGGTAAGTTCCAACATCATCCACATGTTCCCTCTTCATCACAATTAAAATAATTTTGACATATACTGTATTTTTCTCATTCTTGACTAAAAAAAATACATAATATTCAAGTTTAGTCATTCTGAAATCTACCCCTATTTGTAGTATGTCTAATAATTTACATGTTTAGCATAGCAAACCGTTATAATGCAACTGAACATTTGTGTCAATTTTACAATTTTTTGAGCCAGGGATGAGCAAACTGTTCTTCTGCATGGTTTAATATTTTTTTGTTTTATGTCCACTCCTTAAAGATTGGTGCCAAGTTTACATGTCTTGTGTCTGCTGACCTCCTGAAGTCTTTCTTGAGTAGTCTTGACCGGCATTTGCCAAGGCTGATCGACTTATATGAAGCACGGAAGAGATGCAAAAACAAAACTGGGACACGACACAGAGCTCCATAGACTTCTTGAATCTCTGGATTCTGACGTAAGTGAATAGTAAACACAATAGCCATGTTTGGCATGGTAATTTGTTTAGAAAAAATGTACTGATTTATGAAATCATTGCATCATGACATCATCTGTTTAGATTCTGGTTCTCAGGCACCGCTGGGTTGGACTAACAAGAATCTAGTCCATCCCAGCTGTGCTTGGAAAATGGATAAACAGATGATGACCTCAAGTCATAATGTTAAGGTCCCCTTTGTTACGGAAGTACCTTAGGGTAAATAAAACCAATTTATCTGAAGACACGTGTGAGCATATTTTGTTTCTGAAACGCTCACATTTTTCTTCTAACCCTAACCCTTCTGTAAATGCTATGATCAAGGTGTACAATGGTGGGGTCAGAGTCCAACTATACTGTTTAAAGCTAAATGACCATACATCTATTACATAAGCTGTACACATTGTTCATTGGACTCCTCACTCTAAAAATGGTGCACTTTGACATTTTTGTCATAATTGTTACAAAAGCAGATATGGGCTTTCGTATGGGTTCATCTGATGTGAAAATTGTGGTCTCAATTGTGTTTTGGGATAAATTCTGATTTCTATGGCCCTAAAGCCCAAATGCCTGTTTTGATGTTGTTGCAGAACTCCATCTAGAACAAGAGATCTGCAGCACTTCTTGGCCTTCCATTCTTCTTGAAAGAGGATCCCTTGAACTTCATCTAATTCTCCAAGGTGTGTTTGAAAGGCCTGTCATGATAACACATTTTTTAGGATGATATACAGTTGTATGTAAAAGGTTTGGGCACCCCTGATGACGTCCATGATTTTCCTTTATAAATCATTGGTTGTTTGGATCAGCAATTTCAGTTAAATATATCATATAGCAGACAAACACAGTGATATTTGAGAAGTGAAATGAAGTTCATAGGATTTACAGAAAGTGTGCAATAATTCTTTAAACACAATTAGGCAGGTGCATAAATTTGGGCACCCCAACAGAAAAAAAAAATACATCAGTATTTAGTAGATTCTCCTTTTGCAGAAATAACAGCCTCTAAATGCTTCCTGTAGCTTCCAGTGCGAGTCTGGATTCTGGTTGAAGGTATTTTGGACCATTCTTCTTTACAAAACATCTCAAGTTTGTTGGTTTCTGAGCATGGACAGCCCACTTAAAATCACACCACAGATTTTCAATAATATTCAGGTCTGGGGACTGAGATGGCCATTCCAGAACATTGTACTTGTTCCTCTGCATGAATGCCTTAGTACAGGGGTGGCCAAGTTCGGTCCTCGAGAGCCACATTCCTGACACTCTTAGCTGTCTCCCTGCTCCAACACACCTGAATCCAATGAAAGGCTCATTAAAAGTCTGCTAACAAGTCTTTCATTGGATTCAGGTGTGTTGGAGCAGGGAGACAACTAAGAGTGTCAGGAATGTGGCTCTCGAGGACTGAACTTGGCCACCCCTGCCTTAGTAGATTTTGAGCAGTGTTTAGGGTCGTTGTCTTGTTGAAAGATCCAGCCCCTGGCGCAACTTCAACTTTGTCACTGATTCATGAACATTGTTCTGAAGAATCTGCTGATATTGACTGGAATCCATGTGACCCTCAACTTTAACAAGATTCCCAGTACCTGCACAGCCACAGCATGATGGAACCACCTCCAAATTTTACTGTAGGTAGCAAGTGTTTTTTTTTTGAATGCTGTGTTCTTTTTCAGCCATGCATGCCACCCCTTGTTATGTCCAAATAACTCAATTTTAGTTTCATCAGTCCACAGCACCTTATTCCAAAATGAAGCTGGCTTGTCCAAATGTGCTTTAGCATACCTCAAGCGACTGTTTGTGCGTGTACGCACAAAAGGCTTCCTCTGCATTACAGCATCATACAGCATCTCTTTGTGCAAAGTGCACTGTATAGTTGAACGATGCACAGAGACACTATCTGCAGCAAGCTCATGTTGTAGGTCTTTGGAGCAGGTCTGTGGGTTGACTATGACTGTTCTCACCATCCTTCGCTTCAGCTTATCTGAGATTTTTCTTGGCCTGCCACTTCGGGCCTTAACTAGTACTGTGCCTGTGGTCTTCCATTTCTTCACTATGCTCCTCACAGTGGAAACTGACAGCTGAAATCTCTGAGACATCTTTTTGTGTCCTTCCCCTAAACCATGATGTCGAACAATCTTTGTTTTCAGGTCATTTGAGAGTTGTTTAGAGTCTCCCTTGTTTCCACTCATTTAGAAGAGATGCAAAGAGGGGAAACATTTGCAGTTGCAAATGGCCACCTAAATACCCTTTCTCATGATTGGATTCACCTGTGTAAGGAGGTTGTTAGATAATATCTGTGTTAATTCTTTGTTTTATGTTAGCTATTAAGTATTTGTATTATTTGTTTGGAAGTTCTGAGAAATATGTTAAGTTTTACTCTATCATGTGTCCAAGTTTCAGACACAGGGAGAGCTCCCCCTGTTGCTGAGAGCCAGTAACATTAGAAATGTGAGACTAAACCACACCCATGTTAACACCCACAAGGTATAAGTGTTGTATGACTCATTTTAGGGGCCTTTCACAAGATGGGCACTGTCTGTGAGGGTCCCAGGCCTGGTTTCTAATGTGACCTTGAATACACCAAAATGAGGAATACAATGGTTTGGTTTTTGGTAAGGGGCAGAATTTTACATAAAAGAAACGGGTAGAAGTAACAAGGTCAAGGGTCAATGAGCTTCCCAAACCAATTGTGTGTTCCATTAATTAGTGCTAAATGTATTCAAATCAATAAAATGACAAGGGTGCCCAAATTTATGCACCTGCCTGATTTTGTTTAAATAATTATTCCACAGTTTCTGTAAATACTAGAAACTTCATTTCACTTCTCAAATATCAGTGTGTTCGTCTGCTATATGATATATTTAACTGAAATTTCTGATCCAGACAACCAATGATTTATAAAGGAAATTCATGAAAATTATCAGGGGTGCCCAAACCTTTGCATACAACTTTATTTTCTCAGAAACTATCACGATAAACAATAGTATTGCTGGTGCCGTGTTCGGACCATTTTATGCCACTGATGTATTGATATTAGAGCATAATAATCTAAGTACATCCTTTTTCACAGCAATGAACTTTTAAATCTCAAGAGTATTAAACATTGGAATTAAAATGTAGAAAAGAAATATTAAAATATCTTTGATAATTAAAACATTAATAAATAAACTACAATCAAACAAATAAAATTGACTGACTTTTAACAATAAAATCAGATTAATATTGTGTATTAAATAATTTTATATTATAAATAATGAATACACAACTGGAATGGCTGCTTTTCCATATTTTGTGCTGCCTGTCAGTCCAATTATGTAAATAAACTCACATGTAAACGATATGTCGAAGATATGTCCAGAAAACAACTATTGTTGCATTTTATATATCGAATGATAAGTCAATATAGTTATTATCGTGACAGGCCTAGTTAGGGTCACATTCGGAGGGTGGGAACTCTGCAGAACTACACCATCAATAAGTAGAATCCTTTTGAATGCATATACAATATAGACATTGTGTGTTCTGCTATATTTCAGACCACTGACTCCATGGAGGCACCAGTGATAAAAGAAGTGGATGTTGGCCTACTGATCATCTCAGACCAAAATGAGGAGATGACAGCCCAGAACATCGTGGATGTTGCAGTAATCCTGGAGGAGCTCATTGTTTTGCGTGAGTTGCGAGATGTACCAAACAGCTTTGCGATGCTGATTGGACTACTTTACTGCATCAGCATTGACTATCCTAAGGGACTGAAGTACACCTTCGAGATCATTCAGAAGGTAAACATGGACATTGGGGAAGCACTTGCTCTGTTCAGGTTCATGGACTTCAAGATGACTCAAGTTGCTCAAGATGGCCTTTCTCAACACAGGATTTGTGTCAGATTCAAACCTCGACAGCTGCAGTTAAGAGTAAGCCTTTATGATACATGCTGTAAAAAAAAAAAAAAAAAAAAAAAAAAAATCGCAAGTAAATTTAACTTAAAATAATTTGTAACCTCGCTGCCTTAAAATTTTGATTAAGGGTAGCATATTATTTCAGGTAATTTCAACTCACAACTAAGTTGAAATTACTTGATATAGCTGGTTAGCCTGATTTAAAAGTGAGTTGAAATTACTCGAGTATCATTGTTGATAGAACAAAAATATTTGTTTACTTTACTAAAAAAGAAAGTTCCCTGAACAAAGCAATAAGTCATGTGAACTTGGTCTTTAAAGTTGGAGACACTTAGGTGTGAGTTGAAATTACTTGACATAACTTGTTAGCCTGATTTAAAAGTGAGTTGAGATTACTTGAGTATCGTTGTTGATAGAACAAAAATATTTGTTTATTTGACTATAAAAAGAAAGTTCCCAGAACAAAGCAATAAGTCATGTGAACTTGGTCTTTAAAGTTGGAGACACTAAGTTGTGAGTTCAAATGACCTAAAATAATTTGCTAGCCTTAATCAAAATTTTAAGGCAGCGAGGTTACAAATTATTTTAAGTTGAGTCTACTTGGAAATTTTTACAGTGCACATGGAAATAAATAGTAACTAAGGGGTGAGTGCAGCAGAATAAACCAGCCCAGTCTCATGTTTTTTTGAGTCCTGACGGGGTTTTTCTTAACTCACTATTACTAACCCTACTCCTACCCCCAACACTAACCTTAACCATAACATAACCCTACTCCTTTCCCCAACCCTAACCATAACCCTGACCATAACCACCTGCGACCCCCCCAACCCCGCTACACTTTTAATTACGTGCAGCCATCACGTAATTAATTAGAATGAATTCATGCTGCCATGACAAAAATTTGGCACTTGTTGTGAAAATATGACGAACCAATAGATTAATGTATATTTCGCGCTGCTGAATCATGACTTGCCGTGAGACTGGGTTGGAATAAACACGAATAAGAACAACTATGAAAGCAATAATAAAATGATCAAACCTAAATGACAATCAGTACCAACTAGTGATGAACACCAAAATCCAGAATACCACGAAACAAAACCCCAAAATAAACTAAGAACTCAAAAACACGGCAAAACGGGCTGATGGGTGGAACTGCCACAACTATTGTTCTTGAATTTTAGTTTAGGCTTTTATACCTAGTCTAGCTGGCAGAACTAAATTTGGTAAGAACTGATAAGAACACATCTTAATTAGGGTTGGGTATCAAGAACCGGTTCTTTTCGGGTATTGTTAAGAAATCATTTGATCCACCGATATCAACAGTCTTTTTGCTTAATGATTCCCTTATCGGTCCTTCAGAGCAGCCGTTGTTTTTGAGGGTGTTTGTCAGGAAAATTATCATTTCTTTACGTTGATTACAAACTCTGCAGCGGGTCTGGAATCAACCCTTTCTGTAGCGTGACTCCAGTTTGAAGCTTGAACCATTGAACCAATGCTTCGATCCGCTGGCTCATTGGTTCTTTGATTCGCTGTTCTTCAGAAGTGGCAAGTCCGCTTCTTAACCCCTCTCAAAGCCATTAAAATATCATGAGTCACTTTTGTGTGGATTAAAGTCACTAACTGGGTCAGTTAGTGACTTTAGTCAGTTAGTCAGTAACTAACTCTTGTCTTGTTACAGTTAAGACATGAGAATCATCCTCCATTCCGTTGGCACAGCTCCAAACACTGTGCGGCTCTCTGCTGAGACAGAGTCCGGTCAGAATTAATAACTTCAAAATGAATTACTGCTCTAAATAAAATGACACGTCCTTCCAAACGCTGTAATACAGACAATAAACTACAATAGACTAAAACATTTTTTCCTCCCAAAATGAGACGTACTGCATTCTTTATGAATTACATCCTGACGTGTAGCACAGTCATCTGCAAGAGTTCAGCTCAGATGTGTGGAAAGATATTCATGTCAATAATTGTTGTGTGGGCCGCTGAAGAGGAGGTACTGCTGGCCCACCACCACCAGAGGGCGCCCCGCCTGGAGTGCAGGCTCCAGGCTCCGGAGGGCGCTGCCGCTGAAGAGGAGCAGCCCAGGTGACAGCCGTCACCCATCACCTGAAACAGCTGACATCCATCAGCTGAGGGGTATATCAGCTGGACGGCATCTCCATCTCATTGCCGAGATATCGTTCTACCAGGAAGGTAACGCACTCAGCCAGTCATCATATTTCTGAGGACTAACCTGTTTTTGCTTGTGCTTAAGACAGCTGAAGACTGAACTTGATCCATATCGGATAAGTACCCTTCACTGCAATATTGTTTGTGACTAGAGGTGGAGGTGGTGTTTCCACCCTACGTGTTGCTGGGTGCAGCCGCACCCACATCTGACTGTTTCTGTTCCTCGCCAGCAGTACCGGATCCGACGAGCGGAGGCAGTGGCCACCTGGGAGTTCGGGACTTGGCGGCTCCAGTATTCCCGGGGTTCGGTGGCAGAGGAAATCGGGTGGTTCCGGTTCGACTCGGACGGACGTCTCCTATCGTCGAGCCTGCCCACACGTCACCAGTGGAATTGGTTTATTCTTACAATTGTGATCTGTTGTGTTTGTTGTGCGAATTCACAACAGTAAAACCGTGTTATTTGACTTCTTCATTGTCCGTTCATTTGCGCCCCCTGTTGTGGGTCCGTGTTCCTCACTTTCCCCAACAAATAATGTCTGAAAGGAAATGCTTTTGACAAAATCTACAGATTTTGTTTATTTCTATTTATGTCCAGAGATCAAGGATCCACCATGTAGAGATTATTATGTCCAGAGTTTAAGGATCCAGTGACCAATTTCATATTTATTTACTTTAAGACTCAATAAAATGTTGTTGACATAGAAAACCTGTAAAGCCTACTTTTAGTACACAGAAAATTCACAAGAGGTATCGATAAGGGAATCGATAAGGAATCGGGGCGATAAGCAGAATCGATAATCAATCAATCAATTTCAATCAATCAATTTTTTATATAGCGCCAAATCACAACAAACAGTTGCCCCAAGGCGCTTTATATTGTAAGGCAAGGCCATACAATAATTATGTAAAACCCCAATGGTCAAAACGACCCCCTGTGAGCAAGCACTTGGCTACAGTGGGAAGGAAATACTCCCTTTTAACAGGAAGAAACCTCCAGCAGAACCAGGCTCAGTGAGGGGCAGTCTTCTGCTGGGACTGGTTAGGGCTGAGGGAGAGAACCAGGAAAAAGACATGCTGTGGAGGGGAGCAGAGATCGATCACTAATGATTAAATGCAGAGTGGTGCATACAGAGCAAAAAGAGAAAGAAACAGTGCATCATGGGAACCCCCCAGCAGTCTACCTCTATAGCAGCATAACTAAGGGATGGTTCAGGGTCACCTGATCCAGCCCTAACTATAAGCTTTAGCAAAAAGGAAAGTTTTAAGCCTAATCTTAAAAGTAGAGAGGGTGTCTGTCTCCCTGATCTGAATTGGGAGCTGGTTCCACAGGAGAGGAGCCTGAAAGCTGAAGGCTCTGCCTCCCATTCTACTCTTACAAACCCTAGGAACTACAAGTAAGCCTGCAGTCTGAGAGCGAAGCGCTCTATTGGGGTGATATGGTACTACGAGGTCCCTAAGATAAGATGGGACCTGATTATTCAAAACCTTATAAGTAAGAAGAAGAATTTTAAATTCTATTCTAGAATTAACAGGAAGCCAATGAAGAGAGGCCAATATGGGTGAGATATGCTCTCTCCTTCTAGTCCCCGTCAGTACTCTAGCTGCAGCATTTTGAATTAACTGAAGGCTTTTTAGGGAACTTTTAGGACAACCTGATAATAATGAATTACAATAGTCCAGCCTAGAGGAAATAAATGCATGAATTAGTTTTTCAGCATCACTCTGAGACAAGACCTTTCTGATTTTAGAGATATTGCGTAAATGCAAAAAAGCAGTCCTACATATTTGTTTAATATGCGCTTTGAATGACATATCCTGATCAAAAATGACTCCAAGATTTCTCACAGTATTACTAGAGGTCAGGGTAATGCCATCCAGAGTAAGGATCTGGTTAGACATCATGTTTCTAAGATTTGTGTGGCCAAGTACAATAACTTCAGTTTTATCTGAGTTTAAAAGCAGGAAATTAGAGGTCATCCATGTCTTTATGTCTGTAAGACAATCCTGCAGTTTAGCTAATTGGTGTGTGTCCTCTGGCTTCATGGATAGATAAAGCTGGGTATCATCTGCGTAACAATGAAAATTTAAGCAATACCGTCTAATAATACTGCCTAAGGGAAGCATGTATAAAGTGAATAAAATTGGTCCTAGCACAGAACCTTGTGGAACTCCATAATTAACTTTAGTCTGTGAAGAAGATTCCCCATTTACATGAACAAATTGTAATCTATTAGACAAATATGATTCAAACCACTGCAGCGCAGTGCCTTTAATACCTATGGCATGCTCTAATCTCTGTAATAAAATTTTATGGTCAACAGTATCAAAAGCAGCACTGAGGTCTAACAGAACAAGCACAGAGATGAGTCCACTGTCCGAGGCCATAAGAAGATCATTTGTAACCTTCACTAATGCTGTTTCTGTACTATGATGAATTCTAAAACCTGACTGAAACTCTTCAAATAGACCATTCCTCTGCAGATGATCAGTTAGCTGTTTTACAACTACCCTTTCAAGAATTTTTGAGAGAAAAGGAAGGTTGGAGATTGGCCTATAATTAGCTAAGATAGCTGGGTCAAGTGATGGCTTTTTAAGTAATGGTTTAATTACTGCCACCTTAAAAGCCTGTGGTACATAGCCAACTAACAAAGATAGATTGATCATATTTAAGATCGAAGCATTAAATAATGGTAGGGCTTCCTTGAGCAGCCTGGTAGGAATGGGGTCTAATAAACATGTTGATGGTTTGGATGAAGTAACTAATGAAAATAACTCAGACAGAACAATCGGAGAGAAAGAGTCTAACCAAATACCGGCATCACTGAAAGCAGCCAAAGATAACGATACGTCTTTGGAATGGTTATGAGTAATTTTTTCTCTAATAGTTAAAATTTTGTTAGCAAAGAAAGTCATGAAGTAATTACTAGTTAAAGTTAATGGAATACTCAGCTCAATAGAGCTCTGACTCTTTGTCAGCCTGGCTACAGTGCTGAAAAGAAACCTGGGGTTGTTCTTATTTTCTTCAATTAGTGATGAGTAGAAAGATGTCCTAGCTTTACGGAGGGCTTTTTTATAGAGCAACAGACTCTTTTTCCAGGCTAAGCGAAGATCTTCTAAATTAGTGAGACGCCATTTCCTCTCCAACTTACGGGTTATCTGCTTTAAGCTACGAGTTTGTGAGTTATACCACGGAGTCAGGCACTTCTGATTTAAAGCTCTCTTTTTTAGAGGAGCTACAGCATCCAAAGTTGTCTTCAATGAGGATGTAAAACTATTGATGAGATACTCTATCTCACTTACAGAGTTTAGGTAGCTACTCTGCACTGTGTTGGTATATGGCATTAGAGAACATAAAGAAGGAATCATATCCTTAAACCTAGTTACAGCGCTTTCTGAAAGACTTCTAGTGTAATGAAACTTATTCCCCACTGCTGGGTAGTCCATCAGAGTAAATGTAAATGTTATTAAGAAATGATCAGACAGAAGGGAGTTTTCAGGGAATACTGTTAAGTCTTCTATTTCCATACCATAAGTCAGAACAAGATCTAAGATATGATTAAAGTGGTGGGTGGACTCATTTACTTTTTGAGCAAAGCCAATAGAGTCTAATAATAGATTAAATGCAGTGTTGAGGCTGTCATTCTCAGCATCTGTGTGGATGTTAAAATCGCCCACTATAATTATCTTATCTGAGCTAAGCACTAAGTCAGACAAAAGGTCTGAAAATTCACAGAGAAACTCACAGTAACGACCAGGTGGACGATAGATAATAACAAATAAAACTGGTTTTTGGGACTTCCAATTTGGATGGACAAGACTAAGAGTCAAGCTTTCAAATGAATTAAAGCTCTGTCTGGGTTTTTGATTAATTAATAAGCTGGAATGGAAGATTGCTGCTAATCCTCTGCCCCAGCCCGTGCTACGAGCATTCTGACAGTTAGTGTGACTCGGGGGTGTTGACTCATTTAAACTAACATATTCATCCTGCTGTAACCAGGTTTCTGTTAGGCAGAATAAATCAATATGTTGATCAATTATTATATCATTTACCAACAGGGACTTAGAAGAGAGAGATCTAATGTTTAATAGACCACATTTAACTGTTTTAGTCTGTGGTGCAGTTGAAGGTGCTATATTATTTTTTCTTTTTGAATTTTTATGCTTAAATAGATTTTTGCTGGTTATTGGTAGTCTGGGAGCAGGCACCGTCTCTACTCTGCTTCCTGGTCCCAACCCTGGATAGTCACGGTTTGGAGGATTTAAGAAAACTGGCCAGATTTCTAGAAATGAGTGCTGCTCCATCCAAAGTGGGATGGATGCCGTCTCTCCTAACAAGACCAGGTTTTCCCCAGAAGCTTTGCCAATTATCTATGAAGCCCACCTCATTTTTTGGACACCACTCAGACAGCCAGCAATTCAAGGAGAACATGCGGCTAAACATGTCACTCCCGGTCTGATTGGGGAGGGGCCCAGAGAAAACTACAGAGTCCGACATTGTTTTTGCAAAGTTACACACCGATTTAATGTTAATTTTAGTGACCTCCAATTGGCGTAACCGGGTGTCATTACTGCCGACGTGAATTACAATCTTACCAAATTTACGCTTAGCCTTAGCCAGCAGTTTCAGATTTCCTTCAATGTCGCCTGCTCTGGCCCCCGGAAGACAATTGACTATGGTTGCTGGTGTCGCTAACTTCACATTTCGCAAAACAGAGTCGCCAATAACCAGAGTTTGATCCTCGGCGGGTGTGTCGTCGAGTGGGGAATGGGTATCAATATCAATAAAAAGTTATCAATACCCATCCCTGATCTTGATAGTAGGTAGTTTCGACAACTGCAAACTAGCTAAAGTTCTGTCCAAGATGTGTTCTGTCTGTTTTCATGAATTGCAACAACTGTCAGTAACTGAAATAAGGCTTTTCTTTCCTCTCTGTCTTCCTATTCATACACTCTACAACTGCACACAATTTTACCACATTTAAATGTGAAATTATGCAAACATGAATCTACACAAATGCTGGCAGGTTGCAGTGTTGCTTTGATCATTTAATCCAATATGGCCACACTCTTCACCTGTGATGTCATATGGAAGAGCCTTCATGACATCACACACAGAGAGGTGTCAGTTTCAGAAGAGTAACAAATAGACACTGGTTCGTAACCAGCATGATTTACTTACATGCTTCACTGGAACAATATGTCAGGTATATGTTTAGGTTTGCCTGACAAGTAGAATCCCCATTATAGTGATGACGGAATAAATGAACAATTTCATGCACAAGCCAGAGTCTGTATTCAATCAGTGTTACCTCTTGTTAAATTGATGCATATCACAAATGCATATGGTGAGCAAAGAGGAGGGGGACTGGAAGGCATCGTGGTGCGTGGCAGTGGGTGGCACTCTTCAGTGACTCTCGGTAATAAAAGTCGTGCGTGATCTGAAAAGGCTCTATTGTGGCTTCTTTCTGTTTTTCCACGAGGGTAGCATTCCTTCCAAATTGGACAAAAGAATTTTAATGGGGCAGCTAATGGACTGTGATTAGATAGGAGGAGAGGGAGAGCGAGCGAGGGTGAGAGAGGTAGGCCTTGTTAGAAGTTGGAAGGACGGGGGTCTAAACGCTACGAAGGGGGGTTTGAGTTTCAAGCATCCACAGAGAGGGGGCGATGGGCAAGGAGATTACCCCATTTACCTGCAACCTTTGAGGGGGAACTGGAGTAGGGTGGGGTGGGGGGTTCTGCAGAGGTTGGATTGCAAGGGGGACACAGGGGACTCCACTCCAAAGGTATATCGTACATATAGCGGTTGAATGGATGGACGCCACCTGCTTTTAACTCTAAGTGGATTCACTGTGGATGAAATGTAACATTTCTGCACCGAAAGACTGTGAAGGTTTATGGAGACAATGAAGCCAAAAATATACACACTGGAATAAAAATATGTTTTCATTGAAAGCGTGAATGCAAAGTTGGAATTAATGAATATTGAGGCTGCACTTTTACAAAATGGTTTTATAAATAATTTGAAGGTTACAATCTTCTTTTCCTGTCTGTTGAGTATACTGCATCACATATCTGTTTTCTTGTTTATCCACTATCAGCGTACTGTACGTGCGCTGTAATGAAGTTGTATTGTTGATTTTATTACTTGTAACATTTTAGGCCAGTGTCAAATTTTAATGAAACAGATTATTGTAATTGCATTGCCTTTGTGACATCCACTTCCCCTCTTACCAATGTAGTTTTACACCAATTGTATCTTCAAGAACTTTTTTCCTGATTTACTTTACTTTAAATGTGAACACTTTAAAGTTTCAGGATTTAGTTGAATTTAAGATCACACAGGTCATGTATGAAGTACGGAACAATTAGCTCACTGGTTGCACGAAAATTGTATTGTAGTTAAATAATTGGTTATAAAACACTTTGTCTTTATGTATTTATTTTACTTGTGTCAAAAAGAAATTTTATATGTAAAGCACTTTGACAAATTTTTCTAAGCAGTAAAAATACAAGAGAGTTCATACAGTAGTAAGTAAGGCAGGATTTCTGACCATATCATTAAATTTTTAGACACATTTGACATTTCAAGATTTTATTCATTTTCCACTTGTATAAATAATGCAATTTACTCTTTGATAATACCATGTATATATACTCACTCAATCATCTTCAACTGCTTACTCCAATTAAGAACCACGGGGGGGGGGGAGCATATCCCAGCATTTATAGGGCATGAAGCAGGGGTACACCCTGGACAGGACACCAGTCTGTCACAGGGTCACATATACAACCCCTGGCAAAAATTATGGAATCACTGGCCTCGGAGGATGTTCACTCAGTTGTTTAATTTTGTAGAAAAAAAGCAGATCACAGACATGACACAAAACTAAAGTCATTTCAAATGGCAACTTTCTGGCTTTAAGAAACACTATAAGAAATCAGGAAAAATAATTGTGGCAGTCAGTAACGGTTACTTTTTTAGACCAAGCAAAGGGAAAAAAATATGGACTCACTCAATTCTGAGGAAAAAATTATGGAATCATGAAAAACAAAAGAACGCTCCAATACATCACTAGTATTTTGTTGCACCACCTCTGGCTTTTATAACAGCTTGCAGTCTCTGAGGCATGGACTTAATGAGTGACAAACAGTACTCTTCATCAATCTGGCTCCAACTTTCTCTGATTGCTGTTGCCAGATCAGCTTTGCAGGTTGGAGCCTTGTCATGGACCATTTTCTTCAACTTCCACCAAAGATTTTCAATTGGATTAAGATCCGGACTATTTGCAGGCCATGACATTGACCCTATGTGTCTTTTTGCAAGGAATGTTTTCACAGTTTTTGCTCTATGGCAAGATGCATTATCATCTTGAAAAATGATTTCATCATCCCCAAACATCCTTTCAGTTGATGGGATAAGAAAAGTGTCAAAAATATCCACGTAAACTTGTGCATTTATTGATGATGTAATGACAGCCATCTCCCCAGTGCCTTTACCTGACATGCAGCCTTTACCCCATATCATCAATGACTGTGGAAATTTACATGTTCTCTTCAGGCAGTCATCTTTATAAATCTCATTGGAACGGCACCAAACAAAAGTTCCAGCATCATCACCTTGCCCAATGCAGATTCGAGATTCATCACTGAATATGACTTTCATCCAGTCATCCACAGTCCACGATTGCTTTTCCTTAGCCAATTGTAACCTTGTTTTTTTCTGTTTAGGTGTTAATGATGGCTTTCGTTTAGCTTTTCTGTATGTAAATCCCATTTCCTTTAGGCGGTTTCTTACAGTTCGGTCACAGACGTTGACTCCAGTTTCCTCCCATTTGTTCCTCATTTGTTTTGTTGTGCATTTTCGATTTTTGAGACATATTGCTTTAAGTTTTCTGTCTTGACGCTTTGATGTCTTCCTTGGTCTACCAGTATGTTTGCCTTTAACAACCTTCCCATGTTGTTTGTATTTGGTCCAGAGTTTAGACACAGCAGACTGTGAACAACCAACATCTTTTGCAACATTGCGTGATGATTTACCCTCTTTTAAGAGTTTGATAATCCTCTCCTTTGTTTCAATTGACATCTTTCATGTTGGATCCATGATTCATGTCAGTCCACTTGGTGCAACAGCTCTCCAAGGTGTGATCACTCCTTTTTAGATGCAGACTAACGAGCAGATCTGATATGATGCAGGCGTTAGTTTTGGGGATGAAAATTTACAGGGTGATTCCATAATTTATTCCTCAGAATTGAGTGAGTCCATATTTTTTTCCTTCTGCTTGGTCTAAAAAAGTAACCGTTACTGACTGCCACAATTATTTTTCTTGATTTCTTATAGTGTTTCTTAAAGCCAGAAAGTTGCCATTTGAAATGACTTTAGTTTTGTGTCATGTCTGTGATCTGCTTTTTTTCTACAAAATTAAACAACTGAATGAACATCCTCCGAGGCCAGTGATTCCATAATTATTGCCAGGGGTTGTAGACAAACAAACACATTTGCACCCGCACGCAAACCTACGGACAATTTAAAGTTTTCAGTCCACCTATCCTGCATGTCTTTGGATGTGGGTGGAATCCAGTGCACCCAGAGGGAACCCACGCAAACACAGGGAGAACATGCAAAGTCCACACAGAAAGGCCACAGGTGGGAATCGATCCCATAAATATGTATCCTATATAGTTGAAATGGCACAAGTTTTACGCCAGATGGCCTTTCTGATACAACTGTGCATTACATGGAGAAATGTGGCAGGGGTGTGGTTTGAACCTTCTGCACTGAAACCAAGTGCACTAACCACTTGGCCACCACCCCCGTTTTACCAAAATATGCTACAAAAGTACTTACAGTGCATCCATAAAGTATTTACAGCAATTCACTTTTTCCACATTTTTTTAGGTTACAGCTTTATTCCAAAATGGATCATATGCATTTTCCCCTCAAAATGCTACACACAATACCCCATAATGACAATGTGAAAGAGTTTTTTGAGTTTTTGCAAATTTATTAAAAATAAAAAACCTAAGAAATCACACATCGTTCATAATTTTTCCTACCACATCTCATGGCATGTCGTGATTCAGCGTGTTCCAAAAACCGTACCTCCCAAACATTGTATCCTTATCTCATCTTATGTCTTTCTGTCTCCAAATTCCACTTAAATTTAATGACCTGAAATAACATCAGCCTTCATGAGTGTCCAAGCCCACACACACCACACCACACTGCAAACACAAAAATATTTGCTCCTCTTACATTTATCTTTATGCAGATTCATCACACACACACACACACACACACATCCATCCTAACATGCATGCTGTCATTCCTCTCCAAATTGGATAGAGACACTACAACTGGGTATTCACATAAGCAGTGAGTAGCAGCTGCTCCGGGGGCAGCCGCGCCTATCTCAGAGTGCAGGAGGGGTAATTGCTATTTCGGTGCAAGGGTGCTACTGTGTGCACATCTGTGTTGATGAATAGGAAACAAAGTAAGCCTCGAGACTGTGCGTCCATGTGTGAGATTTTTGCATGCATGTGTGAAAGTGTGCATGTTTGGTTTGTGCACAGCACAGAATAAACTTCTTTTCTCTTCTGTTTGCAGAATATGTCTGGCTGGAGTGTCAGTTCAGGTCCAGTGGGAGTCCCCAGCTCCTTGATGTTGATGCGGAACAGTTTGCTATCAGCACTATTGTCCTACACTGGAAGTGTGCTACTATGTGTTTTAGATGGCTGGTGTGACTGAGTTTCAGCTGGCTCACTGTCTCTCCATCTGTTTGTGTGTGTGTGTTTGAATATGTTTATTTTAAGCAAATATGTGGGCAGTTGGCAGTTGCTCTGATTGCTCTCTTTCTCAGTGATTTTTTTTCTTCTTCTTCTGTTTCTTGAATTTGTTTTGTGGGATTTTGGATGTGGACTGTAGTGGTGTGTTCCTGAAGTGTCTCTATGGGCAAGTACCAGTGAATGCATCTGTTTACATTTCAGTTTCAGCAGATCACCACTTTCCATACACCAAGATGACTATCTCTGTAAATGACATGAAAGAGTCCAGATAGATTCCAGAAATTGCTGGAATTACTTGGAAATGCTTCTGAATGAGTAATTGGCGTAATTTGGGTTAACTGGGAAGTTCAGGGTCTTGCTGAAACACCAGTGCTTTTTATTGCATTTGAGATCATGGGAAAAATAAATAAATAAATCTAAAGAATCAGCCAAGGCTATCCAAAGGAAAGTTTTGGATCTCCACAAGTCATGGTTTTTCATCTGAGCCTTTTTTGAAAGAAATCATGGTGGTGGTGTGCTTGTCTGTGCACTTTTAGGTATTATTTGTGCTGTATGTATACTGTTAATATGATTATTTTGGGTATGTGTTCATTTATTAGTGTTTTTCTGATATAGGTCCCCTGTGTTCCACTCCTGCATCCTCACCTGTCTGTCTTGTTATGTCTTCTTGTTGCACTCCTCCTCATGTTTGAGGCCACCTTTGCTTTTCTGCTTTAGTTCTGCTTTAGATCTTATAGTCTTTATGACCTCAATATCAGGGATGTTACTAGGACTACTTTTTTCCATCTGCGAAAAATAGCGAGGATCCGCCCCATCCTGTCTATGGCTGATGCTGAGACCCTGATTCATGCTTTTGTTTCTTCTGAACTAGTAGATTGTTGTAATGTTCTATTTTCAGGGTTACCGCAGTCCAGCATTAGGGGTCTTCAGCTAGTTCAGAATGCTGCTGCCAGATTGTTGACACATAGCAGAAGGTCTGAACATATCACACCAATTTTGGCATCTTTGCACTGGCTCCCTGTCTCTGTGAGAGCAGATTTTAAGGTTTTGTTATTGACTTATAAAGTTGTTCATGAACTGGCACCATTTTATCTGGCTGATCTGGTGGAACCTTACGTGCCGACCTGGGCGTTGCAGTCGCAGGATGCGGGACTTCTCTGTGTTCCCAGGGTGAAGAAGAAGTCAGCAGGTCAAAGAGCCTTTTCTCATCGTGCACCCACCCTGTGGAACAGTCTTCCTGTGACCGTGAGGCAGTCAGAGTCTGTGGACATTTTTAACTCAAGACTGAAAACCCATTTTTATTCTCTTTCTTATGAATTTTTATTTATCTGTTTTATTCTTTTACTTCTGCTTTTAATTATTTGAATTTTTTTTTATTCATTTTTAATTATTCATTTAAATTTTATGTTGTATTTTTTCGTGTAAGGCACCTTGAGACGGCTTTTGCTGTGATTTGGCGCATTATAAGCTTATTAAATTAAATTAATTTAATTAAATTAATTGATGTTCTGATCACCTCCTGCTGTCATTATGTCAGTTCTCTCACTCTTGCACCTTATGTACTCTGAGTTTTATGTTGTTTTTGTTACTTCCCCTATTGTACTTTGTAATCATTGTGTTTATTATGTTCCACTCACCTGTGGATGTCTGTTTAGTTTCTGTTCACCTTTTTAGTGTTAGTTGTCATTTGACCTTTGACCTTTCACACACCTGTCCTCCATTTTGTTCATTCAGTTCCTCTATTTGCGCTTGCTCCGCCTCCTTCCCCTAATTAGACACACCTGTTGCTTATTAGTAGGTTTGTCTTTAAGTCCTCACCTGTCCTCAGTCCGGTTGCCTGTAGAGTCACTGTGTTCCAGCTGCTCCTTCTGTGGGTGTTTTGTTATTTTCTACATTGTCTGTTTCTGTGGTTGGATCTAGTGTGGTATTTTTCTGTTTCTGGACTCTGCTCCTTTAGGCATGTGTTAGACTCTCTTCTGAACTCTTGTTACAATGTGGGATTTGGTATTAAGAAAATAAACCACCTTGACTTTTGCACTTACCTTTTGTGTTTGGCTGCTTGCATTTTTGGGGGCTGAATTTTGACTGTGTTTGAACACACAGACATAACAGGTGGTACCATTTTTTTTTCATCCTGGTGATCAACTGTAAACTATTGTATTCATGTTAATTAGAGATTAATGGCTTTGCTGTGGTCACGCCTTGTTTAGGCCCTCCCCCTGTCTCGCTCATATTTTTATATATATGAGGGTTGGGACATCATCGTCATTGAGCAAGGCCGCCCAAGAATGCATAATCTTAATTAATAAATAAATATTATGGGCAGCACCATCTCCTCTGACACTAAAATCAACAACAGACTGGCAAAGGCAAACAGCGCTTTCAGTAGACTCTACCACCATGTTTGGAACAACAACCACCAAGATCAGTGTCTACAGAGCCATTGTACTGACCATCCTTCTATACGGCTCAGAGTCATAGGTTACCTACTGTCACCACCTTTGGCTCTTAGAGTTCTTCCACCAGTCCTGCCTCCGCACAATCCTCAAGGTCCACTGGAGTGACTTCATCACCAATGTTGAAGTCCTCGAACAGGCGGAGGTCACCACTATTGAGGCCATGTTGTTAAAGACACGGGCATGCTGGGCAGGGCACATCTTCAGGATGGAGGTTCACTGCCTGCCCAAGACAGTTCTTGATGGTGAACTGTCCACTGGCCATCATGACAGAGGGGCATCAAAGAAGAGATACAAAGACTCTCTAAAGAAATCCCTCACAGCCTGTCACATTGACCACTGCCAGTGGTCAGCCCTAGCTGCTGATCTTGAGGCGTGGTGACACACTGTTCGTTCGGGAACTTTGAATGATCATAGGTGTGCGTGTGAGTGAGTTTGTCTGTCAATATGTGGCCTTGTGATAGACTGGTGTACCCCAGTTCTTGCCCTGTGACTGTAATAGTCTGCAGCTCCCAAGTAACCCTTGATTCAAGTAAGAGGATATAGAATCTTCAACCACTTACTCCAATTAAGGGTCACGGCGGGCTGGAGCCTATCCCAGCAGTCATAAGACGTGAGGCGGAGTACACCCTGTACAGGACACCAGTCTGGGAAGAGGGCTGAAACATATGTTGTAAAAAAAAAATACTCAGTATGGTATCACATCAATATCATTGAAAGTGTGATGATTCTATTGTAACCATGATTACTGGATGTAGACACAGAATTACAGACATGAGTCAATGAGACTGTGAGAGATAGAGGTGGGCAATACCGGGAATTTTGGTATTGATCCGATATCAAGTAAATACAGGCCCAGTATCGCTGATACCGATACTTTTTCATATTTAAGCTTCACAGATCCAAAGAATCCAAAAGACCTAGGATAGAATTTCGCCAAACATTGTACGTGACAACAAAATACTTTATTATCACAATCAACATTTTTGTTTAAAAAAATATCACGCAACACAACTTAAAATCTCCTGAGGTAGAGGGCTGACAAACCACAATACAACAAAATTAACACACCACAACAAAATTGGCTGGTGCCGCTGAGCCACGTGACTGCGCAACAACAAAAGACCAGAGGGGGGAGGGTTCGCTGCTCCGTGTTGTGACGCAGCTCTGCTCTTACAGACAGAGAGTAGACTTTGATGAATGTGCGTGCGCAGCAGTCAGTGCGTGCGGGAGAGAAAAAAAGCTTGAGTATCGATCTGTTTACACAAGGTTCATTCAATATCGATACCAGCATTGGTATCGATATTAGGATCGATCCGCCCACCTCTAATGAGACAAGTAATGCGATCATTAGCAGCTAACATTCCGTCCCATGCAGACTAACTCAAACATCTCACAGTGTGAGATCAGAAAGACCAAATGCATTTTATTCACACAGGAATGCACTGCTAAAAATACCCAGCGGGTGGTACTGACCCAGAAATCTGAGAGCTGATGCTCAAACCGTTCCACGATGATGCTTCATATTCACCCATATCCTGAGCTGCTCAACAGGAGCCAGGTTGAGTTCAGTGTTTGTTTTTTTTGCTCATGGCACTCTGCTGTATAGAGTACATACACAGGAGCAATCAGAAATGGTATCAACCGCCCTTCAGTTAAATGGATGTTTCTCTCTAAACACCTGAGCAACAGTCGCCCTGAATTATATCAATCATTTAAACAGGAAACACTTCCAAAATAGACTCGAAGTGAATTAGAGCCTTTTAATGTAGATGAGAATGAAATACAATTCAGTGTATAAAGCTGAAAAACTACATCATGTAAGTGCATCTATTTGAGTCACTGGCAGCATTCATTTAGGGATCTACATAGAGATTAGTGCTGTGGCTCTGAGGCACACATACTTTTTTAAGATGGTATTGATGGATTTATGGGCAAAAACCAACATTTTAATTTGTACTGTGTAAAAATGGTCAAAATGATGACTTCCTGCAGCAGTTTAAACACAAAACTGACTGATATCCATAAATATAAGAAAGAAAGAAAATAAACACAAATGCTTTCAAAGGAATGGAGGATTCCTTTTTAATATGGGGCTAAATTTAAACATGCGTCAGGGCTAATGAAGTGGTCACAAGTACAATAAGTCAGTGTGTTTGTGTCATCATCTGTGCCTCTGACTGCTCTCTACTCCTCTTCTATGCGACTCAGCACGCTTCAACTGCTGTCACTGTGCAGCGGTGGGATGCCATAGCAACCGCAGCCCACCTCCAGGTGATTATCATGCTCAGCTGTACCTCACCTACATCCTCCATCAACAACCATGGTGCAAATGCAACCCATCCTCAGGAGGGGGAGGAGGAGGAGGAGGAGGGTGATGGTCTAGTGGTTAAGGTGTTGGGCTTGAGACCAGAAGATCCTCAGTTCAAATCCCTGCCCGACTGGAAAATCACTAAAGCCCCTTGGGCAAGGTCCTTAATCCCCTATTGCTCCCGGTGTGTAGTGAGCGCCTCGCGTCGGGGTGAATGTGAGGCATTATTGTAAAGTGCTTTGAGCGTCTGATGCAGATGGAAAAGCGCTATATAAATGCAGTCCACTTACCATTTAACGCTAAGAAAAGTGCTGTAATGGTGTTTCGATCAAGGATTTTAAGAGGGGCTACAATGGTGAGATTGTGAAAGAAATTGACAAGGTTAAATACCTTGGACACATCGTGTCAAATGACCTGTCTGATGAAACTTTATGTACAGGGAAATGCTATACTGTGTAAATTCCATATGTGTTCTTGGATGTTAAATTAACCCTATTTTGATCATACTGCTCTCCACTGTACACAGCACAGTTACGGTGGAACTACAGAAGAGCCTCCATAAACAGACTGTATGTGTCTTATCACAACTTGCTAAAGATGCTTCTAGGATTGTCTAAGTACGAGAGCACAAGTCTACTGTGTACGGGTCTTGATGTATAGTGCTGTCAAGCAGTTATATGGAAGCTCATCTATAAATTTATGTCAAGGTTAGAGGTCTCCAGGAATGGTATACGTAATCATGGTGATGCTTGAATCCAGTATTTTTTATTTTTTTGTATCCCCAATTAGAAAACATCTGTTTAATCTGTTACATATCAGCTCTGGTTAGCAGATGTTTTAGATTTTGTAGGTTTTTTTTTTTTTTTTAAAGAGTCTATTGACCGCTATGTATTGTTATTATGCTATGAAGATGAGTCCGCAATAAAGTATATTGATTGATCGAATTACTCCTACTGTTTTTAATCACAAGTGAATTCATAATTTGAATATTTGTAATTGATATCACAGCCAATGTGGTATCACCAAGTAGCTTCTTCAAGAATTTATTAACCAAAGAAGCTACTTGGATGATTGGTGAAAGTCTTGAAGATCACCAAGAAGTCCAGGTGCTGTGAACGTTTAGATATCTCTATGCTAACATAGAAAAAAAGTTTTGTTTGACAGCAGTCACAGGAAAGCTGCTTATTTCAGATCTGAAAAAGAAGTTCACAGTTTTACAGAAGTCTGAAATGTTTTAATTGCAATAACATTAGTGGTGTGAAAAGCAATTTGCCTTAATGCGATATTATCACTTTAACGTTGACAGCCCGAGTTTAAACTTTTCTTCTCTAAACTAATTTCTCTGGGTAACAGCTATATTTCACTCACTGTTCAAAAATGTTTTCTCACAAAGAAAAGCTGGATTTGGCGATTTGACAACTGTTATTCACCCAGGCAGCTGTTTAGGAAATAGGCATGAAGATATTTAGGGAATAATCCAGTTATGTCTCATTTATGGACATTAATGCTGGATTTTACAGTCACAAAAAGGAGTTTTACCGGCGACACGTTAGCGGAGCCTGTAAAACGGATATTTGTGACTGTAATTCAGCATTAATGTCAGCAAATCATCAGACACAAGGGAGTTATTCCCATTCTAATCCAATTCCATCATTTGCACAGTTTATTTTTCTGTAAGTAATTTGGTCGGCGAAGCTTACCATAGCAACAGCGCCGTCGTTGCGCCGCCAGTTTTTCTGACTTTCTTCTTCTTCATGCTTAAACCTCTCGCTCTCAGCTGACAGCGCTATTATTGACATCTGTGGAGCAATACGGTCAGGGCGCGGAGTAATACATCAAATGTGAAACGGTTGAACATTTTGCCACCGTCACCGCGATATTTTAGGATTTTATGGTCTGAAATCTCACACGATTAACCAATCAGATTTGTTCCACAAATCTGATTGGATTAGAATAATGTATTGACCCTATAAAATCTTCTGGTTATATTTTTTTTCTGTGTGATATTCTTCTTTTTCACTGTAATATCCATTTATTTGCAGTTGTAATCATTTTATTTTCCTCAACATTGGCTTATATTCATAAAGATTTGCAGAACATTTATGAAACTGACTGTAATCATAGAGGACAATTTGATTTTCTTCAAATATTTCATTTTGGAACAAATCGCTCACTATGTCTCAGCAATGTGTGCAAAAATGCACTTTGGCCAAAGCTAATGATCCCTTTTTTAAAAGAGCCTAATTTTAAGGAATGGACATGACTGCATTTATATTAAAGCTTTTGCACATTTCCATTTGCCTGTTTAACACTGGAATGGGGGGCTGCGAATTCACCACAATTTGTTTACAATAACAGTACATGAATGCAGTGATGTCAGTTAGTTTCATCAACAGCTCAGAGACCAAATTCTCATTGTGTGCTCATGAACTCCCACTGCCTTCTGTGCCATCTCTTGGTTCTCACTAAGATGCAGAGATGATGTGAGTCAGAATACAAAGTCCTCAGGTGAATAACATTGTCAGGTTTGATGCTTCAGCCAAGTGTCACTGTGACACATGTCTGTGCTCCGAGACAAGAAAACAATACCTCAACAACAGAGATGCAACCAGGATATGACTATTTGTGCAAAGTGACTTCAGTGTGTGCACATGCACTTAGAAAGTTGCATGCAGTCGGGTCCAGTGACTGTTTCTGTAATTTTGCCTTTGTGCAGCACCACAGTGGCGTTGAAATGACATAATCAAGATGTGCTTGTAGTGGAGACTTTCATCTCTAATTCAGGTGCTTTGTATCACATTGCTTCATAGTGGAGGGGCACGGAGACAGGTTTTCTCTGAAGGTCAGATCAGCTTGGGTAGGATGAGCTGGTGCTAAGTATTGCTGTAACTACCACACTGTGGAACTACTTTGACCCCTGGATGGCAACCACGCAGGTAGACAACCAGTCCACCTTTTGAAAGGAACTGTCTCGCTGCTGCAGCCAGGTGAAAGGTGATCTCCTCCAGCCACTGGGGTCTCCCCAACACTGAGGTACCTGTGTGCTCCACAATGAAGCTGATGATGCAGTTGGCCAAAGTTGCACCATTTCCAGTTTGCCCCATCACATATCCCATATTTCCCTGTCGAGCTCTTCCTGGGAGATCCCAAGGCATTCCCAAGCCAGATGGAAGATGTAATCTCTCCATCTTGTCCTTGGTATTTCCTGGTGCCTCCTCCCAGTTGGATGTGCCTGGAAGACCTCCCTAGGGCAACAATCAGGATGTCATCCTCACTAGATGCCCAAACCACCTCAGTTTGCTCCTTTTGATGTGAAAGAGCAGTAACTCTCTTTCAGAGTCCCTCCAAAATATTCAAACTTCTCTTTGTGTCCTGGAGTGGATCCACAACATTGTCCTTTCAGTCATTACTCAAAGCTCATGACCATAGGTGAAGATAAGAACACAAATCAATTGAGAAATCGAGAGCCTCACCTTCTGGCTCAGCTCTTTCTTTACCATGATGGTCCAGCACAGAGTTTGTAGGACGTCAGATGCAGCCCCAATCCACCTGTCAATCTCAAGATCCATTTTACCTCTAATTGTGAACAAGATTCCAAGATACTTGAACTCCTACAGTAGGGGCAAAAAGTCTCTCCTGAACCTGAGAGGACCATGGCCTCCAATTTGGAGATGCTGATCCTCATCCCAGTACCTTTGGTCTTCAGACCTGCCCGCTACACATTAGACGTCACTGTCTGATGAAGCCAACAGAAACATATCATCCACAAAAACATAATGTAACATAAAATGTAATTTTCAAGTGACCAAACTGGACACTCTCCAGTCCCTGACTGTGTCATGAAATTCTGTTCATGAAAATCAAAGTTGGTAGAGTCCAACACTTGCTGGGAACAGGTCTGGTGCAAAGATAAGAATGCAGTCACAGCTCTTAGTATGGTTGTGGAGACCAGAACACGTTGCGGAATTTCTGGTACCCCATACATATACGGTGACTTGGAAATGTTCATGTCTGCATCAGCTGACTTGTCTAAAGAAAACTGGCTATCAACGTGGTGATTTTTACTACAAATAATCTTTGTAAAATTGAAAATTAAGGGACTATGTATAAAAATGTCCATAATTCCTAAATATGACATTTGTGTTAACGCTGAAAGTCCACACTGTAAGCTTATCTTGATTGTTTGATTTCTCTTCCGTTGTGGTGTACAGAAGCAAAACTACAAAGACCGTTGCTGTCCAAATACTTATGGACCTGGCTATGTATGTTATGCACACTTGCATTTCTGCATATCTTCCACAAACATACTCATTATATGGCTGCTGTACCTCCTTGCAATGATTAGTGGGTTTTCCCAAGCGTGTGACACAGTCTAATAAAATAAGGTGACACTTTCAATCATTTCTGTTGGAGTGTATAGTTTCATTTGCATTTGTCAGACGTCTTTTTCATGTAACGTTTGAGATGAAAATGTAAAAGCTGCCTAGAGTTGGATGTGATTTGCAGCCTGCGCTGTTGCTGTAAGCATTGAGCGAATGTGTCGCTGCAGACATTTAAAAGCCTCTAATAGCAGCGACTTAAATCTGGCAGCCAGAAGAGTGTTTGCTGGATCGTTACCCAGCCTCCAAAACAACCAAAGATGATGCTTCAACAACAAAATGATGGGATAAGTACATTTCTGTGGTGTTTTAAAGTGTAATTTGTGACTTTGATGTCACTTTGCTACCTTTACGCATCATAAAACAGGACACAACAATGTGTAAAATGGGTTAGTGTGTAGCCAGAAGCCTCAGAAGTGATCCTTTCAATAAAATGCTGTGTTCTGTTGTTTCAGTGCATTTTCCACTTCTGCTTATCAAATCTGACATGTAACCTGGATGTGTCAGGGAACTGATGTACATTTTGAAAAGAAATTATGATGACCTCAACCTAATGTATACATGTTAATTTCCACATGAAGTGCACAACAGATACAATGAACACGGGACTCTGTGTAGACTCAGAGTCCCGTGGGAGCTGGCGTTCTGTCTAGATGAGTTCCCGATCGCGTTTCACTTTCATTCACTGAATACATGAAAATTCAGTAAGGTATATCTTCTATTATACATTCCAAATCTAAAGGAGAACTCTACTAGTGTATACTAAGGTGTATCTTAAAAAAAAAAAAGAGTAGAGCCACTTAGGTGCCTGGTCTTGAGAACCAGGGATGGTAGGTTGAAAAGCTTTTTTTTATCCCATGGGAACTCTCAATAATAGTGGCTCAATAATATGGGCAGTAGAGGTGGGCGATACCAGGAATTTTGGTATTGATCCAATACCAAGTAATTACAGGCCCAGTATCACCGATATCGATACCGATACTTTTTCATATTTAAGCTTCATAGATCCAAAAGGATAGAATTTCGCCAAACATTGTACGTGACAACAAAATACTTTATCACAATCAACATTTTTGTTTAAAAAAATATCACTCAACACAACTTAAAACAAAATCTCCTGAGGTTCAGGGCTGACAAACCACAATACAAAGGTGTGCTGCTCCGTGTTGTGTGACACAGCGCAGCGCTGCTCTTACAGACAGAGAGTAGACTTTGATGAATCTGCGTGCGCAGCAGTCAGTGTGTGCGGGAGAGAAAAAAAGCTTGAGTATCGATCTTTTTACACGAGGATCGTTCAGTATTAATACCAGCGTTGGTATCGATATGATCGATCTAGCTATCGATCTAACTAGCGCACCTGCATCATTAGCTTAACCCTGCCCCCTGTCACCTAGCAACCTTCACAGCTGCATGTGACGCGCTTGCATAGTGGCCGTAAACCATCATTTAGTATTAGTAGTAGTATCATTTTTCAATACTTAGTTATACTTTCCTTACTTATTTATAATTGTACATATAGAGCCCAAAATTATCCTTTTTGTTTAATTTACCAACCATTTTGTCTTGGGGGTGGCAATGACTCTTAGGAACGTTTTGGATACACCTGCTGTACCCTTCATTTTCAGGGAAAATAAGCTGCATCTGGACCAATCCAACCAATTAACGGTTGTGCGGCACATAACTGACAATCTAGTAACCAATATCACATGGAAACTGAGGGCGCTGTAGGAGCAGGTCAGTCAGAGAATGGTGGCGGTGGTGAGAAACGGATGCTGAAAACAGGATTTTGAATGCCAACTATAAGTTTTTGGTGAAGTTATGGTGGTGCTACTGAAAATATTTTTTACCGGGGGAGGGGGCTACAGTCCCATCAAGACCCACCCCAGAGCTGCCTATGCCACATACTTCCTGCATCACATCTCAGACTGAAGGGGGGTAAACAGTAAAAAACAGTCCAGACCAAAAACACACGCCCCTTTATAAACCCTCAGGTAATTCTGACATGACACAAAGGCTTTCTAACTGTTTGGTTGGGTTTGTGCAACCACACAGAGAGCCTGTGCCTGCTGGGCTCGCCTGTCGGACCTGCAGTGAGGCTTATCGACTGACGCGCTGCCGTCAGCAGCGCACGAAAAGGTCACATAATGCAGTGTGGGCGACGGGGGCTGCTGCTGCTGCCCGGTGCACAGGTGCTGACACGCTAATAACACACTAACGTAACACTGGCATCCTCGTGAACTGTAAAACCTTTTTGCTTTGTCTGTCAGGTATTTTCTCTGAATGGCTGGTTCCACCCGCCTCAACAGCTTGTTTAGAAATGACACTTGGAAACATTCGATAAATATCATTGCACAAAAGAGGCATATTTTTATCTCTACAAATCCTTCAAAACCTCTTCAACACAACAACAGTGCCATGTCTTACTGCCTTCAGTTGAACAGACAGCGTTCTGTTAATTCTACTGCACAGTTTTATAAATCACTGTGGACGACAGTATCTGCCAAAAAGCCTTAGATTTAAATGGAAATAGAAAAAGAAAATGAATGGTCAAGCAGTGGGTTGGAAGATAAACAGAGATCAACATTATGATTTGAAAACATTACCAAAGGCCGCTCAGAGGGGATAAAAAAAACTCCAAAATGTATGGGCGGTATGAGTCCCGTAACAGCTCAGAAAGCCTGACTTCATATAGTAGTGCAAATGACCTGTGATGGACTTCTGTCCTGTCTAGGGGGAGTCATTACTCTCATCTGCTTCACACTATGGTTTCCAGGCCTGTATAGAACATGCTTCCACTCTTGAGGACACTTCTTTTACTTCACATCCATTTTACACTTCACTTCAGCATTGACATTCAAGTCTCTGGACCCCCAACCTTTGAGATCGAGAGACATCTGGGACGAGCTTACGTGTCCTGAGGTTGCTGGCAACAGGTGTTTGGTGAGGCTGATACCTTTTACAGGAGAACAAATGTCCAACTCTATGGGGTCTTGGTGCTAACTGTCTTATATGGTGGTGGGTCTTGGATGCTAACCACTGGCTTAAGGGACTGACTGGGTGTGTGATATTAGGTCCCTTCAGAGGATCCTTGGGTACCACTGGAATGACTTTGCATCAAAAGAATGATTATTTAAAGTGACTAAGATGAATAGTGCCACTTGCTTTTTGGGCCATGTGGTGCATTTCTCTCAGCATCATCCAGCACACAGATGTCTCAATGTTGAGGTCCCCAGAAGTTGCAGAAGGCCAACACACCTGACTGCGGCAGATAGACGGTTACTTTTGAATACTTCAGAGAAGTGGGGATGGACTGGTTTTTTGCATGCATGGTTGCCATCCAGCACAGAAGGCGGTTCTGTAAAGTGTTGCACTTTTATAATTTCTCCATTTCATTTTTGTTACAGTCACCCCTCATATGAGCGCAGATGATCCTCTGCTCCCTCTGTAAAATGTGAGTCCTGGAGCCCCGCCCACCTGCGGTCTCATGTTCATTTGCTAACAGGTCTGTGATTGGCTTGTTTAAATTTGTGTTGCAGCAAACACGCTCATCCATGTCTTGTCAGAAACTCAGATTTAGGGACATTCAAAGAAGCTTGCCCCCTTCAGGATGAAGAAAGAAGTCCTACATAGGCCCCAATGGTTTTTGTTGCCAGTGCTCGTCTCTGGGAAGTATGAGAGCACTGAGAACAAATCTATATGACAACCCAAACATACATGGCACAATGTTTATTAAATGCAACATCATGAGTTTAGACATAGTCAAAAACAAAAAAGAACGATGGTTGTATACGAGAAATCTGCAGAATTTGAGGGCACTTTATGGTTTATCTGGCAACACACATCAAAAGAAACAGATGATTACAGGCAAAAATCAAAACAAGTCGCACCATGTCGCCTTCTTCAGAGTAATACACAATCCAAGTGTGTTGGACTGTGTGTGTTTGTATAAACAATATTTCAGATCCTATCGCAGTCTCAAATGTTCTCCTTCAGAGAGATGCTCTCCTGCTGCTCCTTTGATCTCCTCATCCCTTTCTCCTGTGGTCTCCTCTGACTCCCACTCGCTCCGACCTCTCGGGACGCTCTTCCTGAATTGAGTGCTTGAGGAACTCCACATGGAGCTGGGAATCCGAAGGCGGTGGGCGGGGCCTGTACCCTGAGAGGGTCACGAGCCACCAGGAAGGATTTGGGATATTATTTCAAACAATGGCTTAAACTGTATGCAAGGAGGTGGAAGGAGACGGGGGGGGGGGGGGGGGGGGGGGGGGGGTGTTGCTTTTCCTTTAGTTGACAATAAGTGTATGGCGCGTATTAGAAAGAGATTGGAATAACAGGAAAGTCAACAGGGTTTAGAAGCTGGCAGGGAATATTGGGACCATTAATAAGAGAATCCTCTGCTGTGTTAGAACTTGGCGACACTGACTGATACCTCGTGTTTAAAGAACATAAATCCCATGCGTGTCTGATTTCAGCCAATCAGGCTTGTTGTTTGCAAAGTTTTGCAGCGTGCTGTGAGCTCATATGTGAGCTTTTGTGCTTCAGCAAAGGATTTGCATTCGGCATGCATGATTGGCACACAATGCAGATGTGTGGGCAGCATTTGCCATCTGGAGAAAGCGTTGTGGGTTTGTGGGAGGAGGGAGCTTGAGGAGAGCGCACTGCCACTCCCCCCCCCCCCCCCCCCCCTCCAAACCCCTTGGAAAAAAAGCTGAGGGTTTGACATGAAGATAAAGGAAATGATGTGAGTGTAATCAATCAAAAACACTGTGACAAAAATAAGTAGAGACAAAAGATGGAACCACACACACACACACACACACAAACACGCACTGCTCCAACCCCTTCCTCAGCACCATCTGTCCATCAGTAGACCTCCATTGTTGTTGATCCTAGAAACTTTGGAGATGCTCAGAAAGATTTGGGGCTCCATTCTGATGATCTACAGCATTGGTGGGCTTGAAGTGTCAAGGAAGCCAAGGTACGGCACTGTCGTGCCGACACACGAGGCCATCCAGACTATTCTCGTTTGTGTTCCCACCCATGTTGGAACGAGCCACCAAATGCTATCTGATCATGGGTTTCCCTCTCAACTTCCATGAAGCTCTTGAAAACCCAGCTCTTCCAAGAGCACCTCCTCTCTAAATCATCCGTAACGTGCCAAACTCACACTTATTGTGCACTTCTTTTCTCTCTCTGCCTTTCACTGCCTTCTCAAATTTCAGTTACATTTTTTTCACCATCACTCGGTGGTTTGTACGTGTATTTAAAGATGATGTTCATCATGACAAATTCTGGTGAAGTCTCCTTTAAATTGTGACAGTAGTAACTATTGTTATGCTGAAGTTCCACTTCGACCTGAAGGTTGATTGGGATTCCTTATTTGTAAGTCACTTTGGATAAAATAAGTGGCTAAATGAATGTAATATGTTATTTAAAGGTTTTCCTTGCTTTCGATCACATCAGCAGATGATTTAACAGATGATTATGACTTTAAGTCGAGGGGAGGAACTCATGGGTAAAACCACCTGCTGAGGTCAGTGGTTGCAATGAAACCTGCACCCATTTGGTTCTTCATGGTACACTGTTACCCACCTCTGATCTGTGAATTTGGGGCGTGTCCAACTCCACTTTGCTATTTGTACGGTGCAAAATCTGAGCTCAAAGCACAGCACAAAGGGGTAGTCTTTCAATGAATCATGGGTGTATTTAGGGCAGAGGTCTCAAACAATCAGTGAAATCACCTGCTGGAGTGAGTGGCTGCAAAAAAAAAAAAAAAAACCCTGCACCCTCTCAGCCCTTTCTGGAATAGTTTGGACACCACTGATCCAGAAGATGGACTGAACTCTGGTTTTCTGGTGAGGTAACAGATCTGTGTGCAACGCACTAGAACACACAAGCGGATCATTCATAGGAGCAGCTTCCAAAGCTCCCTGAGGTGAAGCAGTAAGATATTTTGTATTTTTTTTACAACTGATTACTTGTATCTGCTTTTTAAAATTTTTGTTGTGTGCACAAGCAGAATATATTGTGAACCTGTTTGTTTGAGGCACGTTTGACTACTGCACCATATATAAATAGCAGGAAACAGCACTTTACTTTAAACCAAGTTTTCACTTCCTGCTGCCTCACAACAGCAACGACCACACCTCCTTTTAAGAGCTCCTGATATTTAAAATGCATGGACACGGGGTTGTGAAAATCACTACTGCATGGCACGTGTGCACACTGCTTTGTGCCACTTTGTGCTGAGTGTAAGATGGAGCTCTAAAGTTTTCTCGCAAAATGCGTATCTCACCTGATGAAGCTTTCTTCCAGCTTAGTTCTTTGAGCAATTCAAGATCCGCGAACCATATTCAGAACAGTGATGTATGAAAATGATCTGTCTCTTTGAGTGGCATCTATGACGAAAAACAAAGTGACACTATGTGTGTCTGACACAAAGGCAGGTCTATTTGCACTGAGGTCACCCATATGAGAAAACTCTGACATGTTGCCTTGTATGGGCAGAATTAAATTGACCACAGTCAGGTTTTGGAAGCTTGATGTTGGTATGACAGTTACTAAAAGGTATGGGAACTAGAGCCCCTGGATTTGCCAAAAGTAAATGCTGCAGACACAATGATATACTGTATGCATAACACAGTGGTAAAATGAAATGGAAAAACACATTTAGACACTTGCTGAATTTGTGACAACTTTTTTCAGTCTGCACTTTCTCACTATCACAAACTAAACATTGATAGCATGTGAAGTAGTACCATTCAGTTCAGTTACAGTAAACTGTGATACAGTAAGAGTTGACAATTCACTAGAAGTGCTCTCACTGGAGTGTAGTGCCTTAAAAAAATGCTTAAACAAAAAAGGGACTGCAACATACCAAAGGTCTGTCACTTTTTCAGGATCTATAGCGCATCCTGAAAGTATTCACAGTGCTTCACTTTTTCCACATTTTGTTATGTTACAGCCTTATTCTAAAATGGAGTAAAGTCATTTTCCCCTCAAAATTCTACTCACAACACCCCATAATGACAACATGAAAGTTTTTTTTTTTGCAAATTTATTACAAATAAAACGCAAAGAAATCACATGTACATACTGTAAGTACCGCCTTTGCTCAGTACTTTATTGATGCATCTTTGTCAGCAATTACAGCCACAAGTGTTCTTGAATATGATGTTACAAGCTTGGTGCTCCTATCTTTGGGCAGTTTTGCTCATTCCTCTTTGCAGCACCTCTGAAACTCCATCAGGTTGGATGGGGAGCGTCAATGCACTGTCATTTTCAGATCTCTCCAGAGATGTTCAATTGGATTCAGGTCTTGGCTCTGGCTGGGCCACTCAAGAACATTCACAGAGTTGTCCTGAAGCCACTCCTTTGATATCTTGGTTGTGTGCTTAGGGTCATTGTCCTGCTGAAAGATGAACTGTCACCCCAGTCTGAGGTCAAGAGCGCTCTGGAGCAGGTTTTCATCCAGGATGTCTCTTACATTGCTGCATTCATCTTTCCCTTAATCCTGACTAGTCTCCCAGTTCCTGCTGCTGAAAAACATCCCCACAGCATGATGCTGCTACCACCATGCTTCACTGTAGGGATGGTGCCTTGTTTCCTCCAAACATGACGCCTGACATTCACACAAAAGACTTCAATCTTTCTCATCAGATCAGAAAATTTTGTTTCTCGTGGTCAAAGTCCTTCAGGTGCCCTTTGGCAAACTTTAGGTGGGATGCCATGTGCCTTTTTATGAAAAAGTAGCTTCCATCTGGCCACTCTACCATACAGGCCTGATTGGTGAATTGCTGCAGAGATGGTTGCCCCTCTGGAAGGTTCTCCTCTCTCCACAGAGGAATACTGGAGCTCTGACAGAGTGACCATTGGGTTCTTGGCCACCTCCCTGACTAAGGCCCTTCTTCCACGATCGCTCAGTTTAGATGGGCGGCCACCTCTAGCAAGAGTCCTGGTGGATCCAAACTTGTTCCATTTCTGGATGATGGAGGACACTGTGCTCATTGGGACCTTCAAAGCAGCAGAAATGTTTCTGTACCCTTCCCCAGATTTGTGTCTTAAGACAATCATGTCTTTGTGCTCTGACATGCACTGTAAACTGTTGGACCTTGTATGTAGACAGGTGTGTGTCTTTCCAACTCATGTCCAGTCAACTGAATTTACCCCAGTGGAAACAGGATGCACCTGAGCTCAATTTTGAGCTTCATGGCAAAGGCTGTGAATATTTATGCACATGTGACTTCTTTGTTTTGTTTTTTGTTGTTGGTTTTTTTAATATATATATATATATATATATAGAAATTTGCAAAAATTTCAGTCTTGTTTCACATTGTCATCATGGGGTATTGTGTGTAGAATTTTGAGAAAAAAATGAATTCATCCATTTTGGAATAAGACCGTAACATAACAAAATATGGATAAAGTAAAGCCCTGTGAATACTTCCTGGATGCACTGTTGACTCGGCTCCAAATTGCAGAACATTGACAAAGCCTTACTAATATTTCACATCAGCATGGAAATCATGTTGTTTGCACCCGAGTGCAAACAAGGGAGCAGCCGAAGGGACTTACTATGTTTGTTGACGTTATACAATTAAGGGAAACAGCAAAACACACCACAACCCACAAACCAATACCCAACCCTTCACAACAATGTCATATTCTCAGTAAAAATAAATAAATAAATAAAATTAATAATGATAACAATAAAAGTACATATATAATAAACAAACAAAGGGGGAAACAATACATCATTTTCTAATAATCTATACAGGCAAGTCTTTCACAAACTGTAAAATGGGTACCCAAGCCCATAAAAGTCGATCTTTCCTTTTACAAAATATGTCAGTTTTTCTAATGCCAGGTCTGGGTTGTACGAGACAGCTCTTTAAACCATTGACTTGTGGTAGGTCCTTGACTATTTTTCCAGTTCAGGCAATAACATGTTTAGCTTGGAGTAAACAAAAATCAATCAATTTCCTTTTCTTCCCATTTACTGGAACCTTTTCAGGAAAAACATGGAAAATACACAATTTGGCCTCTACAGGAATCACACACCCTGTTAGCCTTGAAATCAACTGCAAAACCTCCTTCCAAAACATTTGACGTTTCCCACACTCCCACATACAATGAAACAGGGTGCCCATTTCTTCATGACATTTAATACAGTTATCAGGTATATTGGGCTTAAAATGGTGTAGGTTTACAGGGGTAATGTATGTTCTAAATAGCCATACATACTGCAAAAACCTGAACCTTGTTATGTGCAGACGCAGGTTGATGAGCGGACCAACGTCTGACCGAACCCAGCGCTAAATAACCACAAAGCGGTTCCACAAACAAAACGATTTTATTTCCCCTCCAGTGCAATAATTAGTGTACAACATAAATATTTGGGTTGTCTGGCGGAGTGAAGGACGGCGCGCTCTCCAGCGCCCAAAAGGATCGAAGCCTCGGCACTTCTGGACTCAGATTCACCGCCAAACACCCCCCAGGTGGACACGACAAACTGACTCTGTGAAGGATGGAAAAGGTGAGGTAAGTCAACAGAGCTACAGCAAATATCTTTCAGAGGCACACACTATCAGCAACACATTCAGGTCTGAATTTAAGCTTTATGTAAATGAGCAGCTTCTCACGACAGGTGGAGGATCATCAGTCCGTACGCCACGGCAGTGAGAAGCAAACTGCACAATTCTCATCAATGTTCAAATATACTGCATAACAGAATGCCAAATTACTATTAAATATCATTCAGACAATAATCACCTCTGATGTGTGCTGACAGCATGTGTCCCTCACCCATCCTCCTTCACAGGCACGATGTGTCAAACCCTGGCGCGGTCCTCAGCGTCTCACAAACGAACGTCACAAGGTCGAGTTCCCGGCAATTCTGCTTGAACCACTCATGGCTTAAATGCAGAACGCCATCTCATTATCTGCTTCAGCTGAAAGTCTTTAAGTTTACACGTGAGCATCATCCACAGGTGCAGCTAATAATGCTGATGAGGGTGAAGGACTCTTCTGCCAGCACCTTCTCCACAGACAAAAACCAGTTTGCATACCACCTGGAGAGCAAAGAAAAGAAAACAACACAAAAACATCCAGCCAAACCCCCCAACACACAACAAACCTGGTGTTAATGGTTTGGGTTTGGGCTTAAAGGCATGCCTTCTTCCAGTCCTCCACCGAGAAGTCTGTGTGGAGATCATTTCTCCATGCAAAGAGACGTGAATAAGAATTTTCTTTAGAGCAGCAAGCAGGACAGCATAAAACTTAAAAAATTGACCACTTTTATGTAAATTTGCCATGGTGAGACTCTCAATGGAGGGCAATGGGTGTTCCAAAGAATTCCCAATCTGTGTCTTGATAAAACTTATCAGTTGTAAAAACTTGAAAAGGTGTTTCCTAGGAAGGTTGTATTTCTCAACTAACTGTTCAAACAATATCAAACTACCCTCATAAAAATCTTGTATTTTACTCAATCCTCTATCTAGCCAAAGTTTAAATCCCATGTCAGCCCTCCCTGGTTTGAAATGATCATTACAGTAAATAGGTGAAAAGTGTGAAAGCTTAAAGGATTCATTTAAAAAGGCATGAGCCTGGTGCCAAACCGATATTGTGTTTTTAAGGAAAGGGTTTTGAGGGTTTTTTTTAATGAGTAAATGAGTTTGTGCAGAATAAAGATACAGCTGTAATGGCAACTTTATTAAATTGTTTTCTATGTTTATCCAGGATGGGACATCTCTGTAAAATATTTAGTAGCTGCACAAAGTTTTGCTGCACAATAATAGAGTTTTAAATTAGGCAGTTTGAGCCCACCCCGGTCATATGGTAGGTATAGAAGAGAAAGGCGAAGTCTCGGGCGTTTACTGCACCAGATAAACCTAGAAGAGTTTTTTTTTAAGTGCAGAGAAAAAAATTGCTGGAGGGGGGAGTGGAATAGACTGGAAACTGTACAAAAATTTAGGCAGGATGGACATTTTAATAATATTAACACAGCCAATCATCGAGATAGGTAAAGTATTCCATCTTTCTAAAGACTCTAATACACCTTGAACTATGGGGTTATAATTTAAGGATATGATCTTAAACATTAAATTTAATTAAAAAAGGTGACTGGAAAGTCAATATTTAGCTTCCCAGATTGCAAGAAAAAGGCTGTAGATTTTTTTAATTTTCCAGGTGGCATACACCCACCTTGTCAGGGCACTCCATCGGCACACACGACCAAGTCTCAACCCCTTCCTTCACCCCAGGTAAGATCTGCCTACAAGTGCAAATTAAATAACGTGGGCGAAGGGCATCAAAATGACAGCTGTGTCTGTTGGAAACTACCAATTCCACTTCAGCTGTGTAGTGTGAGACAGGGCCCAAAGTTTGTTATGCAATCAAAAGACACTACAGAATGGGTTGTGGGTTGATCTACAGGACAGAGATGTCTTACTTTAGTTTAGACTACCCCAGCTTTGGACTTGGCTGACTGAGTTGCTCTGTGGGGCATCATAATTGAACACCTTGTCTGTTGGTGCTGTGCGGTGCAGAGTCAGATGACTTGGCTTCTTCCTGGTCATATCTGGTGTACTTACTCGATTCAGTCCTTGCATGAACTGGGTGTTGTGTAGGATGTGAAGAACAGTGGTTTCAGTTCTTTTGTTGGTGAGGAAAGGATGCTTACTGACCTTGAATTTGTGGTGATGCTGCTTTCTTTGCTGAATCGTTGGATCTCCTGATTCCACCACTTTGGAAGTTGAGTAAGGGGTTGGAGTGTCTGGATTGGAACTGTCCTTGATCAAGTCTAAGATGCAGGCTTTCATTGATTTCTTGAAAACAGCCATCAGCAGTGTGTCTGCTTGCAGTGAAAGTGTCGAACATGTAGAGGGTCACCACAGCGGATCCAGTATAGATTCGCATTAGAACTTGTAATTTTTCCCCTCATCAGTGACATTCATGTCTCTGGGTAATGTTACCGATACCCCACCCTCACCACAGCAGCAGTAAAACAATTCAGTGCAAAAAAAAAAAAAAAAAAAATAGAGCACATTTACTTTTTTCACAGAAATTTATGATCGTCTTCCTCTCCTGGCAAGGAGGGGAACATAACAACAATGGGCTCTGACAAGATGCCTCTGGTTACGATCCACCATGAAGTTTAAAGTAATATTTTCCAGGGTCGGCCCTGGGTTTCCATCACAATAACTTGTAATAAGATGCCCTTTCTTTATGTTTTTATTAAGTGTTTCAAATATCCCCTCCTCTCTTCCTTTCTTTGCAGATCCACCTAAAAAATGGATAGATTCATTGTAAGGTTAGACCCATATATCTTTGTGGATCCATATGATGAAGTCCAGCATTGATTTTCCAGCCTGTGAGAAGATTACAACACTCTAAGGTACGTCAAAGGTACGTAGCCTTCTGTGTTTTGATGTGAGGAATGGAGAAGGCGGCGGGCAGTGGTGAGGAAAAGGCTGATTGTGGTGGTCTCACAAACGGGAAAATGGGATCAGGCACCAGACTGGCAGTGTGTCATCCACACATGATAATGCCATCATACTACGCCTTTGCAATCACTGTCCCAGGCAAAGATGCTGATTATGTCACTGCCCAGTAAGCCATCCCAAACACAGCTGCATGTGCACATCAGCAGTCACCCACTCTCAGGCAGCACAGTAGAGCTGGGCGATATGACCTAAAATTCATATTGCGGTATAATTGAATCCCTTCACGGTAAGGGTATATATCACGGTATACAGTTGTATGCAAAGGTTTGGGCACCCCTGATAATTTCCGTGATTTTCCTTTATAAATCATTGGTTGTCTGGACCAGAAATTTCAGTTAAATATATCATATCGCAGACAAACACGCTGATATTTGACAAGTGAAATGAAATTTCTAGTATTTACAAAAAGTGTGCAATAATTATTCAAACAAAATTAGGCAGGTGCATAAATTTGGGCACCCTTGTCTTTTTTTATTTGAATACATTCATTCATCTTCTACCGCTTAGTCCAATTAAGGTTCGCGGGGGGCTGGAGCCTATCCCAGCAGCCATACAGCGTGAGGCGGGGTACACTCAGGACAGGATGCCAGTCTGTCGCAGGGCCACAAACAGACAACCAAACACAGACACACCCACACACACACCTACGGACAATTTAAAGATACCAGTCCACCTAACCCGCATGTCTTTGGATGTGGGAGGAAACTGGAGCACCCGGAGGAGGAAACCCACGCAAACACGGGGAGAACATGCAAACTCCACACAGAAAGGCCACAGGAATTGAACCCATGACCTTCTCGCTGTGAGGCAACAGTGCTAACCACCAAGCCACTGTGCTGCCCTATTTGAATACATTTAGCACTAATTATTGGAACAAAAAATTGGTTTGGTAAGCTCATTGACCCTTGACCTCCTTACACGGGTGAATCCAGTCATGAGAAAGGGTATTTAAGGTGGCCATTTGCAAATGTTTTGTCTCTTTGCATCTCTTCTAATGAGTGGCAACATGGGAGCCTCTAAACAACTCTCAAATGACCTGGAAAACAAAGATTGTTCAACATCATGGTTTAGGGGAAGGATACAAAAAGCTATGGAAACCTATCATTGTCCAGTAGCACTCTACATAACATATGAATTATCGCATTTGTCCATCAGAGGGCCCAAGCATCAGCCACCCTCTTTTTTGAAGAAAGTTGGTTAAACACCCACGTGAAATTAAATTAAATTACATGGAGTACATTTAATGAATGAGAAAAGGAAAAAAAATGGACACAATAAGGTGAGTTATTTGTGATATATTTTTATTTGTGATGAAATTAGACATTTTATTGAAATCGGCTTTCTGATGTAGATGATATTGGCCATGGTGGTGCATTGGCTCACCCCGTCTTCAGGTAGAATTTCGCGTGGGGAGCCCAGGACCCTCTGATGGGATAAGGGACTATATCCACTCAGGAGAGGTACCTCGTGTGGAAGATGCAAGAATGCACACTGAAGCTGAAGTGAGTTTTGATTACTGAACATGAGTGTGCTGCTGTCCGTATATGGTAATGGCTCTGAACATGACTGTATCACTGGCAGATTTCTTGTGCTACTTGTGCTCAGAAAAGATGGATCTGCTCGGGTATAGCCCTGAAGACGGGAGGTCATTTCAACCACAGACATTTTAGCTGAGGATGATCTGGTCACTGATGTTTCAGGTGAGGTTATTTTGGCCCCAAGACGTTTTGTATAAAGTAGTCTCTCGTTTATCGCGTGAGTTACTTTCTAAAAATAACCTGCAATAGGCGAAATCTGCAAAGTAGTCAGCGTTATTTGTTACAATTATTACAGACGTTTTAAGGCTGTAAAACCCCTCACTACACACTTTATACACTTTTCTCAAACAGGCATTAACATTTTCTCACTTTTCTCTTGTGTGTAAACACTCTCAAAGTTCAAACCTTAGTAGAAAAATAAGACCAACCTGTTTTCAGGCCCAAACATTTGTTTGAGAAATAAAAATAGAACGTTTTCCTACAAATAATTATGATGGCTTTTAGAACTAACAAATTTAATTTTAACGATCAACCTACGAGGTTGGACACATAAGAAATTATTAATAGTGACTGACCAGTATTTCACAGTTCCTCTGTTCGAGCCTCTTCGTCCTGGCACCGCGCCACTGTCGCGCCTTTTTCCACTGAGTCACACCTCAGTGCAGGTGTCTTTTTCTGAGTGAAGAACACAGTTATGGGTAGTTGTTGGTGCTCTTTTTTCTTCTGGGTGAGAAGATTCTTATAAACAGACACAAAGAACACAATGCGCGTGCTGTCCCTTCGCGGTGATGCCGACCGGCCTGCTTGATGAGGAAGCAGAACACAATGTGCTGTAAAAAAAAAAAAATAAATAAGCATGCAAAATTGGACTAAAAAATCCGCGAAACTGCGAGGCTGCTAAAGGTGAACCGCGTTATAGCGAGGGACCACTGTACAATAATACATGCTAGTAAAAATTAGCGTAATATCATTTTTCAATATTTACGTTTTAAACTAATTTCCAGTAAAACAAAAGGTTTGAGTTACAGCTCATTAAGGACCGGAAAATGTCATTATTCTTTAAAAGGTCCATGTCATGATAATATCTTTTTGTCTGAAACGTTTTAGGTCTGAACATCCCAAGGCGGAATGTCTTCCATGGCTAAAATGTCCTACACTCACGCCTGAATGTGATTCCACTGGTGGTGTGTTACACTTTATATAAGCAGCCCACTGAAATTGTCACCATGGGCTTGTAAAGCTAACACCAACTCTCAGGAATGATCCATTGACTCCGAGAGCCTCATGAACAATGTGCGACAAGTTAATCTCAACTTTGAAGTGGATTTTGTGAGACACATTTTGTGGTGTTTCGTTTTGATGACAACGTGATGCTTACAGCTCGACAGCAATTCACTGGTATTTTATTTTATGTGCATATCGTTTTTCTGTAATTATTGCATGGCTTTTGCCTTACAATATAAAGCACCTTGGGGCAACTGTTTGTTGTGATTTGGCGCTATATAAATAAAATTGATCTGATTTGATATCTCATGGAGCATTGTTAATTTAGATGGTGGAACTCTGCATTTTGATGACTTTGATGTACTCATCTAGGACTGCGATGGAGTTTGTAGCTGTTTGTTTACTAGACAAGGCTGAAAGTCATTTTCATCTGTGACACAAAGTCTCTGTTTAGGGTTTTGTTGACCATCAAAAACATAAAAGGGCCTCACCGATGTTCCAGTGAGCTGTCTCCAGTATCCATAAGAGCTGTGCTACAGCCACCACACTCCAAAGAGGCACCATACCTGTCCCTGTACTAATACCACTCTGACAGTTTCTCCACATTTGATGGTCTTGGAGAACTGTTTTGAAAAGAGAGACATTTCCATATATCACAGAAGTGCTGGTTGTGGAAACAAACCTATACTGTCGTCACTGCAGTGTGAGGGGATGCAGAACACCACGGCCACTTCCCCACTCTGTGACAACAGCCTCTGCTGATGAGCACTGATGCTTGCAATGGGCTCATCTCCTGGGAACAGTAGATGACCTGTGTAGGTGGACATAATAGATGGAGAGCACACCGAGCAAAAAGCCCAAACCTGGACACAGCTGTCCCTTCTCTAGCAACAATAACGCGGCCTTTGTTGGCAGAAAAGCAGCAGAAGTAACATTAATGCTGCACCAATCACTACACTGGTCACACAACAATCATCCTACGGTTGCATAAGATGTCAAATTTGTTCTTTAATCAAATGTTTATGGAGATCAGGGGTTAATATCGCCGCTAGGTGGCGACCTTGGACCGATGCAGTGATCGCAGTGAACAGCGTTGCGCTTCAAGAGGCAAACTGCACAATCTGTGTGTGTGTGTGTGTGTGCGCGCGCGCGCGCTCGCGCGCACTGAGAAGCGCAGAGGACATGTTCCATTTTACCCACAGGAATAGTTCAGGATGAGTTCTTTAAAAAAATTCCAATTTAAGCTTTCAAACTGTGCACAGAACGAAACTGGTTTAAAAAAAAAGAGAGAAAGAGTTCTTAGGGGTGTGTGGGGAGGTGAGGGTAGGCCGTAATTACCCCCCCCCCACACACACACACACATGCATATATATATTTTTTTTTGGATTGACAGGGGCAGCGTGGACCCGCCTCCTGCCTGCGGTGCGCTCAGCGCGACTTTCTTCCCGTCCGCTTCAAAAACCATATTCCACTGGGAAAGAAGGAGAGAGAGAGAGAGAGAGGGAGAGAGAGCGAGGGAGAGAGAGGGAGAGCGCAGGACCTGGCAGAAGAGCAGCGAAAGAAAAGAGGAGAGAAAAACGCAACAACCACTCAAATGGCACCCATGGCAAGGATTTTGTTCACGGTCACCTTTCTCGCTTTTAGGATTTTTATATTTGTTTCACCGGCACGGATATACCCGCCAAATGAAGGTAAGAAAGGCGACACAACTGCCGTGGACTTTTCACTTCATCTCTGTGCATCCGCGGAGTTTTTTTTTTTTTTTTAATCTTATTAATTTTTTAGATCTGTTTTCTGCGGTCACCTTTACGCAGCGTATTTTACGCGTCTTGCTTGGAATCAATGAGTCCAAAAATGCGCTCCGACTCCTGTTGGTGTCAGTTCGGCAGCTGAAAACCTGTGAGCAGGAACGCAGGAGAAGGTCAAAGAAATCTCAGTTTAAAAATTCTTTCACGCCGCGCAGTACCTCTTTATTTATTGCCCAATCAAGCGCTTTTACGAATCAGTGGGGAACACTCGGAAAGTCGAACGCACTGACCAAAAGACCTGCAGGGATCGTGCGTTGACTGAACAAATACCACGATTTTAGAAGAACATAAAAATAACAAAAGCAGAAAACCACAAGAAGACCTGTGGTTTGTTGTAGGTGATTTTGCGCAGACTTGCAAACATTTTCAAAGTTTAAAGATTGTCGGAGCGATCGTTGCTTGATCAGATGCTGAATTAAAGAGTTAACAGGTTTCAGAAATGCACTGAATATAACTGATTAAAAAGCAAGGAAACATAAAAGTGTCAGATGTTTAAAATGAGCGATGTGCGTCAGACTCCAAACCGGACCGAACCCTATGTGGTCTGTGTGTTTGGGGTCTCAGAGCGCAGTAAGTCCAAGTTCTAAATGTTCTCTTTCACAGCTGAATTGATAAATAGCGTTTAAAAACAATCCAGTCTGATGGATGAGTCTGCTGTCTTTATCATCTGACGGACTAAAAGCAACAAGCAAAGCTGCGCTCAGAAGGACGCATTTAAAAATGCGAAATAAATGTTTTTCCTCCCTCAAACAGGTCCGTTTTTTAAAAGCTGCATACCTCATAATTTATACCGTCTTATGTAACAGCTTTATAACTTCTTAATTAGCGGTTCATTACGCGATTTTTGGCCTCACTGAAATCAAAACAGTTTAAAAGTAAATGCTTCAACTGAGTTTTGTATTTTTAGCCTTTTTTTAAAAGGTAACAGAAAAATATTTTTCAAGGCCCATTTCAAAATGCGGTTCTCGCCAAGTTGTTCGGAAACCCCTGATTAATTTATTGTGACTCCATCAATCAAAATCAAACTGCAAAGTCATTATTTCAAAAGACAGCGCGTGTATTTGAGGAAAATCCATCCAAACTCGGTGCGTAAAGCACATCAGGGAATTTACGCACAAGAAAACATTCCCAAATGTGTTATTTTAACGCTTGTTATATGATTGTATTTTTTTAAAAATCTGTCGCTTTACTAAAATTAATGATGGTTTTGTTTTTCTGCCTGATAAATGGCATCACACTTGTGATTTATTTCACATAGGAAGCCGTTTTTCTTCGTAGTGTTGATGTTCTGTGGACTCGCTGAACCCGCGACCTAACTTCTCCATTTTTTCGTTTCTTTCTTTTTTTTTTTTTTTTTTTTTCCCAGTCACATTACTGGACTCCAGAGCTGTACAGGGGGAGCTGGGATGGGTCGCTAACCCGACAGAAGGAGGGGTAAGTGGAGGCTACTGCAAATGAAGTGTCCCCTTGTTAGAGGCATAATCTCCCCTACTGGGTGAAAATGGAGAGAAAATTATCATTAGTGGAAGGATTTCTGGAAAAGATCGACCAAATACTGCAGCCATACACTTGTGCTTCATAAAATTTTTACTCCAGCAAGCGTTTTAAAGGGATATTATTGATGATTTACTGAATTTACCTTGATGCATTTGGCACTCTGGTGCAGCTGTCTGCACTGGATGGATATTACAGGCAGCTGGTTCAACTCAAACATGATTTGTAGCATCTTGCATTTAAAAATAATAGAAAAGAAAGTCACCGTTTTGCAGTATATCATCTGAAACACACTCCAGGGCACATTGGGGTACCCCCCTCCTCCCCCACCACACACACATACACACACACACACACACACACACACACACACACACACAAACACCTCACCCCCAACCCCAACTCCCCTGCTCCCCTTTCTCCTCACCGCTCTGTAATGGTCAGATGCAGGGGCCGATACTGCAGCAAGCATCAGGTTTCCTGAATAGACGGTGGATTGAATCGGTCTTTGTGGAGAAACTCTATATCCCTTTCCACCATTGAGTCTAAGAGAGAGAGAGAGAGAGAGAGAGAGAGAGAGACTTGGCAGCTCAGAAAGGGTCCTCAGAAATGGGTGAATAAGGGGGAAAGTGAAGGCGGTTTTAGTCCTTGCCGCAGGATGACTAGATCAGGCCGGAAAGCAAAAGGGAATAGCGCCGATCAATACGAGATCCCTCACTATAATTGGGATATCTAGAGTGGCTGTGATAAGGGAAAGAAAGGTGAGCACACTATAGCCCACAGGGGTCACAGCGATGCCACGGGCGGTATGCAAAGGTGAGATGTGCACCGTGTCTTGCCAGACTCTAAATCTAATCAGAAAAATGTCTTTCTTCTCTGCTAAGTGATGCACGTTAACCACAATTGAGTTTCATGACAATCAGACATTAGTAACCATCATGAGCTCAATACAACTTGTTCATCTGCTACAGGTTCCGCCATCAAGATTTTTCAATTAACTCGGCTGATTTTTAGCAGGGGGTGGGTGGGTGGGTGGGGGGGGGGGTCTTTTCCTCTGCAGTTTTATCACAGAGGTGATTGACAGGGTCTTGGCACCCACTGAGATGTTGCATTCACCTTCTCATTACAGCCAATTGGACTTATTCTCCTTCCACTCCGCTATCGGGGAAAAGGTGCGGCCTTATCTCGGAGCTGCTTGATTTCCACAACAAAAGACGGGGTGAAAGGAAACGAGCCTGGCGGAACAGAGGAGCGGGGAATGATCGGCATTTTCCCAAAATCGCAGAGCAGCAGCGATGTTTCACATTATCGTCTCTTCCCACAGGGGGAACTGCGGCCTTAAAGTAGGCTATTTATGATAAAACGTCAAATCGGGCGACTTTTACCTCCTTTTTTTAATTATTTCGTAGAGTCACTCGGAATGAGCAAAGTAACAGCAGCAAAAAGGCCTGTCTGCTCTTGTTTACAGCCCCGGCTTCAGTCAAAGAGTCTATTTAAAACACACTGTGAAAAAAACGACAGGAACACGCCGTTTGAGCCTCTCAAGACGCGCTTCTATTTACTCAGCAGCTCTCTGTGGAGAGGGGAACTTTATCATAAGTCAAACAAACATTCCCTTTCTGCAAGAATAAGCCAGGCCGCGCAGTATAACGCGATCTGTGTGTGCTGCGTCTCCTCCGTGAGTTCACAGCAACGGCGGCAGTGAACATATGGAACCCTGACTCCCAGTCCACCTCACGGATGCGTGTGTGAAACCGGTACACTTTAGATCATTTGCATTGATTCAGAAACTTTTGGCTTTATGTTTTCCTAATCCTCTGTTTTGCTTTCTTGCTGTTTTGCCGTCTTATCTCATATCCGGAGGTCGCTCGGTGATTGTGTGCATTTGGAAGGGATTTTGTGTACCAGTCCCTGAGTAACTGAGCGTTAGGCTTTATCGGCTGAGGCATCGAGCTAATTTCCCTACTTAAAGTTGAAGGGAATCATGAATATTAACATCTTTATGATTCTATATTAGAAGCTAACACATCTTTGAGATCCACTTCATAAAATATGTATTAAGTTTGTCCATCAATTAATTGCGCTGATGCGACTCAAATATTGACGAGTCTTTATTGCACGCTTTATTGAATAACCTATCAGTCTTTACACAGACTGCCTCAAATAGAGTGGCTCATTTTTTTAGGTCAGCTTTTAGCTGTTGCGACTTTCTTTTGCTCGTGTAGCCTTTAATGGGCAATATTGTGCAAAATGGTTTTTGAATTTAACATATTCATTTCCCGGAGGATTAATTCTACAGCTGTTCTACATCACTGCATGTAGAATTTCTTCTGCTTTAAATCCAATTTAGGCCTAAAATGACTGGTTTTAGACTTCTGTGACATTCATGTCAGTGGCTCCTCTCTTTGAGATTGAAAGATTCCTGGGATGAGCTCATGGAATCATGTTGTTTCTGGACAGAGGTGTAAGGAGATGAAGATGTCTTTGCAGGAGGGTGATGGACAAAGCCTTATTTGCACATTGCTATGGACTGTGTCTGTAATATATGCGATATGCCACCTAATGTTCAAGAAGTGCATTTTATTGTGGAGTCCACAGCAGTTGGGCGATGCTGCTTTCATCTGTTTTTCATCAGTTGTCTGAAATATGTGCACAGAACACTATGGGTTGCTGAGGACTTTACTCCAGCGCCCCCTGGTAGCCATTTTTGTCAGATGAAAACATCGCCAAATTCAGTACAAATATATGTAATTTGGTCACTTTTCAAAGGTCTCAGACTCATCAATAAAGTCAATTTAATGTACAGTGGTTCATTTCAGGTCAGCTTGGTGTATAAATGTCATCATTCCAAGCAGTGAGAGCTGTCAGCTGGCTGTTAGAAGGAAAGTTAGAGACAAAACCAAACCAGCTGATTTCAAGAGACAATCAATACAGCCCGAGTGTGTTTTCATTGGGTGGCCAGTCGTGGAAGTACAAATTCCAAATTCTCGCATTCTGATTCACCACTTCGCCGGAAGTGATGTATACTAGTGCCGTCCCATAGAGATAAAAACAAGAGGTGAAAAATTTGCCTTTTCGTGCTGTTGCAAAAATAATTAATATTCCCAATGGTTTTTTTTGCTTCTCCAACTACACTTTGAATGTTAGCAGTCAAGCAGCTGAAACAAAGGAGCTAGCTTGTTAGCTTTATTATCTTTCCAAAGCTAGCTTCCTGGCACACAGCACATACAGTCTCTCCGAAACCCACGTAAAAGTTAATTTTTTCTATTTAATGAAGGCAAGTTCTGGCCAACAACAAAAATGTAAGCACAAACAACAGACACCACGGAGGCATCCATAGAAATGAATGGATAATCGGTCGGTACGATTACATACATGTACACTATGTGGAAACGAGGCATTAGTGCCTTTGTGCTTCCTGTGTATGGTGGTGAGATGTGGACATTAACCAGTGACCTAAGATGACCACTGATGTTTCTGCATAGACTCTCAGTTGTCCAGGTCTTTTCCATAGTAGAGAAGCTTGAATCTTCGACTGGACTGGGTTGCTTGACGCGAGGACGTTTCGCTTCAAATCGCAGAAGCTTCCTCAGCTAAATTTCTTGCTCTGGTAGTCTGACTTCTGTCTTGACTCTTGTAAAGAAGAATAAACAGAAGCCAACAAAAGCTGGAGTTTTTTAAACCTAACCAGACCCCTCCTACCGAGAGGCCGACTGCTATAGGCTCGTGACTAAACAATACCTCTAATTAGCACCTATTGTGCTCTAGTTAGCACCCTCCTAATGACAGGGCCGCTGTCCCTCCTAATGATGGGGCGGAAGCCTCTCCTGATGGCTCCCTTGACGACTCTCCTGATGACGTGAATGACTCATTACCATGAACAAAAGACTGAAACTGCTTTGACCTGAATACCCCATTGTAAACAGGGGATAAAGCGTGTCTCAGACATCCTCCCTGGTTAAGGCTGGGTTTCAACTGTTTCACATAGAATGCTTCCTTGACACCTCTCTCAAACCATTTCTTCTCTCTGGCTAAGATTTTAACTTCCTAATTTTAGCTGAGGAAGCTTCTGCGATTTGAAGCAAAATGTCCTCACGTCAAGCAACCCAGTCCAGTTGAAGATTCAAGCTTCTCTACCACTGATGTTTTTGTTGTAGGTCTCTTTGGAGGATCCTTCAGTATCGCTGGAATGACATTATGCCAAAAAAACAAGTTATTTTGGGAATATCACTTGCATTGTGAGGGAACATCAGTTCTGCCATTTTTTTTGGATAGTTGTGAAGGTCAAGGGGGCAAGGGGATGTGGAAGATACAGTAGATATTTAATTTCAAGAGGCGGAGATGGAGTGGTTGTTTGCCTGCATGGTTGTCAGCCAGGTCCTGCGTCACCAATAATGTTTAGATTTTATGTGACACGTCCTCAGAGTTTCACAGTTCTATTTCTGTGCATGTAGAACGCTCCCACTTTAGGCAAAATGTTGGCCTGAAATGACTGGTTCTACAGAGGAAATTTTGCTGAGTAAAATTTACTCTGCTGGGATAACATTTGATCCCAGTCTAAATAGATTAAAATATACTCTACCACAGGGCTAAATCAACTCAACATAGTGTAAAATCAACTGTTATTGGAGTAAAACCACTTGCATTGACTAGACGCTGTCGCCGACTGAACGGTCCGCCCTAAAACTCAGTCCGCCCTGCCTTCACTGCGCATGCGTCATCAGATAATTTTCATGATTTTCCTTTATAAATCATTGGTTGTCTGGATCAGAAATTTCAGTTAAATATATCATATAGCACACGAACACACTGATATTTGAGAAGTGAAATGAAGTTTCTAGTATTTACAGAAAGTGTGCAATAATTATTTAAATAAAATTAGGTAGGTGCATAAATTTGGGCACCCTTGTCATTTAATTGATTTGAATACATTTAGCACCAATCATTGCAACACAAAATTGGCTTGGTAAGCTGATTGACCCTTGACCTCCTTACACAGGTGAACCCAATCATAAGAACGGTGACCATTTGCAAATGATTCCCCTCTTTGTATCTCTTCTAATGAGTGGTAACATGGGAGCCTCTAAGCAACTCTCAAATGACCTGAAAACAAAGATTGTTCAACATCATGGTTTAGGAGAAGGTTACAAAAAGCTATCTCAGAGATTTCAGCTGTCAGTTTCCACTGTGAGGAACATAGTGAGGAAATGGAAGACCGCAGGCACAGTACTAGTTAAGGCCCAAAGTGGCAGGCCAAGAAAAATCTCAGATAAGCTGAAGTGAAGGATGGTGAGAACAGTCATAGTCAACCCACAGACCTGCTCCAAAGACCTATGATCTTGCTACGATAGAGTCTCTGTGTATCATTCAACAATACAGCGTGCTTTGCAGAAAGAGATGCTGTAATGCAGAGGAAGCCTTTTTTGCATACACACCACAAACAGAGTCACTTGAGGTATGCTAAAGCACATTTGGACAAGCCAGCTTCATTTTGAAATAAGGTGTTGTAGACTGATGAAACTAAAATTGAGTTATTTGGACATAACAAGGGGCGGTATGCATGGCTGAAAAAGAACACAGTATTCTAAGAAAAACGCTTGCTACCCACAGTAAAATTTGGAGGTGGTTCCATCATGCTGTGTGGCTGTGTGGCCAGTGCAGGCACTGGAAATCTTGTTAAAGTTGAGGGCCACATGGATTCCAGTCAATATCAGCAGATTCTTGAGAGCAATGTTCATGAGTAAGTGACAAAGTTGAAGTTGCGCCGGGGCTGGATCTTTCAACAAGACAACAACCCTAAACACTGCACAAAATCTACTAAGGCATTCATGCAGAGGAACAAGTACAATGTTCTGGAATGGCCATCTCAGTCCCCAGACCTGAATATTATTGAAAATCTGTGGTGTGATTTTAAGCGGGCTGTCCATGCTCTGAAACCAACAAACCTGAGATGTTTTGTAAAGAAAAATGGTCCAAAATACCTTCAACCAGAATCCAGACTCTTGGAAGCTATAGGAAGCATTTAGAGGCTGTAATTTCTGCAAAAGGAGGATCTACTAAATACTGATGTATTTTTTTCTGTTGGGGTGCCCAAATTTATGCACCTGCCTAATTTTTCTTCAAGAATTATTGCACACTTTCTGTAAATCCTATAAACTTCATTTCACTTCTCAAATATAACTGTTTGTCTGCTATATGATATATTTAACTGAAATTGCTGATCCAAACAACCAATGATTTATAAAGGAAAATCTTGGAAATCATCACGGGTGCCCAAAGTTTTACATACTGTATTTTAGGGTGCTTTGCCTCTATGTTTATAGGGAGCTCCTGGCTACAAACTGTACTGTTTCTTTTTATGATACCTGCTGATGTATAATAGATTGTGTGTCAGTTAAGGAAAAATCATCTTAGTGGTGGAGATCAAGAAAACAAAACACAGATGGGTTGATGATTAATGAGGAGTTTGAAATGTGGAATGTGCTCTCACTTTCTGCGCGACACCTCCTTGCACTCTCTGTTGTACGTGTGCACAGCCTGAACACACACACCCAGCTCAGCTAGTTCACACAATTTTGTGATCATGCAACAAAGCTGTCATTTTCAACACTTCATCAGTTTTTCAACGATGATATTCAAGTGCAAACTGCTTAACATTTGCACTGTGTTCTGAGAGAGCGGATTTATAGCGCACAAAGGTCACACATGCACATGTTTATTGGTGTTGTTTTATTAATTTGTTTACAATTTACAATTTAGAAATAAAAGAAACTGAAAAACATTAATTTCAAGCCACATGAAAGTGCAACCACACCTGCTCCTAATTTCCACCATGCATGTGATGATGACGAGTTTACATATGTCCAGCAGATGGCATTGTTCAGCACGTGGCAGACAGGTCTATGTTGTAGCACATAAGCAAAATAAAGCTGATTCTTGGGTTGATTTAATCTATCAAAATTCAACAATGTTTAATGTTTATCCTCATTATATTGCTATTTTGCAAGATGATGGCTTTTATTGTTTTTGTTTTTTAGTAATATTGTTTTCAGACTGAAAGGGGTGGACTAATTTTGTTGAATGAAAACTAACACACAGGACTAAGAAGGCACTTGTGTTTCTCTGGTTGTGTCCTTTATCTAGTGGGAAGAAGTGAGCATTATGGATGAGAAGAACATCCCCATTCGGACATACCAGGTGTGCAATGTAATGGAGCCCAACCAGAACAACTGGCTTCGCACTGACTGGATTCCTCGCGGCGGTGCTCAGCGAGTATACATTGAGATCAAGTTCACCCTCCGAGATTGCAACAGCCTCCCTGGAGTCATGGGAACTTGTAAGGAAACCTTCAACCTCTACTACTACGAGTCCAACAATGACAAAGAACGTTACATTCGTGAAAATCAGTTTGGCAAGATCGATACCATCGCTGCAGATGAGAGCTTCACTCAGGTGGACATTGGCGACCGCATTATGAAGTTGAACACGGAGGTGCGTGATGTAGGCGCCTTAACCCGCAAGGGCTTCTATTTGGCCTTCCAGGATGTTGGCGCTTGTATTGCTCTAGTGTCTGTCCGGGTCTTCTACAAGAAATGTCCTTTAGCTGTCCGAAACTTGGCTCAGTTTCCTGACACCATCACCGGAGCAGATACGTCCTCCCTTGTGGAAGTTCGAGGCTCGTGTGTGGATAATTCTGAGGAGAAGGAGGTTCCCAAGATGTATTGTGGGGCTGACGGAGAGTGGCTGGTGCCCATTGGGAATTGCCTGTGCAATCCTGGACATGAGGAGCGCAATGCCGAATGTCAAGGTAAAAAAAAAAAAAACATTGCAATTTTTTTTGCCTCCTTTTTGAACCCCCTCTGTCTTCTATCCCTGCATTTTCATATAGTATCCTCTGTCTTTTAGCTGTTCTTGTTGTTATCTCTCGCTCACTGTATGTCATTTGTTCTTTTTCCCTTCTCCCTCTGTTGACTCATCACCCTCTCACACTGTTGATTTTTTTTCCCCTGACATTTTTTTTCCATTGTATGGTTGGGTGATAGAAGCAATCATGATTGTAAATGGCTTAATTAGGAAGTCGTCTGGGAGGTGTTGTGCGGTGGGATGAATCCCAAGAGAATAGGTGAAACAAGCCAAACAGGAGGGTAGACCTTAAACAGGTTCTCCTCACTACCGCTGTTTCTTTCACTCCTATCTCTTCTTTCATTCCCACTGGAGGCCAAAGCTGGGCAAAAAAGATACACGGCTTTAGATAAGGGAAGGTGATGGAGTTTGTCATTCCAGGCTGGTGTGAGTGAAGTGAAAACCTAAAGCTGTGAGGTGGATTTGATGGACTAGTGTAGTTTCTGCTTGATGTAGTACTCTACCAGGCTTTTAATAAGATTTAAATACCAATGCATTGTAGAGTTTTTAAATCAACATCCTGTTGTAGCCGTCAAGTACGATCTTAGCTTGATGAAGTGATGTGCAAGAATTCTATCAAAAGAATAAGCACAATCAACATCTTGCACAGAGCATGCACAGTGAGACAAAAGGTCACTTATAAGCCCAGAGGTCATTCGATATAAGCTGTGTCCAAGTGCCTCAGTACAAGAAAAGTGTATGTCAATAGGTTTTTTCATAGTTTGAGTGGCCCTGCGACTTACATATAAACTTATACAACCCCTGGCAAAAATTATGGAATCACCGGCCTCGGAGGATGTTCATTCAGTTGTTTAATTTTGTAGAAAAAAGCAGATCACAGACATGACACAAAACTAAAGTCATTTCAAATGGCAACTTTCTGGCTTTAAGAAACACTATAAGAAATCAAGAAAAAAAGATTGTGGCAGTCAGTAACGGTTACTTTTTTAGACCAAGCAGAGGAAAAAAATATGGAATCACTCAATTCTGAGGAAAAAATTATGGAATCACCCTGTAAATTTTCATTCCCAAAACTAACACCTGCATCATATCAGATCTGCTCATTAGTCTGCATCTAAAAAGGAGCGATCACACCTTGGAGAGCTGTTGCACCAAGTGGACTGACATGAATCACGGCTCCAACACGAGAGATATCAATTGAAACAAAGGAGAGGATTATCAAACTCTTAAAAGAGAGTAAATCATCACGCAATGTTGCAAAAGATGTTGGTTGTTCACAGTCAGCTGTGTCTAAACTCAGGACCAAATACAAAAAACATGGGAAGGTTGTTAAAGGCAAACATACTGGTAGACCAAGGTAGACATCAAAGCATCAAGACAGAAAACTTAAAGCAATATGTCTCAAAAATCCAAAAATGTACAACAAAACAACTGAGGAACGAATGGGAGGAAACTGGAGTCAACGTCTATGACTGAACTGTAAGAAACCGCCTAAAGGAAATGGGATTTACATACAGAAAAGCTAAACAAAAGCCATCATTAACACCTAAACAGAATAAACAAGGTTACAATGGGCTAAGGAAAAGCAATCGTGGACTGTGGATGACTGGATGAAAGTGATATTCAGTGATGAATCTCAAATCTGCATTGGGCAAGGTGGTGATGCTGGAACTTTTGTTTGGTGCCGTTCCAATGAGATTTATAAAGATGATTGCCTGAAGAGAACATGTAAATTTCCACAGTCATTGATGATATGGGGCTGCATGTCAGGTAAAGGCACTGGGGGAGATGGCTGTCATTACATCATCAATAAATGCACAAGTTTACGTTGATATTTTGGACAATTGAAAGGATGTTTGGGGATGATGAAATCATTTTTCAAGATGATAATGCATCTTGCCATAGAGCAAAAACTGTGAAAACGTTCCTTGCAAAAAGACACATAGGATCAATGTCATGGCATAGGGTCAATGTCAACGAGCAGATCTGATTTGATGCAGGTTTTAGTTTGTGGGATGGAAATTTACAGGGTGATTCCATAATTTATTCCTCAGAATTGAGTGATTCCATATTTTTTTCCTCTGCTTGGTCTAAAAAAGTAACCGTTACTGACTGTCACAGTCTTTTTTTCTTGATTTCTTATAGTGTTACTTAAAGCCAGAAAGTTGCCATTTGAAATGACTTTAGTTTTGTGTCATGTCTGTGATCTGCTTTTTTCCACAAAATTAAACAACTGAATGAACATCCTCCGAGGCCGGTGATTCCATAATTTTGCCAGGGGTTGTATACTGGAAAAAACAATAACATGTTTGTTAATAATCGCAATTATTATTATTTATATAGGGCTTTCCCAGGAAATAAAGTACTAAACAAACAAAAAAACCTCCAATAATAAATGAATAAATGCCAATGCACAACAATCCCAAATGAAACAGGTGACAATACAGTGCAAGTTATGTGCAAAATACAGTAAAATTAGCTTTTCAGCTGTAAAAACAGGCACATATTAACATTTGATTTAACTGAGCTTGAGGGTGTTATTTTACAAAATCAAAAGTACTGTTAATATGATTGTGGAATTTGATTTTTTTCCAGCACAGCTCAGATTGTGTTGTTGTTTTTTCCATTCCTCAATAATATCTGTTGAAATGATTGTTACATTTGTTTATTAAGTGCTTATAGTGAAAATACTGTGAATTTACTGTGAAATCTGTTTCCTTAACTCAACATGCCTGTTGACTACGTCCGTTTATCATGGTGGGGTTCTTCAGATTCCTGGTGGACCATGACAATCAACTTTTTGAAAAGATCGATGTAAACTTTGTGTGAAAGTCACATATGCAGTTTACAAGTTCAATTTTTAGATTGTGAAACTTGTGAGATATATTATTACATCAGTGTGTTCCTGAATGAAAATTCACTTGTTTTTTTTTGGGGGGGGGGGGGGTGCCTGCTGTCTTTGTCCTAGTTTGACTCAGTTTGTGCTGGATTGTGGAGTTTTCCATCATCTACAGTCAACAAAATCTTGTTGTAACTCAAGATTTTGGTCACTAACCCAAGGTGGCATTTGGTTGCTTCACTTCAAAAGTTCAGGCTGCCAGACTCTCGCTCTTTTTATCCAGTTTCAGCCCCCTGGCTTTTAAAATAAAATAAAAAAAAATCTTTAAACATAGTCACTGTTCACCTTCGAAAATCACACGGAATTTCTGGCTCCTTCATTTCCCCTGACATACCACAATTTTACAAAAAGAACCTCACCTTGGGTCAAGTCTTACCTTGATTGACTTTGTGCCAATCCCAGCACACCCAGATTTGTGCACGTCGAGATAATGATTTCGTTTGTTCCTTGAGCAGTGTCAACCCTTGATTTTCCGATGGTATACATGGCGTTTTAAGAGACTTAATTTGCTTGTTTTATTGCTACACTCTTGTTTATAGTGTGAAACATTGTACTGCAACAGCATCTAGTAGTTCAGCAACTGTTTTGTGGATAATGTGCAGCCTTATCAGAAGCAGTAGTGGCAGCTGGCAAGGCCAATGGATGCCAATTCTAGCGTGGTTTATTGGTACCCCAACTGCCACCCACCATCATTACAGACACACAAGCAGGAGTAGGCTGCAGCAGTGAGGGGTCAGAGGCTGGCCACGGGTGATTAACACAGGGATGGACTGCTACACCTCTGCTGATTTATGAGGGAGCCTTTATCTTGGAGGGCTAATGGCATGACAAACAGGTCTGATGATTTAGGGGTAACACTGGCTCCTTGGAGGTGGATAGGCAAAGGGGCACAAGCAGTCACAGATGGTTTCATGTGTGTTTTTATGTGTTTGTCCAACCGGTTTGAAGGGTAAGATTTGCTGTGGATTATTGAAAATCTCTATTCTTGCTGGATTTTTAGTGGAGTTTGTCAGACTTAATGTTGTAGACGGGGAAGAAAAATGGAGGGTTGAGGGGAAAGGACTCATAAGGTAGTCAGTGACAATCCTTTAATCCCTTCTAAAGTGTTTTTATCATGAATTATGCAACCGTATGACTGCGCTGGTGGCTCTTCCTCTCTCTTCTTTCATTTGAGTTACGATAAATTACTCCTAATCCAGAAGAAAGCTGTAAATGATTTAGAAACCATGATTTTATTTGTAATTCTGTTTCTGAATGCTGCCAACCTTTGAGATGCCAGTATTGAACTCCCAGCTGATATATACTGTTAGTTTACATACGGTTGTGTCACCTTTTATAGCCTGTTTTAGTTTGCAGTGCCAATACCTCCACTTCTATCAACTTGTGCTTCAAATAGACAAAGCAAAATGTGTCTTAAGATCTCAGTCTCGACAATTAGATAGAAAGTCGTCATGACAGCCGGAGGTGCCCGCATGGAGATGGCACCAGTGGCTGCAGGGCTAAAAGGTGCCGATCACTGACAGTCATCAAGTGTGTTGATGAGCTGGTTAATATTCCCAAATGTGACAGGTTCTATGGATGACAGGATCCACTCCTATAACATCATGTTGACTAAAGGTCTTGGGCAGGAGCCTGTTTTTGTTGGGAGCAAGGTTACTAGTGGGGAGTCGTGGCTTAAAGTCTGAGTAAAAAAGTTTTTTTTTCTTCCCCACGTCTAGTTTTAAGTTGTATTGAGTTATGCCAGCCAATATATACATATTACATGACTTTATTTGGTTTTAAGTCGTATATTTAAAAGTTTCTGTGGCACACACAACTCCATTTGCATGGGTTCACATATTGTGTGTCTGTGCTTGTCTTGTGTACGTATGAGGTTACAAGGCCACCTTGGCCCCTGGTTCCCAGCCCAGGATGAATGGAGTCTCCTCCGTCATTGTTGGGTGCAGCAGCCAAGCCGACGGAGGTTGGTGATGTTGGGGAGGGGGTTGATCATGCAGGGAGGAGTTGGAGGAGTTGTATTCTCCGTCTCTGGCAGATGTCAAGGGTCATCCTCTTCTCCATCCATCTTGCTGCAGTTTCTGACAGGGTCGTGGATTCACAATTGATTAAGACGTCAGAGTTTTGACAGCTGCAGAAGGGGGGATCTGTCTGTGGGTGTTTGTGTGGCCAATGGTGCACCAATTGTGGCCTGAGTCTATACTCTGGACCAATTTGACAGAACCAAGGGGCCTCTTGATGTAAGCAGAGGGGACTTTGTCTGTTTGCATTTGGGATCCTTTTTTTTTTGCTGTAAACCACATCCCCCAATATGCACCATAAGAGACAAGAGGGGGCCTGATGTCCCTCGCTCCTCGTATGTTGAGGCCTTCCCGACTGTTGCAGGGGTGTGAGTGTTAATGAGCAAAGTTTTGCTGGAACATTCATGTCACACTGGCAAAAAAAAATACATACACACTAGAGGTATAAGAATGAACCGAAACAAATTGAAAATCAATTTTAAAGTAATAGATACGACCACACTGCACTGACCTCTGAGTTTGTCTGCATTTACTATGAACTGGTCGATGTCTCGATTATAATGATATAATTGGTTGAATTAAATTTCCATCATACATGTGATGATAAGATCATTCCCTGCGACAAACCTGGACAAGCCCAGACGTGTCAGATGTGTATGGTACATTAAGTGATTACGTTTTGGATTGATCTGGTGCATCAAAGGTCACCAGCATGTAATCACTTTATCCTCATTACTTGCCCTATTAAAACGGCGAGATATGATGACATCATTTATTAATTTAGAGTTATTGTTCTAACAAACTGGAGGGCATGGAGGCATTTCTCGATTCACTTCACTCACATGCCTAGGCTTTCCCAAAGTCCTTAGAGGCTCTTCGTGAAATCCAGTCATGCTCAAATTTGCACCCATCCCAGATAAATGCATTTAGGATTTTCATTTCATATTAGGTGAAAATCAGATAAATCCTGTTCAAGTTATCATGCACACAAGAAAGCGTGAAGGTGCCTTGCACGCTTTTTGGCTCCGCACTCCCACGCACGTCATTGGTGATAATGCCACCTGCTGTGTTCCCAGCTGGATGCTGCACTTTGTGTTGCTGGATGCTGTGTATATAAAAATAATTATTTTGTAGCAGATTAATAACTTTCTCTCAGTTTGGCTGATGAAAACATTTCTAATCACTTCCGGAATCACAGAGGACTGTTCCAGCTGCAGCTTTTTGCTGCTCTCTGTCTTTCTCTCTCTCGTGCACTTCATGACGTGGAGAATGCATTTGGAATAGTCTAAATGGTAATTATTTGTAATATTTATATTGTAATAGCTTGGTAAAACAGTTGCATGTTCATTGTGTACCAGTGTGCGGATCAAATTAGTGCAAGTGTCAAGGCACCTTGACTGATGCATGTACAGATGAAGTGCGGACTATTTCCCCCTAAATCACTTATGTCTCGGTCCCAGCAAATAATAAGCCACGTGGATTATTCGAAGAATGATCCACGTTTTAAGCCGTCACATATCCGCTACTAAGGCGCCTCTCTGTACCTCACGTGCCACGTATCAGCCTGTAGTGAACCACAATTGACCTGTAATTTGAACCCCGTCCAGCCTCATGTCACCACATATGATCCATGTGAAGCCACATATGATCCATGTAGCGCCTTGTCACATGTCGTTGGTGCACGTTTAGGCATGGGTTTGGTACAAACCTCTTGCCCTCCCACACTTGGTCCCTTTAAAGTGTTGGTTTTCACTTCATAGCATCCATTCAAGATGTTGTCACACTGATGTGTGCCAGGCTGCTTTTCACCTGTGCCCCAGAGTCAATAAATGCACCAGACCAGCTAGAACTGAACCATGGGTTCCTGGACAGTCGCCTCTGCGCTTCTTTTCGATGGCTTTATTTCTTCCGCTGCTTTACAGTGATTTTGACACCATGATCCAACTTTTAACTTTGTGTTTGTCCGTTAATGTCTGCAAAGTCGCTCTTTTGTGTGCTCGCATTCTGCGTTCCTGGACAGTCATTTCTGCACTTCTTCTTGCTGGCTTTATTTCTTTCGCGGCTTTACAGTCATTTTGACACCATAATCCAAGTTTTAACTTTGTGCTCGCTCTTTTGCGAGCCTATGTTCTGTGTAAAATGCTCGCCTTGAGTGCGAGTCATTGCGTCAGCGTGCTTAGAGTGCACCTCATCTGCTCCATTATAACAAGATCTTAAAACTATCATAAACAAATTTTTACAACTGCTTATAAAGAAGGAATGAACATGAAACTGTTTTACCAAGCTTTTACAATATAAACATTACAAACATTACACCTTTTAAGCTGTTCCAAATATGTTCTCCACCTCAACACACGAGACAGGCAGGAAAAAAGCTCCAAATGTCTTCTGTGATTCCAAAAGTGATTAGAGGTGTTTTCAGCATCCAAGGTCTGACAGAAAGTGATTAATCTGCTACAATAGAATTATTTTATATACAGCGTCCAATGCACAAAGCAGGTGGGATTGTAGTGTGCGAGAGGGGTGAGCCAAAATAGCCTGTCCAAAATAGCCTACATTCTCCTCGTAGCTGCCAGGTGCTTGGATAGTGGGCTTTTAACAGCCTGGTCCTCACCACAAATGTGCCTGTAAAATCTTTGTTTGTCTGTAAAATCTTTGTTTGTACACAAACTGCTCCACGCTGTTGTTGCTAAAATTTGAACTGCTTGAAATTAGCACCACGCTCAGAGATGAGCCTCGTTAGCCGAGTATTCTGCCTCTCAGAGCCACTATTCTCCCATGATTGCTGAATAACTGGACTTGTACCAAAAAAAAAGAAAACATGCTACGTGCCTCATTATTCATCCTTCATTATTTGGTGGGACCAGGGCTTTACGTACAACAATCACTTACTTAAACTGCAGTAGTAGTTACCAGGTGATAGCTGTGGTTTTGCTGTGGTTCAGGTAGGGGGTGTTGATGCTTGTCATCCTTCATTCCTGCACGAAAAGTCACAGAACCACTTCTAGCTCAAGCAGTGATCCTCTCAGCTGTGCCTGCTAATATACTGCCCCAAAGAACAGGACTCCAGCCAGCATGGGTTCCGTGCACAGTCACTTGACGTCTGTCTTCTTGTATGCATTTCATTTAGACTCCTGCACGTTGACTTTGTCTTATTCTGTTACTGCACTTTACTGTGACATAAAACATGGATCTTTGTGTGTCTGTGTGTGTGTGTGTGTGTGTAAGAATATGACAACAGCAGGAAAAAAAACCCTAAGAGGAGCAACAATGAATGTTTAAGTCCTCTCTCAGCTTAGAGCGTGATTGTGAAGATCGGAGCGCTTTTCTCACCTGAGACCCCTCCCTCACTATTCCCAGCCGTCTTTGCTGAGCTGTAAATGCTCGTCTGTATTGGATTAAGAGGTTTTATGGATGAAGTCTCTCTTCTTTGCTCAGAGTCATTGTCTGCTCGGATCTGGGCTGCCCGTCTCTCTCTTTCTCTCTCTCTGCTGACAGTGTTAAATATGCGCTTGGGAGCATCATTTTAAATTCACCAAGTAATTCTATTTAGCCCGCTGGTCCCTGATGGCTTTAAATACACACACTCAGTCCCTTTGCTTTTCCTCTCCCTCCCCTGACTTCCTCTTTGTCTGTCTCTTCTGCGTAAATACAAACAAGTATTTTGCATCTCCTCTTGAAGCATCGTATGCACGTTTGTTTTTCCTGTCGTCATCATCTGTCTCTTCATCACTCTTGTTACTCTAAAGCGACAGTGTGTTGAATTTCGAGTGTGTATTCACACAAATGGAATATAGCATTCAAACCCATCTGTTTATTACTGTGTAATTACCTGCATAATTATTGTCTACATGGGAGTGGGCCACTTCATGGAGGCCGCCACGTTGATACAGTAGCCCAAAAGGCACATAGTTAAGCACCTTGGCACTTGCACAAATTTGATCTCCACTCAATTCGTCGTGCCAATGCGTCCCTCTTGTCCCGCTGGACACCACGCTTTGTACCATTTGATGCCACGCTATATAGAATAATAATTTCGTAGCTGATGAGGCATTTGCTCTCAGAACTTGGCTGAAGCAACCATTTTGTCATCACTTCCAGAATCACAAAGAAATTATCTACAGCTGTTGGTTGTCTCGTGCACGTCGTGCGGTGGAGAACGCATTTAGAATCTTGTCTCAAAGGTGGTGATTTATAATATATAGTAATGGATTGGTAAAACAGTTGCATTTTCATTCATTCTCTTGAGTTTAGATTATGTATCTGTAAAATTCTGTTTATTATAGAGTGATATCTCATCACAATTGTTCAGATGAGCTGCGCACAATGACACGCTGACATGCATTGGCATGCAGTGTTTTCAAATAGGTTGCGCAATGTTCACGACTGGTTCACGCAAGTGGCACAAAATTAATGTGTGCCAGAAATTTTGAACATTTCGAAGTTTTCTTTACTCACTGGCATGCATTGCGCAAAATTAACGCACGGTTATGACGCGTTTACTCATTGGCACACAAGATTGTGTATCAGTGCGTGGATCAAATTTGTGCAAGTGTCAAGTTGCCTTTACTTTTCACATTTTGCATTTAGCCAAAAGACCAAAGAAAAAAGAAGCAAAATCAGTGGTTGCCCCCCTACAAACTGTCTACTAGCTGCTCGTGCAGGCTCACAGGTCTGACAACTCTTATTCTTATGAAATTACATTTTGCTTATCATAACACATGGTGTCTAACCAGATCCTTACTCTGGATGGCATTACCCTGACCTCTAGTAATACTGTGAAAAATCTTGGAGTCATTTTTGATCAGGATATGTCATTCAAAGCGCATATTAAACAAATATGTAGGACTGCTTTTTTGCATTTGCGCAATATCTCTAAAATTAGAAAGGTCTTGTCTCAGAGTGATGCTGAAAAACTAATTCATGCATTTATTTCCTCTAGGCTGGACTATTGTAATTCATTATTATCAGGTTGTCCTAAAAGTTCCCTGAAAAGCCTTCAGTTAATTCAAAATGCTGCAGCTAGAGTACTGACAGGGACTAGAAGGAGAGAGCATATCTCACCCATATTGGCCTCTCTTCATTGGCTTCCTGTTAATTCTAGAATAGAATTTAAAATTCTTCTTCTTACTTATAAGGTTTTGAATAATCAGGTCCCATCTTATCTTAGGGACCTCGTAGTACCATATTACCCCAACAGAGCGCTTCGCTCTCAGACTGCAGGCTTACTTGTAGTTCCTAGGGTTTGTAAGAGTAGAATGGGAGTCAGAGCCTTCAGCTTTCAGGCTCCTCTCCTGTGGAACCAGCTCCCAATTCAGATCAGGGAGACAGACACCCTCTCTACTTTTAAGATTAGGCTTAAAACTTTCCTTTTTGCTAAAGCTTATAGTTAGGGCTGGATCAGGTGACCCTGAACCATCCCTTAGTTATGCTGCTATAGACTTAGACTGCTGGGGGGTTCTCATGATGCACTGAGTGTTTCTTTCTCTTTTTGCTCTGTATGCACCACTCTGCATTTAATTATTAGTGATTGATCTCTGCTCCCCTCCACAGCATGTCTTTTTCCTGGTTCTCTCCCTCAGCCCCAACCAGTCCCAGCAGAAGACTGCCCCTCCCTGAGCCTGGTTCTGCTGGAGGTTTCTTCCTGTTAAAAGGGAGTTTTTCCTTCCCACTGTTGTCAAGTGCTTGCTCACAGGGGGTCGTTTTGACCGTTGGGGTTTTTCTGTAATTATTGTATGGCTTTGCCTTACAATATAAGGCGCCTTGGGGCAACTGTTTGTTGTGATTTGGCGCTATATAAATAAAATTGATTGATTGAATTGATTGATAAGAGAAAGCAAGTGAGCATGAATCCCCATCTTCAAAGAAGTGAAAATATGAAGGGTAACAAAATTGTGACTGGCAACACCATAATGCAGTCTGCAACCTTACCAGCAGATGGCACTAAAATCTTCACACTGTAGCTTTAATGTCTCTTCATGACCTTGCATTGTCTTTGAATAAAAAAAAAAACACAAATCTGTTCATCACCTGTCATAGTTATGTGTGCTGCAGCCATTCTGTCTATAAAAAGTAACACAATAATTCAGGATGATGCCAGAAAGCGCACACGTAAGCTCGACAGTGACTAGTGTCCGTGTGCAGCAGAATGGAGGTTGATGTAGTCTTCGCTCTCACTGGTGCCAGAGAGGGGTGCTGAGGGAAAGTGAGGAATCTTTTACCAACAGAGAGCAGAAAAGAACAAGATACAGAACGAGAGGACAAAATGCCCCCGTCCTGCTGAAAAACTGCTTAAAACTCTTTTTTTTCTTTATATGTTCTGTTCTTTTTTTTTGCTGCTGTTTTGAAGGAGTCCTCTTGCCACACACGAGTGTGTGGGGGGGGGGGGGCAGTGGTAATTCAGCCATCATTAGCTGAGGTGCTGAAATGTTTTTCCTGCTTGGGCTGCAGTCCTGCCTCACTGTTCCCTTTTGCAGCTCTCGACACTCATCACCCCTCGCCCTCCCCCTCACGGTGCCCTGTTTAGGGCAGTAAGCCACCGGTGTGCAGGCGTGACTCAAACTGATAGCTGTAGTGCCATCTGAATGGCCAATTATGCTGCCATAAATGTCCATTTTAATGCATTTTCTCTTTTTTTTTGGCTTTAAAATGGTCATTTCTAGGAAAATCTACTTTCTTTGGCTGTTTTTGTGCCACTGTGGCTTATGTCTGGTTTGTACTTAAAACTGCTGCACATCATCTCCGAACCAGCAGATGGGTACAGGACCGTCCATCTATCCATCCATTTTCTATACCTGCTTACTCCATTTACAGGATCACAGGGGGCTGGAGCCTATCCCAGCAGTCACAGGGCATGCGGTGGGGTACACCCTGGCAAATCAAATCAAAGTGAAGATGAGGTGAAAGGTTTAACCATGTGAACAGCTAAATGTCTATCAGGCAGGGCTGATGGTGGATAAAGCACACAAAAACTGAAATAAAACACCAGCTTTCCTCCATTCTATGCAGGAGAATATTCAAATGTTTCTATGCAAATCAAATGAATTTGATTTATGAGTGCGCTGTTGAAACAAAATGGAAATAAAGGCAGCACAAAGAAAATGAAATTCTGTGTAATGGAAAGGCATCGCTGGGAATATTTGTATAAATGAAATAAATTCATGTAAAGTCTTGATTTTGTTGCACACGGCAACATTTTGGACTTATTTTTGACAGTGTAATTCTTGTGTCCAGGTTTGTTCAGTGATTTTCAGTGCAGGAACATCACGTTCCTCAGAATCCTGCCGTTTGGTCCTCCTAACACAAACAACCCTTCTATTTCATTAATACCACATTTGGAAGCTGCTGTGCGATGTATGTCATTATTTTGTACAGAATACATGTTTATAGAGTGTCACGCACGCTTGAATTAGCCCACAGCCGACCTGTTAGCCTGTCAGACAACGTTAGCAGCGTGCAACTTTTGAAATGTCTAAAAGTGGTTTGACAAGGATTACAAAATTTCCTCAAACCTCTCTTTCTTTCGACAGACTCTTCTCTCCTCTCCTATGTCCTCATCTTCCTCGTCTTTTTGAAAAACATCCTCTCTTTGAAGACCACGATGGGAAGAGGGAACTATTAAAGCAGTCAGCAAGCAAATTAGCATGTCAAAAGGCCCTGAATCAATACCCCAGCTCTCAACCAACATAACCCCACAGTCCTTTCACCCCCTCTCTCTATCTATCCCTACGTTCCCCCATTCCTCCGGCTGCTACTCTTTATCTCCTTTTTTACGCTGCCATACTCTCCCTCTTGCCCTTTTATTTATTTGCTCACTTTAAATTTCTTCTTCCGTATTTTGATAACCCATTTCTGCCTATACTGAAAGACAGCAGAGGCAATTTCTAGCTTATAGGCAAGTATGAAGGTAGGCAACAACCAGAATAGTGATGTAAATTCATAAAAGGGGGAAAAGTTTTGATTTGTTTTGCGTGGGAAGCTCAAGTAGCTGCTGTTTTGATAACATGTTCTGTGTTGGAATGTTAGTTGTTCAGTGAACTAAAAGCCCCGTCCGTATGGAGACGGGTTCAGGCCTACATAAAGTTTTGTATGGTATTGGCATATTGTCCATACAGAAATGGTGTTTTCGGTGGCTGTAAATGGGTCCTAGAGTGGATGAATCTGAAAATGTCAGATTTGCATCTTTGTGTGCATTCGCAGTGCACATTTTGTTATGTTACAGCCTTATTCCAAAATGTATGAAATTTCTTCTCTCCCCTTTCAAAAAAATTCTACACACAGTACCCCATAATGACAATGTGAAAAACTTTTTTTTTAGATTTTTTTTTTCAAATTTAGTAAAAATGAAAAACTAAGAAATTGCAACTACATAAGTATTCACACCCTTTGCTCAGTACTTTGTTGACACATCTTTGGCAGCAATTACAGCCTCAAGTCCAGACTTAAATCGGATTGAACATCGGGGAGGTGATGGTCTAGTGGTTAAGCGTTGGGCTTGAGACCAGAGGATCCTCAGTTCAAATCCCAGCCTGACCGGAAAATCACTAAGGGTCCTTGGGCAAGGTCCTCAATCCCCTAGTTGCTCCCGGTGTGCAGTGAGCACCTTGTATGGCAACACCCTCACATCAGGGTGAATGTGAGGCATTATTATGAAGCACTTTGAGCATCTCATGCAGATGGAAAAGCATTTTTTTAATGCAGTCCATTTATCATTTAACACCTCTGGAGAATTCTGAAAATGGCTGTGCAGCGACGCTCCCCATCCACCCTGATGGAGCTTGAGAGGTGCTGTAAAGAGAAATGGACAAAACTGCACAAAGATAGGTGCACCAAGCTTGTAACATCATATTCAAGAAGAGTTGAGGCTGTAATTGCTGTCAAAGGTACAGCTTCGTCTTAGGATGGCAGGCACACACTCAGTAATCTATCTCAGCAAGAGTAGTAACAGCATCTTCCTGATATTTCTTTGTAATTATTGTTGTGCTTCACAGGCAGTTCGCTGCTCCATCACGCTCTGTTCACGTCTGTGAGCAGCTTTTTTCTCCACCCACAATCAGTTTGCAATTTGATTTTACTGATGTCTGCACAAAGAGTTAAGTCACCATGACAGTAACTTTCTACTTCACACTGTTCAGTTAACTTTGGAACCAATCGGCGGCTCATAAGTTTGCAGAACCGTGAGGGGCGGTCTGTGCAGATCACGGATCATCTATAATCTGTGACATCCCTACTCTGCATGGTTAATTGTCTTTCCTGTTTTGTTGTGCTGTAGCATAGAAACAAAGCCTTCAGTGACATATACATGTCCATGCTGCTGGTGAGCTAGCAAACACTGGCTGCGTGGCTGTGATCTCTATACGGAATGGAGCACAGAGAGAACAGAGACAAACCTGGTGTGTTTGAGGTAAAGGGTTAATCATTAAAAGTACCAAAAACAAAACCTTTGACTGAAAAGATGGTGGTCCATGTAAGTTGTTATGGAATCGGTGAAAACTATCTTCAAAAGCAGATGGACAGCGAGGCAGAGAGGCGCGAGCTGCATTTTCTGTGAATGTGAAGGAACCATTTTGGAGAGCGATTATGAAAGCGATAGAAGGCCTCCCTCCTTCTGTGTGTTGAAAGTGAGATAAAACAGACCTCACATGCCAAGAATAGAGGATGTGTTGGTGATAAGAAGGTAGGGGAGAGAAATAGAGAGTGAGAATAACAGATTTAAAAAAAAATATGGGGGTGATGTGAAGTGGAAAGCGTTTTAGTTCCAGTCTGGCAATCATGCTTTTCACTTCATCCTTCGGTTCATCGTTGCACTGAAATCCCTTTGAACTGGGGCAATATGTTTCTGATCATGAGGACTGTGGCTGTGTGTGTGTATAATCAGTGTCCGTGATATATCTTCTCTCCACATGCAACAGGAATAGTGTATTTTATGGAGTTCTGTTAACATTTTTGTCATGTTGAGCCCGAAGACAAAGTAACAAAGCAGATCTCCAGACAAATGCACATCTCTCCTTCACAGTCTGATAACAGGTTCTTTGCGAACACCTTGAAAATCTTTCATTTCTGTCTCACTTGGCCGTCTGATTTCTATCTTAAACTTTGCCAGCTCTATCAGGATGATAGTAGGTGGATCTTATGTTTGGTCATTCATGGTATTTTGTTTTGTTTTTTTGTAAGGTGCACAGTGCCAGTTGCCAAATAGAAGGCTCCCGTGTGCCAATCAGTTAGGACGATGGCAGAAAGCCTTCCAATAAACGCCAGCTGTGTAATCTGATGGGCATGGGATGTGGATGCAGTTCGCATTTTAATCAGCTCAGATTCCCCTTTTCTCATCATGGAGGTCAAGGAAGTGACGCACTCACTTTTTCTCCCTTTACAAACACACATACAGTGTGAATAGTTAGTTTATTGGTAGGAAGAAGATGGACAAAGACCTGTTTGTTGTTAAAAAATGTTTCATGGAGAAACACCTATAAACACCTATAAATGCAGCTGTGAGTTCACTTATCCTTATAACACACAGTGTGTGTGTGTGTGTGTGTGTGTGTGTGTGTGTGTGTGTGTGTGTGTGTGTGTGTGTGTGTGTGTGTGTGTGTGTGTGTGTGTGTGTGTGTGTGTGTGTGTGTTTGTCTGTCTATATGATGCCACAAGCTTGGTGCACCTATCTTCGGGCACTTTTGAAAATTCCTCTTTGGAGCACCTCTCAAGCTCCATCAGGCTGGATGGGGAGTGTTGGTGTACAGCCATTTTAAGATCTCTGGAGAGATGTTCAATCAAATTCAGGTCTGGGCTCTGGTTGAGCCACTCAAGGACATTCACAGAGTTGTCCTGAAGCCACTGCTTTGATATCTTGGCGCTGTGTTTGGGGTCATTGTCCTGCTGAAAGATAGACTGTCACCCCAGTCTGAAGTCAGGAGCGCTCTGGAGCAGGTTTTCATCCAGGATGTCTCTGTACATTGCTGCATTCATCTTTCCCTCAATCCTGACTAGTCCCCCAGTTCCTGCTGCTGAAAAACATCCCCACAGCATGATGCTGCCACCACCATGCTTCACTGCAGGAATGGTGCCTGGTTTCCTCCAAACATGATGCCAGACATTCACGCCAAAGAGTTACATTTTTGTCTCATCAGACCAGAGAATTTTGTTTCTCATGGTCTGAGAGTCCTTCAGGTGTTTTTTGGCAAACTCCAGGTGGGCTGCCATGTGCCTTTTACTAAGGAGTGGCTTCCGTCAGGCCACTCTGTCATACAGGCCTGATTGATGGATTGCTGCAGAGATGGTTGCCCCTCTGATAGGTTTTCCTGTTTCCACATAGGAATGCTGGAGCTCTGACAGAGTGATCATTTGTTTCTCTGTCACCTCTCTGATTAAGGCCCTAATCTCCCAATTGCTCAGTTTAAATGGGCGGCCAGATCTAGGAAGAGTCTTGGTGCATCTGGTGGTTTTGAATTTATGAATGATGGAGGCCACTGTGCTCATTTGGACTGTCAAAGCAGCAGAAATCTTTCTGTACCCTGTCGCAGATTTGTGCTTCGAGACAATCCTGTCTTGCTGGTCCACAGACAATTCCTCTGACTTCATGCTTGGTTTGTGCTCTGACATGCACTGTCAACTGTGGGGCCTTATTTGCAGAGAGGTGTGTTCCTTTCCAAATCATGTCCAATCAACTGAATTTACCCCAGGTGGACTCCAAATATGCTGTCGCAACATCTCAAGAATGATCAGTGGAAACAGAATGCATTGGACTCAATTTTGAGCTTCATGGCAAAGACTGTGAATTCTTATGTACAGGTAATTTCTTAGTTTTTTAATTTTATTTTTAATGAATCTGCAAAAATAACATTTTTTTTCACATTGTCATTATGGGGTATTGTGTGTAGAATTCTGAGGAAAAAAAATATTTCATCCAGTTTGGAATAAGGCTGTAATGTAACAAAATGTGGAAAAAGTGAAGCACTGTGAATACTTTCCAAATGCACTGTAAGTCAAGTTTCTGTGGTGGAAACAGATCTGTCGACTCTTGAAGAGTTGGCTCTGTAAAATAAATCATTTTTGTAAATATTGATGTGATATGGCTGACCTCTGAGACTCAAGGTCAAGCTGTCTGTCTATGTATTTGGACAAGTCACTTTAACTGCATTGTCTCAGTCCACTCAGCTGTAAATGAGTTCCGGCCTTGGCTGGAGAAGTAACCTGCGTCAAACTGGCATCCTGCCCATGGGGAGCCACAGCCTCTCATCTCCTTCATGCTGCGGAATCCAGCGAACTTCAGGGTCTGTGCAGGATTTACTTCTTCTTCTTGATCTCTGTGAATCTCCAAAAGATAGATGTGTCCATGCTGCAGCACAGTTGTAGGATTAGAACTCTTGAACCTTTTCAATCTATCAAGTTTACTGCTGGAGTGAGAAGAAAAATATCTGGTATCCTTTGAAGGCTCACAGATGGACCAATGTAAGGAGAAGAAGAAAGAGGAGAGTAAGTGAAATAATAAAAAGAGGTACAGAAGGGAGAGCAGTAACGTGTGTATGTGTGAGACAGAGGAAGTGTGTGTGTGAGAGTGTAAAGGAAAGATGAATTGATTCCTGTCTCGCGGCTCTGAAAAATGACTGGAAATGTGAAAGGTGAAGTGGGGGAGGTTATGGGTAGATACGGGGAACAAGCCCTGTGTGGTAATGGCATGACCTCTGGCTGCTACAGTTAACATTACTGTCAATACCCGTGTGTACCTTATGGCACATTAACCAGGTTGAGATATGACTGAGTGCATCGCAGACACAATCATGATCATTGTGTATTGCTAAGTGGAGATTATTGCTGAAAACAGAACAGGATTTTAAAAATTTTACATTCTAAAGACAAGCTGTAGAGACAGATACCAGTGGAAATGACTTTGAACAAAACTGATAAAACTCCACTAAATAATCACGCTTTGTTGTTCCTTCAGATCCTTTGTGTTTGTGTAGATAGCATGTTCATACTGGTTAAGTTTCGGCTCGTATGTGACTATGTCAAGCAAAAATATCAGTTTCATGCATTGCAGTTATAATCAAATAATAATAAATAAAGAAAAATCTACAGCAGTTAATTCATCTGGAGTTGTTCTATATATCTATAGATATCTAAAACATTATTCATTATTGCCTATAGACAATAATGAATATAATGTTACTTTCTGCAGAAGCCTAAAGAAAAATGATAATATAGTATTGTGCATGAAATTTTTTGACCATTAGCTTTCAACACAACAATGAGCTGCTGTGGTGACATCCAATGGAGCAGCTAGAAGAAGATGTGACGTAATGAAGCATTTAGGGAAGACAGTGCAATAATGTCAGATAGGACTCAAGTGCTTTATGTCATAGTAACAGACTGTAGGTTGATGAGGTGAGCTTAAAAAGATTTTGTGAAGTTATAAATGAATTCCTTTCTGAAATTTCACACAAATTCACATTTACCTGTTTAAAGCCATGCAACTCTCTGCACTTAAACAATCCATCAAGCTGTTCATTGTTCCTCCTTGGTAAAGATAAAACAAAGACAAGTTGTCCTTGTGGGCAGCACGGTTGCTTATTGGTTAGCACTGTTGCCTCACAGCAAGAAGGTCATGGGATCGATTCCCACCTGTGGCCTTTTTGTGTGGCGTTTGCATGTTCTCTCTGGGTTCCTCACACATCCAAAACCACACAGGTTAGGTGAATTGGAAACTTTGAAAATTGTCCGTAGGCATGTGTGTGGGTGTGAATGTCTGTGTTTGTCTATATGTGGCCCTGTGACAGACTGGCCAGGGTGTACCCTGCCTTATGCCCTATGACTGCTGGGATATGCTCCATCCCTACCGTGACCCTTAATTGGAGTAAGTGGTTGAAGATGAGTGAGTGAGGTTGTCCTTGTCACTCTGGGAAGGAGCAACACTCCGCACTTGAATTGGCCTTGAGCTGGCTTGAGTTTGAACACTTGTGTAGGATGAGCCAGATTTGAAAGACAGGTCTGAATGCTATACAACTAGAATGCAGTCCAGATTGAATCTGGCTCGAGGTGGATTGCCAACCCCAGTCTGAATGGGGTGTGAAGGCCACAGCAACTGCAGATCCACGACGGAGCTGGCACACGATGGTTGGTGTAGACCCATCATGAACCAGAACACTGCACAGCAACTCTGCTCTGCTTGTCCACTGGTGTCCCGACATTTACATGAGCTGACTGTTTATCTCTGCTGTCATCAGTGTGCCTGTGTGTCTGTCCTCACCTCATAGCTAAAACGTTACACATTAGCAGAGTGAACATGTTTTAACAACATCTATTAACCCCAGCCTCCTCTCACGGACCCTGTAACTCCCCCCAAGACCCTGACCAACTAATCTGGGCTCAGGGAAGCCAACTATACCCAAAGACAAATTTAGGTATATTTGCTTCCATAACATGCACGTGCAATAAGAAAAAGTGAGACAAGGGAGAGAGAGAGGAGGAGAAAGTGTTCTGGAGCAACTGCAGCTTGAGTGACACCAGAAGAGGTCAAAGGTTAGTCTTGGCAGCCACAGCGCCGGCCGCAGAGTATCACCGGGCTGACACGAGCTGTTGACGAGCTAGTGACCCAGAAACAAATTTTTATGTACACTTAGTGACCATTTGTGCACCCGCTCACACACAGACTGGACATCGCTCCAGGTAGACGTACACAATACTGTGCACGGTGTTCTCAGACACACACACACAGGCACAATAGAAAGTGTTTTTTGAGGTCCCAGACAGGCTGTCGTCTGGGAGCTTCGAGTGGATTACCCAAACAAACAAGCTAAAAATACCTCCTCCTTATTACCCAGCGTGCCTCATCTGAGGAACTGACAAGGCTGATTTGGTAATTAAAGTTTTCTACGTGTGTTTTTCACGCTTAAATGTGTGCAGATGTGCACGCACTCTGACTTAGAGTCTGTCTGGGTGTGATATTTGCATTTGGCATATGTGTTGACTTGATTTGTAGAATTTATAGTAGCTTCATATTTGAACTTGTTCAGATATTCATTTATACACCTGATTAATAGGTGTGCTGCATCTGTTGAACAGCGGCACTTCAAATTCCTTTTTGTCTCGGAGAGCTGTGGAATAAATAATTCATGTTTTTTTTTTTTTAAACAGACTTTTTATTTGATCTTTAAAAAGTTAGTGTCTCAACTCCTTTAAATTTTTAAGTGTACTGAACTTGGCAAGACAAGTTGAGGTAACTTTTATAATAATTCAATCAACACACATTTTTATGCCATACACTTAAAAACTTGGAGCAACTTTTAAAAATTAGTCCAATTTATTAGTTTTTCCCTGAAAGTATTTTTGCAGTTTGGTTGAATCCTTAAACTATAAATATACTTCTAAATATATTTATATTTTCTCATAGTTAGTGATCCCACCAGAGGTGTATGCTCTTGTGATCTCAATATGTTCACAAGATGTTTATTGAATAATCTGGTTCAGAACTGGAATAGGATGAAGTGTTTTGATTGTGTTCGTCAGTGATCAATGTCAGATTTGTGTCGCCATGCTAATTTTATAGAACTGAGTTCAGATATATTATTGTTTGCAAACTTGATATTTAACATTTTTTCCACATACAGTTTGAAATGTGGGCGTGGCATTGCTGTGCTGCCTGAACACTTTTGATGCAGTTTCATATTTAACCATGACATCACTAAATACCACACAGCATGATATGGAAGTGGAGGAATGTTTTTCTTTCTTCTACGTTTGCCAACTGATCACATGTCTGATAGATTAAAAATATAGATTGAAAAACAGTTTCTACCCAACTGCTCTTGGCTACTGAGCTTTGAATGCCACAGGAACCAACTAGCCAGGTCACATGCCAAACTTGAAATGAGTGCAATATTTGTTTATGTGTAATATCCACTGAAATACTTTTCCACATATTATGTTACAGCTTTATTCCAAAATGGATGAAATTATTTTCCCCCTCAAAAGTCTACACACTACCCCATAATGACAATGTGAGAAATGTTTTGTTTTTTTTTTTTTTAGATTTTTGCAAATTTATTAAAAATAAAATAATAATTTAAAAATCTAAGAAATCACATGTACATAAGTATTCACAGCCTTTTGCTATGAAGCTCAAAATTGAGTTCAGGTGCATCCTGTTTCCACTGATCATCCTAGAGATGTTTCTACAGCTTAATTGAAGTTCACCTGGCGTAAATTCACTTGATTGGACATGATTTGGAAAGACACACACACCTGTCTACATATAAGGTCCCACAGTTGACAGTGCAGGTTAGAGCACAAACCAAGCATGAAGTCAAAGGAATTGTCTGTAGACCTCCAAGACAGGATTGTCTCCAAGGACAAATCTGAGGAAGGGTACAGAAACATTTCTGTTGCTTTGAAGGTCCCAATAAGCACAGTGGCCTCCATCATCCATAAATGGAAGACATTTGGATCCACCAGAACTCTTCCTAGAGAAAGAGAGTGATTTGGTCAGGGAGGTGACAAAGAACCCAATGGTCACTCTGTCAGAGCTGCACCAAGTTTGTGGCATCATATTCAAGAAGAGTTGAGACTGTAATTGCTGCCAAAGGTGCATCAACAAAGTATTGAGCAAAGGGTGTGAATACCTATGTACATGTGATTTCTTAGTTTTAATTTTTAATAAATTTGAAAAAAATTTTAAAAAAACTTTGTTTTCATTATGGGGTGTTCTGAGAATGTTGAGGGGAAAAATGAATTTACTCAATTTTGAAATCAGGCTGTAACATAAAATGTCAAAAAAGTGAAATGCTGTGAATACTTTCGGGGGTGGTCATGGTTAGGGTGGGGGGAAAGAGTAAGAATAGTTTATGGTTAAGGTTAGGGTTGGGGGTAGGACTAAGGTTAGGAATACTGAGTTAAAAAAACACCCCGTCATGAAAATTTGGCTCATTTCGTCACGGGAGCATGAAAAAAAAAAAAAACGTGAGACTGGGCTGTGGTTACACAAACCAAGCAGTTTGGAGATGCCTCTTAGTCTGTAGCAATTTAAAAAAATTTTTTTTTTTTTTTTTCCTGTGTTGGTGATTTTTTGGAGATTAACTACATCAGTTAATCATACAATAATTGACAGAATATGTAATAATGGTACAATGAAAATAAGATTTTGTAAGCTTGTGTATTGCCTTTTCTGTGTTGTGTTGTGGCAGGTGATTTGGGGCGTATTTGTGCTCCAGCACCACAGGTTGTTTACAGTTGTTTACAGAATTGGACATGAGGCCCCCCAGAGACTGCTTCCTATCGCTTCCCTTTTCCTCCTCACCTATTCTTAGTGTGTGCTTGTTTGTGTTTTCCTCACACGTCCTCCCTTTTCCTGCCCTTTTCTCTTTGACTTGGCACATGTACAGTACTTTACCTTTTGTTCAGCTGTGTGTGCCGGTGCTCGCTTTCACACAGCGCCATTAACGTGGACTTTTTTTTTGTTTAGTTTTAATAATTGAATTGAAAAGCAGCTTTTTGTCATTGTAAACAATGTCAGGAAAGTATACGCACACATACAAGCACGCACATGCACAAATACACAGTGAAACTTTAGACCTCATAGACTTTGGGGTTGTTGGACAAAGACAATGCCTTGACTGAGTTTGTTTACCTCCCGCTGGCCCTGCTCGGCTCCAGGCTCTGCACTTTTGCTACTTGCATATAACTAACTTAGTTCTTGCATGCACATGTGCCTGGTGTGCATAGTCCTGTAAAGCCCATATGTGTCATCAGGTGGACCTTTTTACGGCTTTGTGTGCATACCTGAATGTGTGCAGGTGTACGTGATCCACTGTTTGTCCATTTTTCTGTCCGCTTTTTTGGCTTCAATGTCTATTACCCACCTGCTGTGCAAATCGTGGGTCACAAAAGAGCCTTGGTGGATTGGCACTTCGCCCAGCTTTGGGTGGTGCCACTCTCGCTAACCTGGCATTGCAGAAATGGAATCTGAGCGGTCCCCACCCACTGTGGCCGAGTTAAACAGTGTTTCACCAAACAAAGATGGAACTGTTTGCTTCTGTGTCCTGACTGTCTCCTCTTCCCTCCCTGTTCTGAGGTCGTGGTGTTCCTGCTTTCTCTGTGTGTTTCTTTCTTTTCCACACATTCTCCTTCAATGCCCTGTGTCATGTTTGAAGGAGTGGTCCTGTCCAGTCTGATATGGCTGGGTGGAATACTTCAGATTATTGCGATATAACCATTGTACCAATAGTCCTCTGTAAGGTGAAAGGAGTTCTGGAGGAAGTTGAGGCCTACGTGTCAATAAGAGCATGGAGACCTCGGTCTGCAGGAAGTCTTTGAAACAATGTCATTTTTAAGTTATGCAATGCAAACAGTAACAATGTAGAAAGAACCACAACCCTACCCTTAATAAAAAGGGAACCCATAGAGGGCTTACCTTAGCCAAAACTGAACAGTCTTGAAATGTTGCATTGGGCCTGGTACATGCTGGCCTGGTTTCTTTTAATACAGCAAATTATATCAACCCTGTCTGAATTTTCTATGCATATGACTGTAAACCCCCTTTCACACTTGGGCCTAGGAACAGTTAAGGAAGACAAACAGCCAACTGCAGAGAAGGTGCCAACCGTAACAGGGTTACCTGACTTATTTCAGGAAAAGAGGTATAAGATTGTGAGAAAAAGAACTGGTGTGGCCAAAGTCTAATGCATCCTCAAAACCTTTACTTCATCCATGTTCGAGATATTATGAATTTTTCTAACTGTGATTGGAGGGGGCAGAAATGTGCATCAAGGCCACCTCTTTTTATTCACATATCGAGGACATAAGGCTTTCAGCTCATGTGCAAAAGGGACTTAACCCTATTCAGGACTTTAGTGAGCACAATATGGAGAAAGCAATTGCCATGGGGTCCAATGGACCCCAAAAGCCCTGATTAGGGTTAAAAGATTGAAATACTCATCTGGTTCAGGATGAATTTCCGCTGGTTGATTGTTTGTCGTGGGACCCATATGAGCAGTGGGTTTCATCAAGTGTACTACTTGTTGTGAAACTGATCTGTTGAACAATGTTCAGGGCAGTCTGACGGCAGTTCATGATGGCATCGCGTGAATTAATCTAATCTATAGATCGTGATACCCTCAGCAGGTGCAGTTGATTTTCGTGAGGGTATCACGATCTAATAGATCATGAACTGACGTGAGACTGGGCTGTTTGGTGGACCCGCTGTGGGGCATTAGGGTGAGTCTTAGGGTTAGGGTTAGACCGCTTCATCACAAAAATCTACCACATTTCATGATAGTATCATGATCTAATACCATGAGACTGGACTGCAAATGTTCCAACTCAATGTGTACAAGTCAGTACTAAAAAAAATGATCAAGACTTCCCATGATTTTTTCTGCATTATCTGTTTTCAGATATGCATATCCAAACAACTCATAACTGCCTGGTGCTGAAATGTTCCCTGAGCGCTCCATTCTCACGTGTGCTTACATACAGGATGATAGCCACGACCGTCTCTTTCACACATCACTGGAAAACCTCATCATGTTGAGTGCATCTATTGTTAATGTCCATCCCATAAAATTCTTTAACATCACAGAAAAAAACCTATTTGATCAATCATAGAACACATGTTGCAGTATGTCATATAAGTTTTATTTATATCCTTTGTTCGTTCCTCTGCAGTGATTGAAATGGAGCGTACACTGTACAGTCTGGCACGATTTGACACACATGATACATAATTGTGTCACTGTTCATACTAATTAGGAAGAAAGTAATTTGTGGTTTAACTTTAAAGAGATATACATCACCACCACCACCACCCCTCCCCCGCGCCTCTCCGTCACCCTTAATTGGAGTAAGCAGGTATAGGAAATGGATGGAACTTTGAAGAAATGAATTATTCTGAAGCACAAATTGTGATTCTTGATGTTATTTGTTTCCTGTTTGTATATTTTAGAAATCATTTATGATTCTTAGGCAGTAGATCATTATTTCTTCCATGCACTTTTCATGGTATTATGATGCGTATTTAAAAAAAAAACACATGATGCGATACAGGCCCCACAATACGATTACCCCAATACGTAATGTATCATTCCACCCCTTGGTAAGATCAGTCATCTGATCAAGTTTAATCAATATTGTCACGACACAAACGTGCCGCATCTTCCTACTTAAAAGAACGTTAAAAGAAAAAAAAAAATCTAGAATCTACATATGGATCCTGTTTGGCACCAGATTTACTAAGTTCATCCTCTTGACAAGTTGCTTAACCCCCTTTTTTGTTCGGGGTCACCACAGCAGAGCCAGTACAGATCCACATTGGGATTTGGCACAAGTTTTCAATTTCAATTTATTTCATTTATATAGTGCCAAATCACAACAAGGTTGCCTCAAGGCGATTCACACAAGTAAGGTCTAACCTTACTAACCCCCAGAGCAGCAGTGGTAAGGGAAAACTCCCTCTGAGGAAGAAACCTCAAGCAGACCAGACTCAAAGGGGTGACCCTCTGCTTGGGCCATGCTACAGACATAAATTACAAAACAATTCACAAAACAAATATACAGGAAATGTTGCCGGTGCACAGGACAGTTTCCGGAACAGACGCCACACCCATCTCTGGATGGAGCTGCACCTCAAACAGAGAGAAAAGAAAAAAAGCAGAATCAAGCATCAGAAAGACAACAAATACAGTGTAATTTGTCAGCATTAAGCAACAAGAAAAACATTAGAAATACTAAGGTGATCGCCGGCCACTAGCCCTAAGCTTCACTAAAATAGAGGCCGCTGCCCGCTCCGTTTCCTAATAAAATTAATTAAAAGAGTAAAAAGCGTAGTAACACACTATCCCAGTATGCTAACCATACGAAAGGGAAAATAAGTGCATCTTAAGTCTGGACTTGAAAATCTCTACAGAATCTGACTGTTTTATTGATGCAGGGAGATCAATCCACAGAACAGGGGCATGATAAGAGAAAGTTCTATGACCCGCAGACTTTTCTCCAGTCCTGTGGAGTAGTCCTGCACATTGAGAACGCAGAGCCTGGGCTGGTACGTAGGGTTTAATTAGGTCAGCTAGGTAGGGAGAAACACGTAGCAGAAACTTAAAATCTGATCTCACTGGGACAGGAAGCCAGTGAAGAGATGCCAAAAAGTTTTACGTCAGATGTCCTTCCTGACACAACTCCAGTCTTACCTGAAGGAATACACACAACCCCTGGTGTTCTTAAGAGGTCTCTGATTCAAGTACTGATCAGGACCTACTGCTGTGTAGCTTCTGAGATCTGACAGGGTCGGGCTTCTACAAAGCAGAGCAGCTGCATTCAGCCTCTTGACAAGATTGACCATCACATCACTGAGTTTTGTGAAGATTCGTGGAAAATTTTGTAAATAATACAACGAAACCAGAAAACAGACGAGACAACTGGCGATGACTGTCTATGGTTAGGGTAACCATCAAATAGTGTGTTTGGATGAAAATAAAAGCCAATAACTCTTTCAGGAAGATTTTATATCGCACTCACTCAACCAGCTGAAAAATGTTTTCTAAGTTTACGCAATTGAAAAAATTAATTCGATATTGTGTATTCAGATTGAGTAAATAAAAAACAAAAAAGCCTGTCTGTACAGTGGGTTGCCTTTAATTTTTATTGTTTGTCAACTTTTTCTTTACATTACAGTTACTTCTTTATACATAAGTATGAGCTGAAAGGAAAAAAAAAACGTAATGGACATTTAGGTTATTGGCAAGAAATAATTATACGTTATACAAAGTATTTTGTTTTGCTTGAATTTTTTTATCTCAGTTCTTCATTTCGTGTTGTAATTTGTCTTTTTAAATTTGTGTTGGTCATCTTGTTCTTTAGCTTGTATAACCACGTGTCAGGTACAGACATTTTAATTAGGACAGTCTCAGGTGATTTCTGTGGGTTTGTGCTGCTGAACATACAGTTATAAATCATGTGACATCTGACAGACAAAATGCTGTTGACTCCCCCCCCCGACACCGTCCACTATTAGCAAAGCTGCAGTGATTGTTAGCAAGGTTGACTCGTGGGTTATTACCGTTGTGGCTTTCGGTCTTATCCTTCATTATCGCTACGACGGATGTCAAGCCGGATGGCTGTTTTGGCTAGCATTGTTAAAGGATAATACAACTAGTCTGGGACCTTTTCCCCTGGCAGGTCAAGGTCAGGACAGGTGTCGAGTGTATGTCATCAATCACAGTGATCAGTTTCAGTGGCCGTCATCCATCACGCTGATGGGTTTCGCTGTCCGTGTGGCTGCATGTTGGCATCAGGGCCGGAGGTAATTAATAACCCTCTGTGACGGAATTAATGAGTTAACCTTGCTCCACTGTCCTGCTGTTATAGGGACAGATGCTAACGGTCTGCAGCTAGTTATCCCTACTAATACGCCAGTGGCTCAGGTGCATGTGGAGGCTGTCTATTATGCATATGTCTGTCTGTGCACAGATACACATCCAACACTCCCCATCTAGAGACTGCAGCCAGCAGATGAATAAAACATTCTTAAAGTATCAGAAATCTACTGTCTTCCACCGGGAGACACATAGAAAGCAAGGATGTCAAGTTTGGGAGCATATGCTGGTGCAGTTGGCTGCTTCATCCACCATGCCATGGAGCTAACCCTGATCCTGGATGGCAGCCACCCTGGCAACCATCTATCTGTCAAAATGTCATAGCAGACACTCTCTCACAATACAAGTGGTCCTCTTCATCTGAGTCTCCCTAACTCCTCGTTTGACACAAAGCCATTCCAGCAGTCACATAAGGACCCTTTGAACAGACCTACCAAAGACATCCAGTCTCAGCCAAACGGATAAACCAACCCAGTCTCACAGCAGTTCATGGGACTGGGTTACGGAAAGTACATTAATCTATGTCCTTACCACTGTTGCTCTGGGGGTTGGTAAGGTTAGACCATACCTGTGTGAAGCGCTTTGAGGCAACTCTGTTGTGATTTGGCGCTATATAAATGAAAATAAATTGAAATTGAAATTGAAAAATCTATGGGTTCGTGACGGGTACGAAAATGGGCCGATTTTCGTAATGGGGCACAAATTCATTTCGTGATGGGGGCACAAAATGTGTGGTGGGAGGGTTCTGTCATGGTTAACGTTTGGGGAGGGTATACACTTACGTTTTGGTTATGGTTAGAATTAGGAGAAGGGGAAGATTATACATAGCAAAATAAAAAAAAACCATGCCACGAAAAGTGGCATGGTGCTTTTTGTGGCGGGGGCATGAAAAAAAAGTGAGACCGGGCTGGATAAACACAGCCTCTTAAAAAACAGAAATCTACCGCCTTCCACTGGGAGAAAAATAGGGGAAAAAAATCAGATGGAAGATACACAAACTCAGAGGGATGTAGCAGATGGAAGGTGGAATCAAAAGCTTCTCAAGCTGCAGGAGAAGGAGAGACTCTTCTTGCTGTCGGATCCTGAAAGCTGATTGTTTTGAATTGGAAGAGCAGCTTTGTAAAGGACGCATCTGACTGCTCTTCTGAAGACCAATCTCTTCCTGTTACACATAATAAGAGTGATGCAGCTTTGAAAGGAGGAAAAACTATGTAGTTTCAACATAATTCTTGTGTTTTATCATTGTTCAAAAAGCATTGTACCGCCTAAGCGAGCCGTGTTATTACGTGCCTTGTGCTCGGTTTTATATTCCTGGGGCTTTTGGATGGCTATTGTAGTGCAAGTTTGCGCTCCTGCTTTCAGTCCCCGGTGCGGTGAATACTTTGTTGTGTAGGCTGAAGAAGAGCTTGCCAATCAGGCTTTGCGTGCAGGTCATTGAAGGCGGGCTGCAGTGGGCGGATGTGTGGTTAGATGTGCGTTGTAGGGATCATCGATGCCTGTTCAAAGCTGCTGTGTAGGCTGCTGCCACTAGAAGAAAAATTTTGCCAGGCTTTCATTTGCCTGTGTGTGGGTAGCTATCATTGGATCATTAACTTTTTTTCCTCCTCTAGTCTTTGCAGATGGCTGTGTCGACAGTTTTGTCCTGAAGTTCTCGTTTTGCCCTCCCCTCATGCGGTCCCCACCGCACTGACAAAACTACTCATTAACTCTCCCGGCGCTCTCTCCCTCCACCCTCGATGCCCCTTTCCTGCAAACGTGAAGACACAACAGGGATGGCAGAGGGGCGGAGGAAAGACTGACAATAGGGGTAAAAAAGGGACTAAAGCCAGAGAGGAGGCTTGAATAAGAGAAAGAGGTGCTGGGGGGAGAAAAGGGAGGAAGAATGTGATGTCCTGCTCTATGAGGGATGCCATTTTTGCCTTTCCAGAATAGAACAGTAAGTCACTGGTCTCTTTGTCTGGCTTTGATCTCTCAGCTCAGGGATTTGGCACCTGACAAACCTCTCTGTGTTTGAAAGGATGCCTGCTGAGAGAAGGCTGAGGAGAATGGGAGACAGAGATAGAGGGAAAATAAGGAGAGCTGAGCTTGTTTTATGCTTGCCATTGTCGCGAGAGAGCCAGGGGGCTCGCACCGCGTATGACATAATTTTGGTGGATGAGCCACGGCACTTTGTGGCCCCGTGAAGGTGTGAGCCGCAGATTAATTTGTTTATTTTACGTCACCTGAGTGGATAGGCAGTACAGCAATGAATAGTTACAGCTTGTTTGTGTTTATTTTGGTAGCAATACCAGATACCCATTAAGTATAGAGTCACTGCCATTTGAAAATATTGCATGCACTAATAGTGTAAATTTCACAATGATTTCAATCAAATAGGTTATTTTTATTGTAAATAAACATGGCTGGGGTAAATATTCTTGTGCAACGCATGAATAAATATAAATTTATGATTTTATTGGTGTTTTTCTGAAGGCAGTTAGTGGGATGTTGAAATGCAGTTTGCATTATTCATCAGGAACTTGAACAAAATTTGAACTGGACATCCCCAATGACTGCATTTCAGATAATTGTAATTTGAGCATGATTGGGGTTTCAAAAAGACCCTGTAAAGACCTCCCACTTTACCGAACACTGCATTGATTCTTGTACCTGTTATAACTTTGACAAAATTGAGCTGATTTTCACCATGCTGGAACTGGACATCTGAAGTGAGTGTAGCTACAACTGTTCAAACTTGAGAACAATCAGGTGCCACCAGGACCCTCTAATGTCCACTCACTTTATGCCCTGTTTACACCGGACTGAGACCTATAAGACCTACAAGATCATGACATTTTTTTTTAACTCTCACAAGTCTTGGCTGGTCTCTGTTGTGATTTGTTATTTGTGTTTACACCAAGCTTGCATTACGACGGAAGTGTGCGAGTGAAAAATATGTTAATATCCGCGATCATTGATGCAACCCCATGCAGAGTCAATTGATAGGATCAACCCATAGGATCAAGTTGAGAGTGAGTTGAGACATGTGAGAGTTTATCAAGATTGATTATGAGGCCATGTATCGGTCAACTGGTCAAGTGTTTTAAGCAGTTCAATATACTCGCATATCTGTTGGAGACCGATGGCAACCAAGAGGGATCTTTTTTCTGACCATGGAGACCCCATTGTGACCAGCCTGCAACCTCACTGGGAGTCAGTGAGCGTAACGGCGAGCAGAGGCAATTTTTCGATCACAACTCAGTCATGGACTCAGTGTAAACGGGGTGTTACTGACACGTCATTGATGGTGGCGTGACCTCACAGTGCATTGCCTTTCATATCAAACATTTTTGGTTCAAAACCACCCATTTGCCATTTTTCATGGGCACCTGGAGTTACATCAGTAAGGAAAAATCATTTAAAACATCTGCCAAATCAACATGCAGATCATAACAATGACTTACTATTATGTCGGTAGCTGTAGTTAAATTTTAGTAAATTAAAATTAAATTAAATGTAAATTTTAGTTTTGTTTAGTTTTTGTGACCATCGGTTGGCTTTTTTCCATTTCAATGAACATCTGCCAATATTTCTGATAAAGTTATCAGTGCAGCTGATTGAATGTCACAGTACAAAATACTGGAGTGGAGTGTCCCTTCATGTTATTGACAGTGTTCACTGAGAATTGTCACACTAGTGCCACCTATTGTTTTGGAGAATATCACAAAAAAACATTTTCCTGTATAGAAGCCTTTTTGCTCTATCAAAGCAACCTGATCTCACACCAGCTCATGATGTCATTAGGAAATGTGGTTTAAATTAAATGTGTGACATTTTTGTGACGGTATCACAAAATTGTTTTGTGATGGTATCATGAAATATAGGGAGAACCGGTTAGGGTTAGAGGAGGGGTTAAAAATAGTGAACTAAACTTGTACAGCGTCATGGAAATGTGACACATTTCGCGACAGTATCACAAAACAAAACCAAGAGACTGGTTAATGCACCCACGTAAGATATGAGAACCCAAGGTGAAAATATAACGAAGGCTTTAGCAAGTAACAGGCAAAAAAGAGACATTATAAAAGAAAGTGCAAAAATTATTGACTCAGACGCTTGAGAGCTTTATGAGAAGCTACACTCACGGCTTTTGCAGATCCCATAAAAACTAAACCCATGTGTGTTCATGAGAGTCTCCGTGGGGGTTTGCCGTGGCTGGCTCGGACAGTGATAAATCCATTGAGTCTTAAAGAAGATTCATCTCTGAAGCCACGGTCTCTCGGACCACCCACTAGTTTGGTGTCTTTCCTCGCGCACGTGCACACACTCCTAATAGGAAGCATGTTTCCCCCGCTTTATTTGGATATGGACCTCTGTTTTTCCCTTGCCTGTTCCTTTCTGTGGGGCAGCTCATGTTATAAACAAACTCTTGTATGTTGACATCATATTTTCAAACTTAATTTCTGAAGTGCTGAGTTCCAAACTCCAGATCGAGACATGGCAGCACATATCCGCCAATGAGGATTTAGAGTTGTGTAGAGCATTCTGAGATATCCCGCGAGGTCAGCCTAGGACAGCTTAATAATTGATGAGTGTAAAACTCATCAGCCATGCATAGTTTGAAGTAGCTGTTCTCCAACTTAGTCTCTTTAAAGATGCTCGGTCCCAAAGGCCACAAAGCATGGGACTCAATTAACTCTCTCTGCAGCTTTTAACAAGGGGGCATCAGCTGAAATAGGGGGTTGACCCTACTTTCAACTCTGGACACTTATCTGGTCAGAGCACATTTACAAACCCCAATGGTAACCTTGTGTTTTGTCATATAGAGGAGTCGCAACCTCTTAAACAATGCCAACAGGTCCCACTACCCTTCTGTCTTTAGCAATGAGACTGGGCGTTAAAAGATGGGAAATGATAATTTCAAGATAGAGCGATAACACAATGCTCCACCCAACTAATCTCTCCACTTTTTAGCAATTGCAAAGAGAAGCTTCACGCACCCCTGCAGGCTACAATCAAAGAAGCCCTTAGCATAGCGTTAGCGAGTGAAGCAGCAGGGATTTATTCCTGATTGACTGAGTGTGAACGGGGAAAAGAATGGCTCAGCAGGTAGCGACAGGCTGAGCTCCGTTAACGCCGCGCGTTAATCCAGCGGCTAGAAAGGAGAGGCTGTGGGGTAAAGAGCCCGGCTTTATTATGTTTTCAAAAAGGGGATTCCCCAGCATTTTAGGGGGTTTGGGGATTACTTCTGGCATTTCTGTGTATTAGCTCGTTGGAAGGTGGAATGCGTGTTGATGATGGAGGATGGAGTTCTTCCTCAGTGCCACACTGCTTTGAATGTTTGTGTACAAGATCTGATTCTTCTTTGAAGGTGGGGATGAAGTAAGTCCTGTATAGTGGTGCCGGTACTAATCTCCAGATAGTGTAAAACAGATGAGACTCTATAAGTAACCCTGGAGGGGACGCCAATCCATCACGTTACTTACCCAGTCAAGAGCAGTACCCCTTTACAGCTGGGTGGACTGGGATAATGTAGATGAAATGTCTTGTCCAAGGATGTAAGACATACAGTATAGCATGGCAGGGAATTGAACACAGGTAGTGCAACTCATCCCACTGAGCTACCTGCTCTTTGTAGATAAGATCACCTTTAAAATCACACTCTTCAATCTGGTTTGACTATGATCTTGCAAGGAGGACCGCACTCCTGTACGTGTATGTTTTTGGTTATCAATTTAACCCTACAGACGATATGTGTGTAATTATCTGATTTATATTGGACATTAATTTACCCGTCTGTCTCCAGTGGGTCTTTTTATGTCACAACCAGACAGACTGAAACATTACCAAAAATCAAACTCACCAACCCTCAGGCCTCATCTCCACCCTCTGTCAAACACATGGAAGCTTCATTGATTGATAGATTGTTTTACCTAATCTGCATTGTGACTGTATGCCCCGCACCTCTCAGGGTTCTTTTTTTCTTCCAGTCTTCCAGTTTTGCACTTGGGGGGGTGAAACAGAACTTTGCTGAAATGATGTGGCCATTATAAATACTGATAGATGGAAGAGAACCTTCTTGAAAGACGATCCCTCCAATAAAATTGTCACTCAACAGAAAGTGGAGCACTGTCACCAAAAGTAGAAAAAGTGTCACTTCGGTTAACATTTCAAATCGAAGTGTGTGTGTATGTGTGTGTGTGTGTGTGTTTTCTGCTGAAAGTGAAAACAAGCTGAGTGGAGTGACACAGCTCCTGTACTGCCAAATGTGGAGGTTTGTTAAATGGTTTGAAATGCCAATGGCTCTGGTTTCATTGTGGCTTTGTGTCCTGCTAACAGAAGACAGTTCAAACGTACTAAGGAGAAGGGCTATTTATTTGAGCTACTCTTTTGTGAGCTTTTCATTATTTTTGTTCAATTTTGATGTATGTTTTTTGATAAACGTACTTTAGTTTCACGATGCAATAGCGTAAATGTCTTTAAAAATATGTTTATCTTATGTGAAGATGAAGAATTTGGAGCCTGATCCACCGAGGGGCAGATTTGAGCAGTATCTATGGTTAACAGCAGAATATCTGTCTTTTAGGTGAGCTCACTCCAGCTTTTCTGTCATAGTTGTTATATTAAAGCCGTGTGGATAATTTCTCATAGTATCTCTTCGTTCCTTTCTAATACTTTTGTACTGTTGTCCTTTTTGCTGCTCCCATTTTAGCTGTGGATTGTTGCAGCACTGATCTGCATGATGCTTGTCCAGATACCTTTCCTGATACAGCTCCAGATGTACAAGGAGAATAGCACATGGAAATTGATCTGTTGATGACACTGTTTGCCCTTTGATTCTATAGTATGAAGTGGATGAGAGTCTATGACTCACCCTCTATGGGATGCCAGTCCAATGCAAGTTCTCTAGCTGATACCCATTTACAGCTGGGTAGACAGGGACAATGCAGATAAAGTATTTTATCCAAAGTCACAGACAGATCCTGTGACTGGGAATCAAACCCTGGTGTACATATTGGTAGCCCAATTTAGTCATGTGGATAAAATGTTACATTTGACGTTGATATATTTTCAGGCTCCTAAAATGACTTCGGGAGTATGTGTGGTTTGCAATTTTTACTACTAAATAAATTTATACTTAAATCTACCTGCTGATGTATGTTCTCTACAAGAAGGTAATATCTACTCCTTTGTGTTCTTCTTTCCTTTCAGCCTGTAAGATTGGATATTACCGTGCTTTGGCCACTGATGGCTCCTGCTCCAAGTGTCCACTCCACAGTTACTCAGTCAGAGAGGGATCTACCTCCTGCGCCTGTGACAAAGGGTATTTCCGATCTGAAACTGACCCAGCCTCCATGCCCTGCACTCGTAAGTACACCAACATTCTGGTTATGCAAATTAACCCTCAGGCCTCTGAGGGTTGCTGGTGTATCCAACTTGTATCTATTAATAAATCAGTGACGAAAAATCACAGCTACTTATTTCGACCACTTCCTGGAACTACAAAGTGTCACCTCTAGTTTCAGTCCCTGTTCTAGAGGATCTTTGCCTGACAGCCAATGCTGGAGCCTGGAGAATTTTATATGGGTCTGTCTGTCTCTCTTGTCTTTCTCTCTTTCGCTGCCTGCCACTTAAACAGACTCTCTCTCTCTCTCTCTCTCTCTCTCTCTCTCTCTCTCTCTCTCTCTCTCTCTCTCTCTCTCTCTCTCTCTCTATATATATATATATATATAATATGCACAGTCCCATAGCCCTTCTGGCTATGGGACTGTGCAGTGCTAGGTAGCAGGAGGAAAACACATATACCATGAAGAGAAAAATTATATGTATTCACGTGGAATGTACTACCTAATTTGCTGGTAAAAAATGTATCACATGCACCATCCATCAGAAACACACTCGGTGCACATTGAAGCAAAGCAGAGCGTAAATATGCTTTTAAAATGTATACCACACTGCTGCTGATGAGTTAGCAGCAAGCACTGATAGGGTGGTAGCTACAGCTCTGTCAGCATGGAGCTTATGAAATGCAGCAACTGGGAACGCAGACTGATCTGTGTGCTATCGGATCAGGACATCCATAATTTGTTACATTATTATTTTCCAATTAGTGCTTTTCCACTAGAGGCCATGATTTACAGTGATTTGCAAACCGATTTACATCTATGCATGATGCATCAACATACTGTGCTCTGTGAAAAGGCAGGCAGCTGCTGTTTTAATAGGTGCCTTTTGATTCCAGGTGGTGCTTAGTGATCAGTCATAGTGACAAAGAACTAATGAGGGTATAAACTGCTGCATCCAAGATTCGGTTTTCCACAGAGAGATTGCAAAACAACACAGGAGGGGGAGAGTGATACAGAAAGACAAATAGAGGTAAAATGTAGAGGAGGAAGGTGAAAGAAAAGGTAGAAAAACAAGCGCAAATAGAAAGCTGGAGGTATTAGATCTGAATAAGATGCTGTGATGGTTAAGCTGGCAAGGTGAAGCAAGAAAGCAGTAAATTCAGATATGCATATGACTGAGGGGGAGATTTCAGAGTTTGTTATTTCTCTCGGTTTATCTCAGTTTTCCACCATCCAGTAATGTGAGCCAAACCCAGGTGGATTCAGGACTGCCAACACTTCCCCTGACTCACCCCGACTGTTACAACAAATATTAAGTCATGCTGCTTAATGAAACCTCATCCATTTTTGTAAATCCTCATCACCTGTCTGGACATTAGAGGTCATACTGATAAAAATGTACACAAACAAAGAAAGTTGTGCATGTAGAGTCTAATTTCTCGGCAAATAACATCATTTATTATTCCATACATGTGAGGCATTCGTGCACGGGTGAGTACTGTACGTGTCACAGAGCCATTTTAACAACCAAAACATCTGTTCAGTCTCTCAGCTCATTGTTGGCCCGGCACATCGTCTTAATAATCCGTCAACTTTATGTGGATTTGTCACTCAGTAAAACCCTTTATTGAGTCAAACAAGTCTCAGCTATGTAACACTTAAACACCGGCAACACCGACATCAATTAGACCAGTACAGAAACTTGCTCGGGTTTAATAACGTGAAATGTCTCCTCCCATTGCAGTGATATGGGAGATCATGCATAAATATATAATATTAAAACTAAGGTTAAAGTATTCTGTAGAATCACTAAATAGGTAGTATGAACTGTATTTTCCGGAATATGGGTTATGGTGGGGTTTTTTTTAACTACTGTAATTCATGAAGTCCTGCGACTTACATATAAAAAACACTGCATTATCATTTATGGCCACAAGATGGCAACATCTAAAGGCATAAGCTGCTCTTCTATACTGAATGATGATCTGAATGAGAGAGATGTTCTGTGGCTCAATGAGTGAATTTATTTATTTTATTATTATTATTTTTTATATTTACTTTTACACCTTTGCACTATGGGATTTGTCTTTTAATTTCGTTGTACCTTGTGTATAATGACAATAAAAAGCTTTCTATTCTAGTCTAAAAGTCACTGTTGTGAATAAAAACAGGGAATATAACTTTCATACTACTTGGCACTCCACCTGCTGAACTGTGTAAGACAACAAGAACACGTGGAGTGAAACATTTAAATGCATTGAACAGAGCCTCTCAACAGATCTTTTCATCTGATCAGTGGTCTAGTACAATTATGTTGATTCGCCTGTGAGCTTCTGCTTACTAACACAGTGTTTGTTATAAATCAGTACTGCATCAAGTTTTCCGTTTAATTGCATTGCACATTTATCTCACCTATGATCGTCTGTTCAAAGGGCACATGAAGCAGTTTACGCAGAGATTTTTGTGCCTTACTTAGTGTTAATTAGCCTGCTATGTTGTGCTTGCTAATGTGATGTTTGGAGTATAAATAAATAATGTGCTCATTAAATTCATTTGAATTCTTGCTGCATGAAACATCACCACCACATTTCAAAAATAAATGTGACTTACAGACCAATGTGACTTATAGAATGTTCATACCGCTTCATGACGCATTTTTGGACAGATGTTACTAATCCTGTGCAATTTACAGTCTGGAAAATACAGTATCTAGCAGAATACTAATTTCTTCTATACTTCTCCCACTTTTGTGTGGGGCTGCCACAGCAGATCTGGTACGGGTCCGCATGTTGAATTGGCACGTTTTTTTGTTGGATGCCCTTCCTGGCGCAACTTCAGATGTACATAAAGCATGGGTGGCCTTGAACTGGAGACCCTGTTTTTGGGCGTTCAACCTAATCACTGCTTGAGTTACTAAGTTTCTGTTTATGTATAAAAAATGCGTGGGATTTGCTTACACAGTAATTACACAGGGTAACTAGCCAAGCAAGCATTGAGAGCCATTGTATTGACTGTGCTGGTTGGCTAATTGGTACCTACACACACACACACACACACACACACACACACACACACACACACACACACACACACACACACACACACACACACACACACACACACACACACACACACACACACACACACACACAAAGAGTTTGTTCATGGGAATGTATTTATACACTAAAATGTAATTAATTGACTTTGTATATATCACAATAAGAAACAGCTATACTGACTTAATAAAATGTCTGAAACACATTCAGTTGATTGTTTGAGTTGAATATATCAAATGAAATGCCTAAAGATTTAACCGTTAATTTTATCTTCTTTACATTTATTTATTTGAGTTTGTCATTGAAATACATTAGAATTTGCTTAACAAATTCTATTTTTTGAAACATACATAATTTGTTTGGTAAATTTCATTCAGAATATTTGGAAATGACTAATATACTTAATATTTTTATTTAGATTTACCAAGATGATCAAGTATATTTAAATGATTTCACAGCTTTTTAATTTACTCAATATTTTTAACTGTAAAAGTGTTTCACCAAAAAAACTGAGCAGAACACAGTAACAGTTTTTACTGTCCATTGCTGCATTACAACTGACTGTGAACCAAATCTGTTTCTGGAAGAGTTTCCACGATTAAATTATGTGCAACAGGTAACTAATTTGATACTTAGTGCCAGTTTGGCTGTTTACACCTCCGAGTTCAGCAGCGGCAGCAGCATGTCTGTGGACTGACTGTCAGTTCTGCAGTCAACAGAAATTAACGTAGATCAAAACAAACAAAGTGGAACTCTATGTCAATAATTTTCCAGTGAGAAGTCTTGGTGCATTTAATGACAATTCTGAATGCAATTCTAATTCGTTTTTATGACAGAAAAGCAAGGGAAATTGAAATTTAAAGATGATATAATTTTGTTTAAATCTTATGTTTTATGTTGAATATTATCAATAATATTTTCAGATGTTATAACTGAGTTCAGTTAAACTGGACGATCCTTGATTGGTAATTTTGGGTTTAATGTATTTAACCCTTGTTGGAGGAGAACAGCACATTAAATGACTTGCTCAAGGATATTTTTGCAAATTTAATCATTTTTATCTCATTAGGAAGAACAGCACTCAATCGCTGATGATGAAATGTGCAATATCCAGTATGATCGTGTAGGAACAGCTGAATATAAAATTATATGCACATACATAAACAAATGCGACAATACTGACATTTTTAATCTGTACTTTTATTTAATGTCTTTATGTAATACTTTTACATTCCTTTGCAATTGTTTTTGTACCACCAAGGGACACGTGCAGTTTCATTGTATCCAGTGTGTAATGACAAAGGCTTAATGGAAATGGAAGAAATTTAAAAACAAATCAGAAGAAGGTCAGTGCGCTTGGTTTCAATGCAGAAGGTTCCCGGTTCAAACCCCACTCCTGCCACATTTCTCCATGTAATGTGGAGTTGTGTCAGGAAGGGCATCTGGTGTCAAACTTGTGCTAAATCAACATGCAGATTCGCTTTGGATCTGCTTGTAGGGACTCACTAAAAATAAATAATAAGAAAATACATCTATATCTCATGATGAAATGACAGTTTTTCTACTTGCAGATTTTTTTTTTTTTAACATCTGACTTTCTCACTGCTTATTATTTATCCAGTGAGGGAGCAGGCAGTTTGAATATTCTAATATTTGTTCAGAGCTTGCACCTAACAGACGTGTTTTTTTTTAAGACGTTATAATGTTAATGCAAACAACAGCTGCTAAAGCTGCCTGATGTTATGGTATCCTGCTGCAATTCCGACCTCGTGGCATTCCAAACTCCATATTTAGGAAGTTAACATTAGTAAGGCTGTCTCGCTGACCTTTGCCCCGTCTCGTCAGCCGTTCAACATTTGATCTTTGAACCCTCACCCTGTCTGTCGTCTGTTGTTTTCCTTCCTTGTGTATTTTTTTCCTCTCACTCACATTCTGTTGCTCAGTAATTACAGCTGTCACTCACACAACCCTCCTTATCCATTTTTTTTCAATCTCTCATTTTTCTCTTGCAAACTCCGTCAGTCATACACAGATTGGATGAAAACCAACCCCTCTTAAAGTCATTTCCCAGTTTGCCTTGTTGAAGGTCAAGGCGGGAAAAATCTTGCATCTCTGGTAATTGTGGTGCATGATTTTGTGTGTGTGTGTGTGTGTGTGTGTGTGTGTGTGTGTGTGTGTGTGTGTGTGTGTGTGTGTGTGTGTGTGTGTGTGTGTGTGTGTGTGTGTGTGTGTGTAATTGAAAACGCTTCGCCCCTCTCTTAGCTTGGGGTCTACTGATGCTGTGATTACAGTCCGTGTGCAGGCCTGTTATTAGACTTGCCCCGTTTCTCAGAGGAGCAAGAAGGTATTGAGAACAGTCTCGTGTGTGTGTGTGTGTGTACGTCTGCTTGCCCGAATTATTTCTGCAATTTGTTTTCAAGGTGGGGTTCCACATTGGCCTGGTCCAGTTGCACTTAGCTGAGTTCAGATGCAAACCCAGAAACAATTTTATTTATTTTAGTTATTTAGTACTATTTATCAGATAGAGTTCACATTTTTGATTTTCAGTACACTGGATATATTCTATGAATAGTACCAATTTCAGGTGCATCATTTGAACACGTGCGGTTATACATTTTCTGGACTGTCTTGTATAAACTGTTAAAAAGGTAGGTAGTGATGAATATTCCAGGAAATATGTCGTTGGTTTTGTGGATTCATAATCACTGCACTTGTAGAAACATATAATTACACACAGTTAAAGTAAAGTGGAGGCTCATGGGCATCTGTAATGTACAAATTCTTGTGATGCAGGAAGATCTTATAGAACCCTCACAAAATACGCATTTAAAAATGCCTTTCATGAATTGTAGATATTGTAAAAAAAAATACTGAAATTCCTCAAACATCCACAAATAGTAAAGGCAATTTTTAAAAAGAAATTCATTTCCTCTCTTATGTCTTCCAAACAGTACTAAATTAATTTATTTATACATGTTTCCTTATGTTTTGTTGTCGGGAGCTGGTCGGATGGTTTTTGCTTTGTGTTATGTGCCGACTGAGTCAGTCTCTCAGAGCTCGCTGCTCTTCACACTGTTTGTTCTTTTGATCGGTTGTTCACGTGAGCTGCAGTTGAGCTGATAATTGTATTCAGATTAGATAAAACTCACATTCCAATGCTTTGCCTCCCAGACTTTGGATGAATCTGTCTGAAAGCATGAAAGCGTGTCTGGTTAATTGTGTATTTTTATTACACACACACATATGTGTGTGTGTGTGTGTGTGTGTGTGTATATATATATATATATATATATATATATATATATATATATATATATATATATATATATATATATATATATATATATATATATATATATATCAATCAGGTCAAGTCAACTTTATTTGTCAGTTCTGCACTGTATACACAGACATATTGAGAATTGAAATTCCATTACTCTCAGTCTCTCAGGCAGTACAAACAAACAAACAAACAAAACACCACAACAGTATGCAGTAAAGTCACCAGTGTTAAATTAACACTGACAGTGAACATATGGTCCCAGTCTGGTCAGAGTGGGACCATAAATAAAATATAAATATATCCATACCATATAATATAATATATCATATCAATACCATATCAATTATCGCTGCCCGAGTGCCCGTGCAATAGGTTATCTATTATCCAGTATCTAATCACATCACTTATAAAGAGGATAGAAGTTAACCACCTGAGTGTAACTAAAGTATAATTTTATATTCAATTTAAAACTATACCTGGGTTTAAATATTTCTCACAAACAAGATACTTTCAAAAATGTTATTTTAGGCTACAAGCTGAAAATTTTGCTTCAATTCACGGCTCCTTTTCATTCAGATCTTTGGTGATGGTGAATCTAACATGAGATAAATGTAAAAAGAGACACTTGCTGATTTAACATTCTTAACCATTAACTGGAAACTTCAGTAAAACATGTCAGCTACTAGAAGTAGAACATTTGTATACCTTATTGGTTCCACCGACTGAAATAAAGGGAAACAAATTGCCCTCAAATGGGCAAATACTCAAGGTATTTTTCTTCAAACACACTGATTTGAAGAAAACTGTCCATGATGCTGCTGTGACCTCTATAGACATGGCAATTCCTTTTTGGGAGAGAGCTAGAATCCCACTGAGGGCAAAGCAGCATCTGATCACAAAGTTAGAAAAGGTGTTCAGAAAATGGAAAACATTGAAAAAGACCATGAATCGCAATACAGACAAGCAGAAGAAAGATGAAACAGTGTTTTGTGAATCTTTGGAGGACTTGTTTGACATGGCACATCAGGATGTCCTAACAATGATAAAGTTTGAAGATGACAGACAGTTCCTACTTGCTCAGCGAGAGAAAAGTAGAGGATGCATGACAGGCATAGATAAAATACAAACTGCCAAAGAACAAAGAGCAGAAAAAAGGAAAGCTGCAGAAGCAAAATACAAAGAGAAACTGGAGGAGCCTGGACCATCTAATACTAATACTAATACCATCTAATACAGGAAAAATACTTTTAGTGAAGTTATTTTTTTTTTTTTTAAGACATGGTAAAACCATCACCTACTGACAAACCAAGTAAAAACTTTGTATTTGTAACTAAAATTAGTGCTAACATTAACAGGGCTGTGTGAGTGGTGTTTTTCTTGTCCAGGAGATATCCAGCTAAACCTTCACGCGACGTGTCCAGATTTCATCCATAGTTCTTTTGAACAGGGTCTGTGGTTGACTGTATTTATAATTTGACTCTGTTGCTGTCTTTCTGTTTCCATTTGATGCCATTTATTGGCACTTTCACAGTTCATGAAACAGTGTCTTATACAACATTAGCTTATACAGCATAGTAATGCACTCTTACTCTCCTTTTTTTAATGACTTAAAATAAAAAAAATTGTAACTACAAACTCAAGTGACATTTTAAATAAAATAAGCAAACAGTAGTATATGCTGGATTAAAAAGTGGCTACATGTGGCATGTACAAACACACACACACACGTAGCACAGGATGCTAATTAGGACCAGGGACAGACACCCGTGGGAGTGGGTTGCTCCACAGTGTTCAGCCTATGAGGTGGGGGTTTCTCCATTTTGGGGTTTTGCCTGGCCCTTGATGTGATTCTCAGATTTTCCCCAGTTTTCTTAGCGGCGGTTTGCTAGAGGAAGAGGGAGGGAACCTTGAGAACGAGCACTCGAGGGGAGTATTGAAAAAGTTCCTCCCGGATGGTAATAGCAGGGTCGGTGCTCCGGTCAATTTAGCCTGCGCGCCCAACTCAGCTAACAATTACTGATAGAAAAAGACAGAATGAGAGAGGGATGAAAGAAGGAGAGAAGGAGGCAGGGTGGGAGTATACACAGAGGAGAGATGGCGAGGAGGGCGGACTAAAAATGAGAATGACACATTAAATCGGGCAGGTTGGGGGAGGGGGTAGATTCAAGAAATAAAGCTACAAGCGAACTCAAAGCTCACAAGTAAAAGAGAACAAAGATGAGGAGAAATGAGACTTTTGGTGTAAACTTTCTCTGGAACCCACCAATGAGAAGTGTGAATTTTAAGGCTAAGCTAACTGTAACAAGGCTGTGTGAGTACTGCTTATCCCCCTGCCGTTCTCTCCCAGGATTAATTACCGGGTGTCATTCACAGCCGACAGCTCTCTCACACTCCCGTACTCCTACCGGTGCATTCTGGGAGAATGACAGGTACAGCCATGGGTAGTGTGTGTGGAGAATACAGGCAATACATGCAAAGCTCAGACCCCATAAAGCCATTAAGTTTTATAGCCATCGTCATAGCAACAAACAAAATGAAGCCATCATGTCAACACATTCAAACATCTGATACAGAGTCAAAGGAATTTATTGTTAGATTATCTGTCGTAACTTTCCTCAAAGAACATACCAATAAAACGGCTTTGCCAGGTCACAGTTGTGTCTCAATATGCATATGTAAAGTTCAGCATTACGCATGGGGAATTGGATTTCTGTGGAAAATTGAGGTTGTTTTAACTATGGGTCATAGTTTGAGTCGGTTTAAAACTCAGGTGACACCATATTACATCCAACAGCCTGTTCAGGTAATAACAACAATGAAATATACAACCAGACAAAGAACATTTTCAAGCTTGTTTTCAAACATACTCATGTAACACAAACCTTTCTGGGCTGTCAAAAGAACATATGGGGCCTTTTCCAAACTGCTTTCATACTATTCATATGAGGTCAGATTGTGTTTACTGCTGCTTTGATGGTTATAGTTTGAGTTAGACCGAAGGTTTATGTTCATAGTAGGTTTGACGATATGGCCACAATGTTCAAAATTACATACAATTCCATGTCGTTTGAGTTTATATTTTCTAGAATTTTAATTTTGTTTTATAGCAAGAGCCTTAATCCCACTATAATCTTACATGTGTACCTGCAATATTTCATTTGAGTCTTATGAGGATGAATTGAGATATGTCATCCCCAAGACACAAATTTGACCTTTTGACCAATTTGAGTGCCATCTATATTCTAGCACCTTTATTATCACACATGAATTTCAAGTCATAGCATTGGGCTTTCTAATGGTATGAAGGGTTCAGGTGTAAAACCCGCTATCTCCATAATGATAAATGTTTTAGTTGAGGGAACATGTACTTGGCTGCTTCGGTAACTTTCACTGTGCAAAACATTAAAGAATTTGAGCAGACCATTTACATTTTATTTATGGAAATCTGTGCATTTCTAATATGTCTTCCTTTAAACCCCCATTTTAAACTACAGTTTTCTCCAATAAAAAAAGGGAGTTACTAGATTTTGCATCTGAAACATTCATATCATGCATAACTGATCTTAGGATGTTGAGGCCATAGTAAAGAAATGCCTCAAATATAAGGGTTACTTCAGAAAAGGTTGCATTTGGCAGTGCTCCCAATAGGTGGCATCCTCAACAGGCCCAAAAAAATTGAGCAAATTACCAGAACTCCATTCATCACGGATTAACACTCATTAAGATGAAGCTGGGCAATCACTGGTGCATTGAGATTATTATGTAAAAACGTGGATTTGAGACCTAGAACTTGACAGTTTTGATGTACCCATAGGCCTTACATGGTCATGTATCACCCTATAATAATCTCCTCAATCATAAAAAAAGTAATAATAAAAAAAAATCTGTAATGTTGTGAGCAGATGTGTCACTCTGGCCTGATTGTGCCATTATGTAACAAACAAATATCACAAAATTTTTGGCAGTATTAGTATATCACAAGAATTATAAAAAGTGACCAACAACAGTTGTTGTTGAACTCTTTTAAGATGCATTATGACTCGTCTTTATCTGTCTATCACGTGTTGGCTGCATATCTACAGCCGTTCATTAGTTTACTTCACAAAGCCAAATATGCATGAAAAAATTTGCAGTCCTCTGACATGGGTAGTAAAACGTCAGAGAATCTTATCTTTCTGTCCTTATAAAGATAACATCAGTGGATGTACAAACACATTCTTAGATGTTGAGCGGAAACATTAATATTACCTTTGCTCTGTATGGTTTATGGCCTGAACTCAGCTGAAGTGAAGATAAGAGGAATGGCTTCATACTTTTATAGCACACAGCACTGAGTTCACACAGTGTGGAGGTTACTCATACCAAGCCCATTGACAAAAGGCCTGTTATTGTAGAGGTTGGGCGTAAACACCTGAATGTGGACATTACGTTTCTCCCATTGCCTGATGAGTGGTTGGAGAGTGCTACGGCACGCTATATTATTATGTTCACTAAGAATTTAATAATAGGGTTTTTAGTGCAGCGGATAACAGAATATTTGCAGAGGAATCCTGCAAATCCGTTTACAAGGACCAAAGTTTGTGTATACCTTTTGGTACATATTTTAGAAAAATAACATTAGCCATTTGAATTTTCAATAGGGGGCCAAGTAGGGGTCAATTGAAGAACTGCATAGGGGTCAAAAAAAATGTTCCAATCACATTGAAAGCTATACCACATTATGTGTCTGATCACAAAGATTCCAAAAAGGTATAGTTTGGACTATCTGTAACTGAATGTTCTGGAGTTATGGGGTAAAAACAGCAAGCATGGCGACAGAGGTCACTTTCAGTTTGTACAGGGGTCAAAAGTTAAAGTTGCTCCAATTATGGTAAAACATGATGCAAAATATTGGTTGAGTTAGTAGGATTTTAAAAAGTAATAGTTTGCACCATGTGTCATGCTTAGTTATCATATTACTGGGTAACATATTAGTGCAGCAGATAAGTGAAACAATCATGCAAATGGTGATAAAATTATCAAATTCGGCAGAAATACTCCTTAGACACGCCTCTTTTGAAAAAAACGATTGGCCACTTGACTTTTCAATCGGTGGTCAGGTAGGGGTCAATTGAAAAATTACATAGAGGTCAAAATTAAAAGATGCTCCAGTCATATTGAAAAATATTCCACATTATTATCACTTTACCGGGGCGTTGCTAGGCCGGTATCATAGATTTACGTCGACGGTATCTGGCTATACCCGCCCACTGTGTGTAAACAAATGACGTCATAGCGCGCACAGCCCAAGAACTGTCCGCAGAGGAAAAAAAAACTGTCCGCAGAGGAAAAGATGAAAAGGCGAGAAGTGTGTTTTGGTCCCAATATGGATATTCCGGATGATTTTTCTCGTGGATAGTACGACAATGAACAGCAGCTAAAGCAGCCAGCTTGATGAGGGAGAGCAGCGCACGCCAGACAGCGCGAGACACGACAAAAGTGAGCCAACTTTTTATGTACGCGTTACGTGTTGTGTATCTCAGTAAAAAGTGATAATAATGCAAATAACATGCTGTTGTCGTGCGGTATGCATTTTTCTGAGTCCCTCCGTCCATCCCGACGCCTGCAATGACAGCTGTTCGCCCAAATTAGACGAGGGCGAATAGCTGTCATTTTGGGCGTCTGGGTGTGGACGTCGGGCCTCTTGAAAATGCATACCGCTCTCCAAAAGCATGTTATTGTATTATTATTTGCTTGATCATAAAGATTCCAAAAAGGTATAGTTTGGACGGTCTGTGACTGAATTCTGAGGAGTTACGGGATAAAAACAGCAAGAATGGTGACAAAGGTCAGTTTCATTTTGTACAGGGGTCAAAAGTTAAAGTTGCTCCAATTTTGGTAAAAAGTGATGCAAATTATTGGTTGAGCTAATAGGATTAATAAATAGAATAATTTTGACAGTGTTGAATGCTTGGTCTCCAAAGTAAAGGTCAAACAAGGTCTACATCTATTGGATTCAATTACATGTGACATATGTTACCCCTTAACGCAATAAGTAAGGATGATACATGGTCCAAACTATTCCTTTTTAAAACCGTGTTAACTCAGCTAGTAAGTTGCATCACTTTTTACCAAAATTGGAGCAACTTTTGACCCCTGTACAAACTGACACTGACCTTTGTCACCATTCTTGCTGTTTTTATCCCACAACTCCATAGAATTCAGTTACAGACCATCCAAACTATACCTTTTTGGAATCTTTATGATCAGGCAAATAATGTGGCATAGGTTTCAATATGATTGGAGCATCTTTTAACTTTGACTCCTGTGTAATTCTTCAATTGACCTCTACCTGAACGCCAACTGAAAATTCAAGTGGCCAATTGTTTTTTTCAAAAGAGGTTTGTCTGAGGACTATTTCTGCCAAATCTGATGCTTTTATCACCATTTGCAGGATTTCGCTCTAAATATTCTCTTATCTGCTGCACTATATGTCACATGTCATAGAATCCAATGGACGTCAACATTGTTTGACCTTTACTTTGGAGACCAAACATTCAACACAGTGAGAACTATTCTGTTTGTTAATCCTATTAGTTCAACCAATAATTTGCACCACGTTTTAACAAAACTGGAGCATCTTTAACTTTTGACCCCTGTACAATCTGAAACTGACCTTTGTCACCATTCTTGTTGTTTTTACCCCATAACTCCAGAACATTCAGTTATAGATAGTCCAAACTATACCTTTTTGGAATCATTGTCATCAGATACATAAAGTGGTATCACTTTCAATATGATTGGAACATTTTTTAATTTTTACCCTGTGCAATTCTTCAATTGACCCCTACTTGGCCTCCCATTGAAAATTCAAATGGCTAAAGTTATTTTTCTACAATATGTACCAGAAGGTATACACAGTCAAATTTTGGTGCTTGTAACCAGATTTGAACGATTCTTACAGTTATCTGCTGTACTATTTTAAGGGGATAGAGTTTGAGGGATGAAGAGGAATTCTTTAGTGGGATAGAAGTTGGCACCAAAATTTGTCGATCTGAGTTTGGTTCCCGGTCACACTAAGTGTTTGTGTCTTTAGACAAGACATGTGATTTGCTTTGTCCTTTTCTACTGAGCTGTAAATGGTAACTGGTCTTGGCTGCGGAAGCAACTTTTTGTGGACTGCTGTCCCATCCAGAGCGAGTTGTAGGCACTCGCCTGCTTCACACTACAAAAGCCAAAGATAAGCACCAATAGACCTCAGAGCCTATGTAGGACATGCTAATTCTTCTTCTTTTGTTTCACACAGCTTGAGCTCTCATGCTATTAGTGACTAGGTCAGGTCTGATGTTGCAGGTTGCCACATCCATGACATCATGGAATAAAACTGGGTTGGGGATGGCAGCCACCCATGCAGAAAAGTGTTCCAGCCCCACCTCTAGAAACTAGCCATCTATCCCCTTTTTTTCCATTTGTTGGGGCCCTCAATACTGAGGCACCTGCTGGATTATGCTTTGAGAAATGTGCACACGGTCACAATGCAAGTGATAATCCTCATCTTTGTCTTCCAAAGTGGTACCCAAGGAGTCTACCCAAAGATATTAGTGACGCTTTAGGTTATTTTCAGTCCCCACCAGTGGTGTAGTCTATGTGGAACGCAGGTAGACGCCGTCTACTCACCTAAAATGACCGGGAATTTCCGTCTACCCACTTCAAATTGCCCCGGGGAACGTGACGGTGTAAATAAAATAAGCGCTTATTGACTGTAATTTTATTTTCTCCCTTTAAAAGACAGCCATCAAGCGTCCATCACTGCAGAGTGCACCGTATGTCCCACCCCCGCTCGTTCTGCTAGATAAGAGTTTTAATTAGCTCATAGAGAGATGGGGCGGGGCTACCAGGTAATCAGCGCGAAAGCCGCACACAAACAAGAATGCTGGAAGTATCGACGGTGATTATTACCCGAAAAAATGAAAAGAAAACAGGCCTCGGTTTTACTTTTTTTTTTTTTCCCAAAACGTCCACCTGCTGCTTCAGGGCCGATTGATGAAGTTTGCACCCTGAGTGGAGGAGATAAACCTGGCGCTGTCTGCATTTCTGGTAAGTGGGCTAGCCTACGACAGCTAGTTTTTTATTTGTTCACTAAACTAATGGGCCTTTCACACTGAATACGTCAGACGCGTCAAAAAACGGTCTAAAAAGCATTATTTTCAATGAGACGCGTTGCTTTTTAGATGCTGACTGGAGCGCGCATTACCGCTTGTCGGCAGGCTGACGTAGACAAAGTTCAAGCCAATCCAACTTTCTGAGCCGTGACGTACCTTTGCGCTGTCCAATAGGAACAACGCGTCGGGCCAAAACACGGAAGACTAGTGGCAGAAACAGAAACCACTGATCTGTACAAAATGGATTGGTGTAGAAATAAACCACTGATCTGTACAAAACAAACGTGTCACAGGACTGCTCATTAATGGAGCAGTTTTATGAAGAAAAATCCTTGGAAATGTTTTTTTGTTGTTGTTTGTTACCTCAGAATTTCTGATTACTGTTAAAAAAGTTTAAAACACTTGTAATTAAAATAGCTAAATAAATCAATAAATGGTTCTTTAGAAACCTTTCATCTGTAAATTAAAACCACGTTATTTCAGATTAGATAATTTCTTGTTTAACATAAGGAACCTCGGACATTTATTTTTAGACAAAATAACATGGAAATTTGTACATTTTTTTTTAAGTCTGGTAGATTATTTATATCTCATTTCAACCAGAAAAACAGACACTGTAAATAAATACAAATGTTTATTATAAATGCAACAGGAAATAATTTAACAATGACTGCAGTAATTGTAAAGTAGGATTTCTGTGACATAAACCTCTTGATGAATTTTCAACTTGATCAACTTGTAATTTTGACAAAATATGTAATTGCCTTTAATGTTGTTATCAGGACAGTCATTTCTAAAATATGAATTTGAGCACAATAAGTGGAGAGCTTCTACTTGTGCAAATGTCTTTTGACTTTGATTCGTGAACATTTTTAATGATCCGTTCATTTATTGTTAAAATATAAAATGAAACAGCTTTTTAAAAAATAATAGAGTTTTGCCGGTAATCTACAGATGTCTCTTGAGCTTGAGTCCCGTTGGCTGTTGGATAGTGTAGTTTTAAAATGACTGGAATTGGTAAGTGGCATACTCCCAGTAGTTGCATGGTTGTCTTAGTTAGTTAGTTGGTTGTCTTCATACTATACTTTTGTGCCACTGATTTGGCCTACAATTTTTTGTCATGAGTTGAAAAGGTTTCTGCAAAGTAAAGCATCTGCCATATTTTCATTGTTGTATGTGAATTTTCTGGGAGCTAGCTTCTGTCCTTCAGCCTAGCTGCTGTTTTAATGGAACTTAATGTATACTAATACTAGCTTGTTTATACTGGGTAGGTTTCCTTATGGACCACAAACCCTACAGGTTCCAGTCCCCCGTCTGGACTGTCAATTTCAACAGAGATTGTGGTAGGAGGTGTGAGGCTCTGCAGCCAGTGCATACTCATGTAGACCGGTGTGTTCTGTTTTGTTTTTGTTTATGCATCTAAACTGTCCACAAACAACGTGGGGCCATGCGGATTATATGAAGGGTGAATCTTGCAGCTGCTGAATTTGACAGTACAGGCTCATATCCAATACTAAATAGAGGGAGGAAAAGTGAACTCTTGCAATATACTTAGTTGGGAGGCAATAATCTGCTCCTTATTATTGTTAAGAGAATTTTTCTTTCTTAATAACAAGGAGTCACAGTCACTTTTTTTTTGAGTGACTGACTTAAAATTGTCTTATTTACTGTTAAACAATGCACAGTTGCTTGCATATGATACTTTTGGCTGGATTTAAACATTGTTTATTCCTGGTTTATGACCTGATTAAATTTCTTTGTTAAATTAGGTTTTCAGATGCCAAAAAATAAATGTATTTGATCTTTGTATTTTTTAATCACTCTTTTAGATTTACTGTTGTATACTGTATTTTGCAATTGGTGCAAATTACTTACATTCTGACACATTTCTCACATTTATAGTGGCAAATATAGAATATAAATGATCAGATGGAAAGTATAGATCTATTTGTTGTTATGGTGTTAAAAATGTTAATAACCGGGGCGCAATGCACGGGTTTGATGACGGGCAAAAAACACAGTCTACCCACTTCAAAAATGTAGACTACACCACTGGTCCCCACCCCTCCTTTCTGGACCTCTGTCCATTCTATGCCATGCTGACATCCACTTTACTCAGTGACATACCGCTTCCTGGATGAACAGATGGAGTTTGTCTCTCTTTGAGTCCTTTTTCTTTCCTCTCCATCTCCTCTCTGTCAGCCTCACTGAGTATTTGCTTACCTGCTGCTCTCTGCCACACTGACTCTGCAACCATTGCCTGGCACACAAACATGCATTATCATGCATGCATTATAGGTAAACGTGCGCTTTAACATCTCCATTAATATAGCGTACCCGTGCATAACAGCATACTTATTCATCCTCAGGCAGCTGCGTGCACACGTGCCAACACACGGCCCTACTTCTGTTTCCAATGAAATCACTCATTGCCGCTCTTCTCCTCCCAAAATAACACTCATAATTAATTTCCGTTATGAAATGATTCGTCTGTGGACCGACTAGCTTTCATATTTCACCCCGCATCGATCCCCAGCTAGCCTGCGTGTGCTTCATTAGTCACAGAGAGAGCGAGCGAGACAGGGAGAGAGGGAAAGTTAAGTCAATTACCATCGCTTATGTTTCAAAGCAATGTAAAAAAACACATTAATTACAATAGAGCTGACATGTAAATTGGTATTGATGAGCAGTGGAGTTTGTGTCACTTATTTACAGACGTGCTCACACATAAAGCTGCAGCATGCAACCATGGGTAGCTCTGACAGCCAAGCAAAAACCTCAAGTCAGGATCCAAAATAAACTTTGTGTAAAGTTACTGAGTAGGTGCTACAATGCCCCACTGTGCACAGCATGCCCAGGCACCCTGCCACTTCTAGCTGATTCGAGATCAATCAATCAATCAATTTTTTTTTATATAGCGCCAAATCACAACAAACAGTTGCCCCTAGGCGCTTTATATTGTAAGGCAAGGCCATACAATAATTATGTAAAACCCCAACGGTCAAAACGACCCCCTGTGAGCAAGCACTTGGCTACAGTGGGAAGGAAAAACTCCCTTTTAACAGGAAGAAACCTCCAGCAGAACCAGGCTCAGGGAGGGGCAGTCTTCTGCTGGGACTGGTTGGGGCTGAGGGAGAGAACCAGGAAAAAGACATGCTGTGGAGGGGAGCAGAGATCGATCACTAATGATTAAATGCAGAGTGGTGCATACAGAGCAAAAAGAGAAAGAAACAGTGCATCTTGGGAACCCCCCAGCAGTCTACGTCTATAGCAGCATAACTAAGGGATGGTTCAGGGTCACCTGATCCAGCCCTAACTATAAGCTTTAGCAAAAAGGAAAGTTTTAAGCCTAATCTTAAAAGTAGAGAGGGTGTCTGTCTCCCTGATCTGACTTGGGAGCTGGTTCCACAGGAGAGGAGCCTGAAAGCTGAAGGCTCTGCCTCCCATTCTACTCTTACAAACCCTAGGAACTACAAGTAAGCCTGCAGTCTGAGAGCGAAGCGCTCTATTGGGGTGATATGGTACTACGAGGTCCCTAAGATAAGATGGGACCTGATTATTCAAAACCTTATAAGTAAGAAGAAGAATTTTAAATTCTATTCTAGAATTAACATGAAGCCAATGAAGAGAGGCCAATATGGGTGAGATATGCTCTCTCCTTCTAGTCCCCGTCAGTACTCTAGCTGCAGCATTTTGAATTAACTGAAGGCTTTTTAGGGAACTTTTAGGACAACCTGATAATAATGAATTACAATAGTCCAGCCTAGAGGAAATAAATGCATGAATTAGTTTTTCAGCATCACTCTGAGACAAGACCTTTCTGATTTTAGAGATATTGCGTAAATGCAAAAAAGCAGTCCTACATATTTGTTTAATATGCGCTTTGAATGACATATCCTGATCAAAAATGACTCCAAGATTTCTCACAGTATTACTAGAGGTCAGGGTAATGCCATCCAGAGTAAGGATCTGGTTAGACACCATGTTTCTAAGATTTGTGGGGCCAAGTTCAGTTTTATCTGAGTTTAAAAGCAGGAAATTAGAGGTCATCCATGTCTTTATGTCTGTAAGACAATCCTGCAGTTTAGCTAATTGGTGTGTGTCCTCTGGCTTCATGGATAGATAAAGCTGGGTATCATCTGCGTAACAATGAAAATTTAAGCAATACCGTCTAATAATACTGCCTAAGGGAAGCATATATAAAGTGAATAAAATTGGTCCTAGCACAGAACCTTGTGGAACTCCATAATTAACTTTAGTCTGTGAAGAAGATTCCCCATTTACATGAACAAATTGTAATCTATTAGACAAATATGATTCAAACCACCGCAGCGCAGTGCCTTTAATACCTATGGCATGCTCTAATCTCTGTAATAAAATTTTATGGTCAACAGTATCAAAAGCAGCACTGAGGTCTAACAGAACAAGCACAGAGATGAGTCCACTGTCCGAGGCCATAAGAAGATCATTTGTAACCTTCACTAATGCTGTTTCTGTACTATGATGAATTCTAAAACCTGACTGAAACTCTTCAAATAGACCATTCCTCTGCAGATGATCAGTTAGCTGTTTTACAACTACCCTTTCAAGAATTTTTGAGAGAAAAGGAAGGTTGGAGATTGGCCTATAATTAGCTAAGATAGCTGGGTCAAGTGATGGCTTTTTAAGTAATGGTTTAATTACTGCCACCTTAAAAGCCTGTGGTACATAGCCAACTAACAAAGATAGATTGATCATATTTAAGATCGAAGCATTAAATAATGGTAGGGCTTCCTTGAGCAGCCTGGTAGGAATGGGGTCTAATAAACATGTTGATGGTTTGGATGAAGTAACTAATGAAAATAACTCAGACAGAACAATCGGAGAGAAAGAGTCTAACCAAATACCGGCATCACTGAAAGCAGCCAAAGATAACGATACGTCTTTGGGATGGTTATGAGTAATTTTTTCTCTAATAGTTAAAATTTTGTTAGCAAAGAAAGTCATGAAGTCATTACTAGTTAAAGTTAATGGAATACTCAGCTCAATAGAGCTCTGACTCTTTGTCAGCCTGGCTACAGTGCTGAAAAGAAACCTGGGGTTGTTCTTATTTTCTTCAATTAGTGATGAGTAGAAAGATGTCCTAGCTTTATGGAGGGCTTTTTTATAGAGCAACAGACTCTTTTTTCAGGCTAAGTGAAGATCTTCTAAATTAGTGAGACGCCATTTCCTCTCCAACTTACGGGTTATCTGCTTTAAGCTACGAGTTTGTGAGTTATACCACGGAGTCAGACACTTCTGATTTAAAGCTCTCTTTTTCAGAGGAGCTACAGCATCCAAAGTTGTCTTCAATGAGGATGTAAAACTATTGACGAGATACTCTATCTCCCTTACAGAGTTTAGGTAGCTACTCTGCACTGTGTTGTTATATGGCATTAGAGAACATAAAGAAGGAATCATATCCTTAAACCTAGTTACAGCGCTTTCTGAAAGACTTCTAGTGTAATGAAACTTATTCCCTACTGCTGGGTAGTCCATCAGAGTAAATGTAAATGTTATTAAGAAATGATCAGACAGAAGGGAGTTTTCAGGGAATACTGTTAAGTGTTCTATTTCCATACCATAAGTCAGAACAAGATCTAAGATATGATTAAAGTGGTGGGTGGACTCATTTACTTTTTGAGCAAAGCCAATAGAGTCTAATAATAGATTAAATGCAGTGTTGAGGCTGTCATTCTCAGCATCTGTGTGGATGTTAAAATCGCCCACTATAATTATCTTATCTGAGCTAAGCACTAAGTCAGACAAAAGGTCTGAAAATTCACAGAGAAACTCACAGTAACGACCAGGTGGACGATAGATAATAACAAATAAAACTGGTTTTTGGGACTTCCAATTTGGATGGACAAGACTAAGAGACAAGCTTTCAAATGAATTAAAGCTCTGTCTGGGTTTTTGATTAATTAATAAGCTGGAATGGAAGATTGCTGCTAATCCTCCGCCCCGGCCCGTGCTACGAGCATTCTGACAGTTAGTGTGACTCGGGGGTGTTGACTCATTTAAACTAACATATTCATCCTGCTGTAACCAGGTTTCTGTTAGGCAGAATAAATCAATATGTTGATCAATTATTATATCATTTACCAACAGGGACTTAGAAGAGAGAGACCTAATGTTTAATAGACCACATTTAACTGTTTTAGTCTGTGGTGCAGTTGAAGGTGCTATATTATTTTTTCTTTTTGAATTTTTATGCTTAAATAGATTTTTGCTGGTTATTGGTAGTCTGGGAGCAGGCACCGTCTCTACGGGGATGGGGTAATGAGGGGATGGCAGGGGGAGAGAAGCTGCAGAGAGGTGTGTAAGACTACAACTCTGCTTCCTGGTCCCAACCCTGGATAGTCACGGTTTGGAGGATTTAAGAAAATTGGCCAGATTTCTAGAAATGAGAGCCGCTCCATCCAAAGTGGGATGGATGCCGTCTCTCCTAACAAGACCAGGTTTTCCCCAGAAGCTTTGCCAATTATCTATGAAGCCCACCTCATTTTTTGGACACCACTCAGACAGCCAGCAATTCAAGGAGAACATGCGGCTAAACATGTCACTCCCGGTCCGATTGGGGAGGGGCCCAGAGAAAACTACAGAGTCCGACATTGTTTTTGCAAAGTTACACACCGATTTAATGTTAATTTTAGTGACCTCCGATTGGCGTAACCGGGTGTCATTACTGCCGACGTGAATTACAATCTTACCAAATTTACGCTTAGCCTTAGCCAGCAGTTTCAAATTTCCTTCAATGTCGCCTGCTCTGGCCCCCGGAAGACAATTGACTATGGTTGCTGGTGTCGCTAACTTCACATTTCTCAAAACAGAGTCGCCAATAACCAGAGTTTGATCCTCGGCGGGTGTGTCGTCGAGTGGGGAAAAACGGTTAGAGATGTGAACGGGTTGGCGGTGTACACGGGGCTTCTGTTTAGGGCTACGCTTCCTCCTCACAGTCACCCAGTCAGCCTGCTTTCCCGGCTGCTCGGGATCTGCCAGAGGGTAACTAACGGCGGCTAAGCTACCTTGGTCCGCACCGACTACAGGGGCCTGGCTAACTGTAGAATTTTCCACGGTGCGGAGCCGAGTCTCCAATTCGCCCAGCCTGGCCTCCAAAGCTACGAATAAGCTACACTTATTACAAGTACCGTTACTGCTAAAGGAGGCCGAGGAATAACTAAACATTTCACACCCAGAGCAGAAAAGTGCGGGAGAGACAGGAGAAGCCGCCATGCTAAATCGGCTAAGAGCTAGCAGCTACGCTAAGCTAGCGGATTCCTAAAAACACGCAAAGTGAATAATGTGTAAATAATTTAGAGGTGATTCAGCAGAAGGAGTGCTTTAGTTAAGGCACGTAAAGATTACACTGGGAAACAAATCGTAATCTAGATAACTAGATCAATCTAACTGCGCAGATTAAACAGCTAACAGATACAGAAAAACACCGCTGTGCTCCGGAACAGGAAGTGATACAATACCGCAGTGAGAGCCAACCACCAGTAGAGGCAAGAGAGATGAATAAGAAACAAATCTGGCCACCTTTTGGATATCAGTTAACGTCTTGAGTTAACGGAGGTGAAATTGAATCTGCCCCAACTGTAATGGACAGGATGTTAAAATGGAATCCAAGACACTGAAGTTCTCGGTAAAATGGACAGACCACAGAATTACACATTCATAGACAGTTTAGTCCATAAGTAGTAATTTTGCCATTTGTACAACACCGCGTCGGAGTTAAACTGAAGTCTGTCAATTTGCTACTTGTGTAGACTTTAAGCTATATTTCTAAGGGTTTAACAAAAATTTTGCATTAACCACTTAGGAATTACGGCCATTTTTATATGCACCCCCTCCATTTTCACACCCCTTAGTCATTGGACAAACTAAATATAAGAGGTGGTTTTACTTCATGTCATCACTTTTACAGCAACTTTTTTTAGGCAACTAATAGACTGAACATTTCCAAGTTACTGATATCTGTCTGTCTGTCTGTCTGTCCATGTGTATGTGTGCCCGCCCAGGCTTTGACACATGGTTTTATAGCCAACTTGTTCTATGTGTCAAACTGTTTGCCTGTGTAGTTAATAATGACTATAATATTACTTGCTGTTTCATGTCCACATAGTTGTGCTATGCGGGGTTCAACTTGTTTGTGAGGTATATATGTTGAAAGACAATAAGGGATACAAAGTTGTGGTTACTTGAGGATGTTGTTTGTCTGTCAATTTTAATGTGATTCAGCAACACAAAGTAACTCTTGCCAGTTCAATTTTGGTGAACATTGACATAAAACCACATTTACTTATTTAGATGCCATCTTGAACCTGCATGTTTTATGGTGATGGAAGTCAAATATCCAACATTATGGCAGCTATTATACTAGCTTGTAATGTTAAATTGTGCAGTAAATGTGCGTTATAGAAATGTATGAACTATTACAAAAACATATCAGTTGTGTTTCCAGTCATTTGTCAGACTGGTTGTGGTGAGCGAGCTAGCTAGCTTGTTAGCTTGTCCAATTAGCATTTGGCTGGGTCACACTCAGAATTGTTGAGCTTGCTTGCTTGGTAATAATAAAAATATTCTGTCTAAAAGTGCTTATTAAGTCATGCAGACATATTCCATTAGTTTTAGTCATTTTTTGCAGTTTGTATTGTACTGACAAGAGCACAGCTGCAGCAAATCCCCAATGAAATCGCTATACCGCTGAGCTTACTGTCTTATATAACAAAAGACAATTTCTTAACAGCATGAACCCTTTCCTCCTGCTTCTTCCCCTGTAGGTCCTCCAACTGCACCACTCCACCTCATCTCCAATGTGAATGAAACCTCTGTAAACCTAGAGTGGAGCCCACCACGTAGCTCAGGAGGACGCCAGGATCTGACATACAATGTTGTATGTAAGCGCTGTGGGCCCGATGGTAGACGTTGTCAACCGTGTGGTAACGGCATCCACTTCAGCCCGCAGCAGCTGAGCCTCAAAGGAACACGGGTGTCCATTAATGAGCTGCAGGCCCACACCAACTACACCTTTGAAGTCTGGGCTGTAAACGGTGTCTCACCTCAGAGTCCAGGACCTGAACAGGCTGTTTCAGTGACTGTCACCACCAACCAGGCCGGTAAGATTCTTTTTTAACATGTTCCACCAGATTCAGTCAAGGATGTCTTCACCAGAAAGATAACTTGACAACCTGTCTCAAGATGTAAAAGTTTCACCATTACAGTGTATGATCATTTTTTTTGTCACTGATTTGCAGTTTGAGTTAGAAATAATTGTTGTCAGCACTTAAATACCTTCTTGTTGTTCATAAGACCTTGGGTTTTCCCCATTTTCCTTAGAAATACATATGAAAAATTGTTGTTGCCTTATACTTGGGATCTAGATAGACTGACATGTCACAGTACATCTGCGACAGTAGGTGGCACCAATTACAAGTGAAACAAGGGTGCCCCGTAAAAGTGAAGCAATTAACGCTGTATCAGTGCAGCTGGAATGAGTCTAAATGTTGCTGGGAAGTGTTGTGTTTTTTTTTTTTTTATCACCATACGCTTATTCAGGAAGGTGTAAAACTTGTGCCAAATCACAATCAGATCTGCCTCGGATCTGCTGTTTATTGTTGTACTTTTTTATGAAAAGGCTGTGAGGAAGTGCTCCGCGGTGTCATGATAGTGCTTTTTTGCAGGGAGCAAACACAATATCAACACGGAAACGGTACAGCTGAGGATAAGATATGATCTATTCTTTTAAGTATTGGTGATAAAAGTTGTAGCCATCAAACAATTCTCAAGCAGCCCTGAAATACCTGTGACAGAGTGTAATGTCAGAAGATAGAAAGATTTACAGTGATCCTAAAAGTGGTGACTTACAAAAGATTAATAGGTAAGGGGGTGTCAGTAGGTGGTTGACAAAAGAATTGAGGGTTTGCCCATAAAATATGCTTTTATAAGCTTTTTAAAGAATCTTTTTGAAAGAGAAAAAAGATTTGGTCTTCAGAAAGTATTTTAAAATAGTCTCAAAAAAGGGGGTTCTCCTATTATCAGAGTTTGATTATATTCACAGTGATATGGTAGCTTCAATGTAAAACATTACCTTTAGTGACTAGGTCAACAATGAATAAATGTTCTGTCCTTTTGACTGGAAATACGAGGTCTGTCAATAAAGTATAGGTCCTTTTTATTTTTTTTCAAAAACTATATGTATTTCATTCATATGTTTTTACGTCAGACATGCTTGAACCCTCGTGCGCATGCATGAGTTTTTCCACGCCTGTCGGTGACGTCATTCGCCCGTGAGCACTCCTTGTGGGAGGAGTTGTCCAGCTCCTCGTTGGAATTCCTTTGTCTGAGAAGTTGCTGAGAGACTGGCGCTTTGTTTGATCAAAATTTTTTCTAAATCTGTGAGACACATCGAAGTGGACACGGTTCGAAAAATTAAGCTGGTTTTCGGTGAAAATTTTAACGGCTGATGAGAGATTTTGAGGTGATACTGTCGCTTTAAGGACTTCCCACGGTGCGAGACGTCACGCAGCGCTCTCAGGCGCCGTCGTCAGCCTGTTTCAAGCTGAAAACCTTCACATTTCAGGATCTATTGATCCAGGACGTCGTGAGAGAACAGAGAAGTTTCAGAAGAAGTCGGTTTCAGCATTTTATCCGGATATTCCACTGTTAAAGGAGATTTTTTTAATGAAAGACGCAGCCGCTGCGACGCTCCGCCACAGGAAAAACACCTCTGTTGGAAGCCTTAAGGACAAGTTGGAACATGTCCAGCTGTTAAACAATTTCTCATATACTCACTCCACTGAAAGCCATACAATACAAATGTTATCAACACGGAGGTGTTTTTCCTGTGCCGCCTTTAACAATCAATTGAAGCAAAAACTATATGTGTTATACTAGACTTGGGCATTTGCTTTTGCAGAGATCTTCAAGCCAGGAATAATGATTACAGTTAAAAATAAATGTAACTGAATCTGTCATATCATAGCCACAGAAATGTAAGTGACCCTTAATATAGTCCCAGTCAGCGGTGTTGCATTGGTGACTAAATGTATGTTACCATAGCAACAATACTGATGCTATGAGATGATGCTCACACTGTTTCCGGTCCGGTCTGAGTTCTTAAATGAAAAAAGTATTATTGAGGCGATGACAAACTTAATAGTATGTTGACTATTTCAATACACAGGAACCTGCCTTTGTTGATTGGCATGGAGCCTCACTATAAGTGTGTTAAAGTCTTTGTGAGGCCTTTGTTCAGTAATTAATTAGCTCTGTTGGCTTCTGTCTCTACACCTTTTAGGTTGTTTTCTGTATATGAGGGCACGGCCTCATGTTTTATTGGTAGCTTCACTGAATTCAGGGCACATCTACTGAGATGCAAAATCACTTGTGTCTTTTTGTGTATGTGCGTGTGGGCACAGATTCATTATAATGTATGCTTGAAGTATTTTTGGGGGCAATCTGCATGCCAAAATATGTTTATTAAAACTGGATCATTTGGGTGAAAGCTTGATGATTAGCGAGGAGAATGATGGATTCTCTGCAGTGGAAAATGATTTTCTGAAATCTTTCTCTACACTTTTGCATAATTAGACACAAGAACTCTATGATGAAGGCGAGAGTGATGCGTTAAATTTAGCTCTTGAGCGAATGCCGAAGATAAGTTGCAGTCATTGGACGTGAGGCGGTTTACACCCTGGACAGGATGCCAGTCTATCGCAGTGCTGGTGCTGAAATGGTTATCAAAACTTTTTCAAAAAGTTGTATTTGTATTTTCCCTGTGTTAGTTCTTCCCCAGTCATGTGAAGTCCAGTAGAAGGTATCACTGATTTAATGTTGTCGGTATGGTCAGAATTACTGCAGATAATTTCCTTGCTATGGAATGTGTGTATGAACCAGAGCTGCACCAGTATTTGGCTGTTCAGTTACTTTAATGCCAGGCTACATCGATTTATTCACCATGTCTGCTTATTTCACATAAAAATCACAGGCGCCTACCCCAGTGGTCATTGGCCAAGAGGTGGGGTACACCCTGGACAGTTTGCTAGTCTATCCACAGGGCCAGATATAGACAGACAAACACCTTCAGTCTATCACTCACAGCTATGGTCAATTTAAAGTTTCTGGTTCACCTAACCTGCATATCTTTGGAAGTGGGAGGAAGACGGAGAACCCGGAGGGAACCGATGCAAACACAGGGAGCACGTGCAAACTCCACAAAGAAAGGAAGTGATCCCAGGACCTTCTCACAGTGATGAAACAGTGCTAACCACTAAACCACTGTGCCACCTACCAGGCTACAGTTTAAGCTGTAATTAAAATACAGTGGAGATTGTTTTCTTTTTTGGAGTGATTTCGTTGGAGTTGTGAAAATTGTTGTGAAAATTGACAGGAGCAGTGCAGATAATCAGTAGAGTGATCTGCAGTGGTTTTGGGTGGGGCGGGGGGTGCAGAATTTCTGCACTCAATGATGAATTGAGTCCCTCCCTGATTTCTGTCATTGCTTTTACAGGCATCATTAAACACAGGCAGTGGTGCTGACGCTGGACATTGACACACACACTCTTTGGGCATTTATTACAAACAGCGCACATTACAGTTTTTAGAATGATGTACTTTAAGGGATACTGTTGCTGTTTTTAAATACCCCGGTATTCGGTATTGCTGCCCAACCCTCATTGATGCAGGTTGTTTTGTACTTGTGTTTTCTGCATTTGCTAGCGTCGTCTTAATAAAAGTGTTGTGGCCATACTCAGCTACCGTACTCCCAGAATCCCTTGAAATGACGCTTTGTGCATGCACACTCTCGTGGCACTTGTTACAATTCCTCTATACATCATTACAACTCCGCTGCAGTATCCTGAGCTGTACATGCTTAATTTTAGAACTTAAGGGTGTTCACACAAAATTATGGTTGCTGTTAACTATATAGTGTCATCAGTCCAACTTCCAGTGTTGCCGACCTTTGTATGACAATCATTTCCACATGAATTCAGCATTATTGCATAATAGAAGATGGGGGAGTGATCAGAGCGTGACAGCAGCACGTCTGAGTCTGAACTCTCTACACCCAAAGCGAGCAAAGGGAATAATGTGATTATTAAACATCAGATGACAAAATAAAACCTCTTAAATCATTCTAAAGGCAGTTTTAAGCAGAAACAAGCCGGAAATCGGTGAATTGCTGCTGACGCTCCGAAATGACTCATGCGAGGTGAAAGCAGAGGGGACCGATTTTTAGGGGGGACTGTTCGGTTGGTGACACCGGTTTAGACGCCCCCACAATTGACTAGTTTTCCATCCCTGTTACTCCGCCCCTGCATGCACATATGCTCCTACTAGCTGTAGAGGTGTCTTCCAGCCCAGAGTGCATTCAATACCTCCTGTTGTTTATTCATTTAATTGTTTTGTAACCAGTTGTTGGGCAAATGGATTTTACGATTGTGGCCTTTTCACTCTGTTTCCTTCCCTTCTCTCCTCCACCGATAGCTGATCATTGCCACGGTCTTCTTTAGTCCTCTGCTCTTGGGTGGCAAGCTCAGTGCCTTTTTGTGTCCCTCTTTTTTTTTTTTTTATCACTAATTTCCATTCCTGGGAAAAGCGAATATCTTGAATAGGGCAGTGTCTGGCAATTTAAAGACATGTTGGCTTGATTTATCAGCTGAGGTCAGGAAGATAGAGATGAATAGATGTGCTGCCTGTGGGAGAGCATCGAGCGCTGCCAGACAGGCATGTGTGGGAGCGGTAATGGAGCACACCCTGGAGTCCAAGGCTGAGGGCTCGTAATAGCATGTCAGCACGGTCACACTGATGCACGCTGGAAAAGAAAAGACAAAAAAATCAAATGTGCACGTGACACTCGCACACAGAGCGGTGCACCTCCGAGGCTGCTCCGGGCTAATCTGCTGACTTCAAGTTGTATGATACAGACAATGTTGCCTTTGGCTCTTCGCTGGTGCATGTTTCACAACTGTTTCCCGGGATTAGTTACACCGAGCTTGCAGCTGGAAACTTGGTAATAGTTTGTACGGCCATTCGCACATGTGCACGATTCACAGCGTGTTCGGGCATATAGCGAGAAACTGTGTGAAACAGGATGTTTGAGAAAATCAGTACGCTCACAGAGGGAGATGATCTACATTTGTCTCTCACGCTGCGTGTCTGCATGCGTGTCTGATCTGATTGGTGCGACTGCATATGTGTGTTAAAGAGAATAGCTCCAGACTGATTGGATTTCTTCCCGCTAATGCTCAGTAGAGGCTTTAGAAGCTCTGATTTCAGCCGCTGGTAATCCGGCCAGTCATCTGCGGCTGTCCCTCTTTCTCTGTATCACCTCCCTCATCCAGACACTGTGGATTACACATTTATTATGATAGATTTATTAGGATTTATAAGCTCTGTGGAAGAGAAAACTCCCCGCCGCTGCTGTTCCATAAAAGTTCAAGTTTCAGCTACAGAGGAAGAAAAAAAGGATGATATGCTGGTGCAGAGGAGTGCTTTTATTCATTTTTGCACATGAGAAAAAATAAATGTACAGTGCACAACCGCACAGAGAGGTGTACAAAATTCAAATGTGTGTATGTGTGTGCACATCTGTGAACATGCATTTGTTTTTGTGTGCGTCCGAGGAGGTCAGAATCCATGTCATACCGTGAACAATTCCACAGTCGTAAATCAGCTGGGCTGTAACCCTTTCACCCCGGCTACATGAGGAAAAAGGCGGGGATGCCCAAGCTTTGAAGTGACCCTTCACTGGAGACGTTTTTTTTCCCTTCCGTCACTGCATCCGATATTTTTGTGTGTGAAAGCAAAAGTGTGAGCGTGTGTGAGAGCGAGAGAGAGGTGTTTATGTCTTGATACAAGATACTTGGCAGGCTGAGGTGACTAAAAGTGAATTAGTGCATGAGAGAGAGAGAAAGAGAGCATGCGTGTGGGCATGTCTGTCGGCGCACGTGCGAATTTTAATGCATTTGGCGAATCGCACAGAAGTGCGTGTGGAAAAGCTTTAGAGGGAAACAGACTTCACAGACAGGGAAAGGACAGCACATTTGCTCTGCACCCTGAAAAATTACTATCCACAGCAGCAACAAATATGAGTGACTCCAATCTGGCAACCACATGTGCTCCAGCTCCCACGTCGTCTTTTATTGTCGAACTATAATGGAGCGCATTCGCTCGCAACTGCTCAGGCTGACCACAGCTGCTTCTTGCAGCACAAATACTGTGTGATGAACATGTTTGCAAAGACAAACTTGCTCAATCAACAAACTCTGTTTCATGCAAAAAACCTCACAGCCGTCTGCTCGCCGACTTCGACTGCTCTCCAGGGAGGATCATTTATCAAACCACACCAAAGCTGGGACTCCGAACCTACTGTGCATCCCCGCTGGCTTAACATGCAACAAACAGAAAACAAAATCAAAAATCTCAGCACAAGTCACTACTGACTCTCTGGAATGCCGCTAAAAGTTGTAAGTTTATGTGACGATGTAATCACGCTGAATTTGCATATGACAGGAAGCTGAACAGCATCCTGGATGGGGACTATATAGTAGTAAATTAGCTGGTTCACTATTTGCAAACTGATGGGTTTGTGTGGAATAAAAGTCCAGATTTGTCGCAAGACAGTCGAAATGCTTTTTGGTTGCTAGGGAGGATCAAAAATCATTACATTGAGTGACAGAGTTGCTAAATTGGCAACACTGTGGAAAGGTGCTTTAGGGATGTTTTTTCATGTCTATGAGTGAGACAGTGGCGTAAAAGTCTGTTTGTTCTTTTTCTATTTTCCCCTGTGAAATTTGTGTTGGGATACAGAATTTTGAAATTCCAATTAAATATTGATTGCATCGCCCCTCATTTTCAGAGTATTTTTACGCCCTCCCATTCAGGATGTGAGAACTTACTGACCGAGCCTCTGTATTTAAATGAACCTACAGCGGTGCCACCTCGTCTGGTTCAGTCTGCCTAAGTCACAGCCTCAGGTTCAACTTTGCTTTAGTCTGTCACATTGTAATCTTGTCACACTGTCAATTTAAATTGGTGCAGAATGCTGCTGCTCGTCTTTTAACAAACAGTTTTAGACCTGAGCATATTACGTCCATCCTGTACTCACTCCACTGGCTTCCAGTTCATTTTAGAATTGATTTAAACATTTTAATGTTTGTTTTTAAAGCTATTTATGGCCTTGCACCTCCCTAATTGTCTGAAATTTTAACTTTGCGCACCTACAGTAGGACATTAAAGGCGTCTGGCCAGCTTTACTTAGATGTTCCGAGCTCAAGATATAAACGCTGGGGTGATCATGCTTTCGCGGTAGCTGGCCCCAGACTGTGGAACGAGCTACCTCTTGAGTTGCGTACTATTCCTGACCTCACACTTTTTAAATCTAAGTTAAAGACTTATTTATTTAAACTGGCTTTTAACACTTAGTGGGGAGGTGACAAGTTCTGTTTTTTATGTGCCGTTTTAAAATTTTATTCTATGTGTGTTTTATTTTTGTGAATTTCTGTTATTAATGTTAAGCACTTTGGACACCAGTCGGTGCTGTAAAGCGCTTTATAAATAAATGTTGATTGATTAATCTTGCCTCAGCTCTTGCATAGAAATACTTGCAGTATTAAGTATTAATATTAAGCAACATGCATGTATTAGTATGCTGCAGTAAAACAACTTCAGAGTCATACCAGGGACACTTAGGGTTATGTGGAACAAAAAATATTATAGTTTGAGGATTAAAAACTGGATTTTTAAAAAATGTTATAGAGATCTTAATGAGATAATGAGATTTTTGCATAATTAAAGTAGACCTGCATTGAAATAAATGTGGTCAGATTTCAGAAAGAAATAGCTGATATGTATTTATAAGACCCTTATGAATGCAGTAAAGTAAATCTGTAAGCCCAAATTTGTAATTCAGCGGCGAAATCTTCGTTTAAAAATGACAAATTTGCAGCTAAAATTTAGCCCTCTGCGAAAACAGTTTGTACATCCGGATCATTTCCATGACGTCGGGGACAAGACAACGCGCTCCCGCCTTCAGTCCGATCCCGCATTGAAATTGATTTTATCTGTTAGTAATGTTACTGTTATACACATCTTGGTTTCAACATCCAAAAGTAAGCTGCAATGAATGCGAGATACAGCTCTGCATGATCAGATCAGTGGCGGCATCAACAGCGGGCGACGTTCTTCCCCGACGCCTCGCTCTCACTGCCTCCGATGCACTTACCGAGTGCATGCGCTCGTTAAATTCCGCCGCGGGCCACTCACACCCCCGTGTCTGCTGTGCAGCCGCAGACACGGCTCTGTCTACTGAATGGAGGTGCAGCCAACTTGGCACAAGTCCAGAGACTATGCTCGCCATTTTGATGTGGAGCGCCCGATGACACCTGTTGCTCGCAAGGACAGACTTCTTGCTGCAAAATCCGCAGCGCCGCACATCTCGGTAATCGGAGCCGCAGAGCTCCATGGCCGCTGAGAGAGGTTTATATCTTTTTAATGACCTGAATTCTTTGCGGGTCTTGCCTCCGTAGCCCGCGACAGTAACACCGGAGGCGAAAGACAGTAGATTTTCAATGCGACACCACTCAATCAAACGGGCGTATGAAAAAGTCCCCAAAAATAATTTTCAAGCACAAATAAAAGAAATGTGTACTCACCAAGCGTACCGCAAGACAATATGAAGTTTTTAAAAAAGTAGATCCTTCCGTATAAGACAATAAAAAGGTGCAGATGCAAACTGACGTAAATCCACAGTTGGCGCGCACAATGTATGCTGGGAGAGAGGGTCTTCTCCGTGACGTCTTGACAGCGTCCCGGATGTGCTGACAGTTTTGCGGAGGGCTAAATTTTAGCTGTAAATTTGTCATTTTTAAATGAAGATTTCTCCGTTGAATGACAGATCTGGGCTTGCAGATTTACTTTACTACATTCAGAAGGATCTTATGTGTAAATGTAAGTCATTTTTTGGTCCAAAGATCTGACTGCATTTATTTCAATGCAGGTCTACTTTAACAACAAACATTTCAAAGTTGAGTTTAGGAGGTGCAGTTGAAGACGTTAAGTCCCTGTGGGTGCATACATGTAACAGCGTACAAAACGATTTGTATGTGAGAGCGCGACAGCTCGTCTTCGAAATGTAGATGATGTAATTGCAGTAAATTAAAGTTGACAAAGCAAAGTCTGCTACAGATTTCTACCTCATCATGGTCCACGAGCTGGCTTCCATTTCCACTCTCACTCTGATCTGGTCCTCTATGCGAGCATCTTGTGGGTGCACCAGTATTTGAGCCATCTCGTTAACATGCAGCGGGGCTAGCCTGTTCTCCATGTGGTTATGGTACATAACTGTCTGTCACTTGAAAAATTTGGATTCAAAAATACTTGAAAGACGACAGCAGAATGCATAAACTCTTTACGCCAGTAGGAGGCACTAGTCTGTGTAGGTCAGTCATTGTACAACCCCTGGCAAAAATTATGGAATCACTTCATTTGTTTAATTTTGTAGAAAAAAAGCAGATCACAGACATGACACAAAACTAAAGTCATTTCAAATGGCAACTTTCTGGCTTTAAGAAACACTATAAGAAATCAGGGAAAAAAAATTGTGGCAGTCAGTAACGGTTACTTTTTTAGACCAAGCAGAGGGAAAAAAATATGGAATCACTCAATTCTGAGGAAAAAATTATGGAATCATGAAAAACAAAAGAACACTCCAACACATCACTAGTATTTTGTTGCACCACCTCTGGCTTTTATAACAGCTTGCAGTCTCTGAGGCATGGACTTAATGAGTGACAAACAGTACTCTTCATCAATCTGGCTCCAACTTTCTCTGATTGCTGTTGCCAGATCAGCTTTGCAGGTTGGAGCCTTGTCATGGACCATTTTCTTCAACTTCCACCAAAGATTTTCAACTGGATTAAGATCCGGACAAGATGCATTATCATCTTGAAAAATGATTTCATCATCCCCAAACATCCTTTCAACTGATGGGATAAGAAAAGTGTCCAAAATATCAACATAAACTTGTGCATTTATTGATGATGTAATGACAGCCATCTCCCCAGTGCCTTTACCTGACATGCAGCCCCATATCATCAATGACTGTGGAAATTTACATGTTCTCTTCAGGCAGTCATCTTTATAAATCTCATTGGAACGGCACCAAACAAAAGTTCCAGCATCATCACCTTGCCCAATGCAGATTCGAGATTCATCACTGAATATGACTTTCATCCAGTCATCCACAGTCCACGATTGCTTTTCCTTAGCCCATTGTAACCTTGTTTTTTTTCTGTTTAGGTGTTAATGATGGCTTTCATTTAGCTTTTCTGTATGTAAATCCCATTTCCTTTAGGCGGTTTCTTACAGTTCGGTCACAGACATTGACTCCAGTTTCCTCCCATTCGTTCCTCATTTGTTTTGTTGTGTATTTTTAGATTTTTGAGACATATTGCTTTAAGTTTTCTGTCTTGATGCTTTGATGTCTTCCTTGGTCTACCGTATGTTTGCCTTTAACAACCTTCCCATGTTGTTTGTATTTGGTCCAGAGTTTAGACACAGCTGACTGTGAATAACCAACATCTTTTGCAACATTGCGTGATGATTTACCCTCTCTTAAGAGTTTGATAATCCTCTCCTTTGTTTCAATTGACATCTCTTGTGTTGGAGCCATGATTCATGTCAGTCCACTTGGTGCAACAGCTCTCCAAGGTGTGATCACTCCTTTTTAGATGCAAACTAACGAGCAGATCTGATTTGATGCAGGTGTTAGTTTTGGGGATGAAAATTTACAGGGTGATTCCATAATTTTTGCCAGGGGTTGTAATAAACAACAAAACTTTGTTGGTGACAACCAGTCAGCAGCAGCAATGATTAGATATAAAAATAAAATATAAGAGCAATGAGGTGCATAAGACAACAATAGACATCTTTTGTTATTTACAATGTAAAGTGAGATGCAAAAATTGCACTGCCAACAGGGGCATAGGCAGAAATCATAAAATGGGTGGGCCCAGAAAAAATCAGATGGGCCCAACCTTTGGGGTTGTAGGTAAGGTGTAGGTATTATAATACACTGTTTGAAAAAGTATGCCTCATTTGGACATCACAAGCAACGTTATCACTTAGCCTACAGCACTGGCAAAGTGAGCACACAGACGCGACACGTCAGACACAAGTACTCTTCATGGATAATGCAAGCTGCAGTGCAGCGCCACACACACACACACACACACACACACACACACACACACATTCAGTGCAAGTCTGGTAGCCTACTTGGCTCGGCCTAAACCCAAAACGTCAGTAGGTATTTAAATAAGGCATTGTTTCAAAAATGAATTCCAAGTTTAATGATGAACACATCTCAGCCAACCTCACAGACACTGTGTGCACAGTTACACAGACGCAAAGTGTCAGACACAAGCACCCTATGGACAATGCAGCAACGCAACGCTTAGTCATGTAATGTCCTTTAAAATAAAAATTCAAAATATGTCCGCAACATGAAAACAGGATGGCTCGGCAGCCAAATTAAAACCATCAGAACGAACACCAACATGATTCGTGGCAGTTGCAATATAATATTAACAATTAGGCCTATTTAGAAGAAAAAGTAATTAATGGTCTCACACTTACATTTGATGAATTCTTTTAATGCTACAGCAGGAGACGACGGGGTTTTTTGTTGAACTTTCTTATCACGTCATCATAGTCCAACGATTCGGTCAGTTCTCTTTCAAGGGAAAGCACGGAGAGTGCATTCAGTCTGTGAGTCAACATGGATGTTCTGGTGGATGTTTTTATCCATTTAACAGTAGAAAACAGCCCTTCCACAGCGCATGTTGTTATTGGCATTGTGATGAGGGCCCGCAGAAGACTATTTATTTGAGGAAAAATGTGCTCCCTCGTTTATCGTGGGAGTTACGTTCTAAAAATAACCCGCGATAAGCGAAATCCGCGAAGTAGTCAGCGCTATTCTTTGCAATTATTATAGATGTTTTAAGGCTGTAAAACCCCTCACTACACACTTTATACACTTTTCTCAAACAGGCATTAACATTTTCTCACTTTTCTCTCTTGTGTAAACACTTTCTTTTTTCTTCTGTGCGAGAAGATTCTAAACAGACACACGCAGAACACATTACGCGTGTTCTCCCTTCACTCACTGCCTCCGGAGGTACAGATGCAGGACCCGCAAAGAATCCAAGTCCTCTCTTGGTGGCCACGGAGCTCTGCGGCTGCGGTCAACGTCCGGATCAAAACAGCAAGCATAGTCTCTGGACCTGTTGCCAGATTTGGCGCAATTCCGCACAGCAGACAGGAGAAGGTGGCCCACTGCTGCATTTACCGAGCCCGCAGAAAACGCATCGGAGGCACTGAGAGCAATCACGGTGATGCCGACCGGTGTCGCGACCGGCCCGCCTGATAAAAATCCACGAAACTGTGAGGCCGCGAAAGGTGAACCGCATTATAGCGAGGGACCACTGTACTCTGAAATTAATTAATAAAAATCACAGAAGATGAACCAGATTTTTTTGACAAAATGTATTAATTGTTGCTTAGTGCAGGTAACTGTGACTGTCGAGTGTCGACTCAGCCTTCTCATTGGACGGGGCGGGCCTGGATGACAAGTGGGCGGGTCCAGGCCCATCCAGGCCCGCCCCTGGCTACGCGTAAGAGTGCTTATAACTGTTTAAAATCCAGAAAAGGAACATGGAAGTCTTGGAGATATAAATTGTAAATAAAGCAGCATTTGTTCACCGTTTCTATAACAGTCCCGCTCGATGGTCTTGGCGGTCATTGACAGCTTTTGTGATAGGTTAGAAGGGTAGCATGCCTTTAATACTACCCTCAGTACCAATACATAGTGATTAGCTCTCTGCCAATAAATAATGATAATTCATAAGGTGATGTCATATTAAAAACAGTATGGAATAGAAATAGTTAAAAATAGTAAAGTGCTTAAAACATTAAAAAAGTTTATAATAAATATACATATACATAAAAGCCTTCAGAAGAATATAAATACATTTAAGAGTTGGTTAAAAGTGCATTACTCTTTATTTTTTCTAAATGTTTTGTAATTCTATTCAAAGGAATTGGGATCGCATTGTCAGAAATCGCCTAGCAATCCTGGGATCCTTTATTTTTGCAACTTGTAATGTCTTCCCACAACACTGGAGGGATTTCACAGGGTTTCTCCTCACTGCAGTAAACTAGACGTGGGCGATACCAGGAATTTTGGTATTGATCCGATACCAAGTAAATACAGGCCCAGTATCGCCGATATCGATACCGATACCGATACTTTTTCATATTTAAGCTTCATAGATCCAAAGGATCCAAAAGACCTAGAATAGAATTTCGCCAAACATTGTACTCGACAACAAAATACTTTATTATCACAGTCAACATTTTTGTTTAAAAAAAAATCACACAACACAACTTAAAACAAAATCTCCTGAGGTAGAGGGCTGACAAACCACAATACAAGAGTGTGCTGCTCCGTGTTGTGTGACACAGCGCAGCGCTGCTGTTACAGACAGAGAGTAGACTTTGATAAATCTGCGTGCGCAGCAGTCAGAGCTTGCAGGAGAGAAAAAAGCTTGAGTATCGATCTTTTTACATGAGGATCGTTCAATATCAATACCAGTGTTGTTATCGATATTATCGATATTAGGATCGATCCGCCCACCTCTACAGTAAACCTCTGCGTGAGAGAAACAACTCAAAATAACTCTTGTGATTATTTCCTCATATTTTCAGGAGTACTGCATTACATCACCCCATATTCAGGGGTACAATACTTTCGACACATCTGACAATGACTGTGTCAAAAGTATGTACAGTATGTGGTGGGTGCCCTCTTCACTTTGTCATTTGTTTGGCTGTTTCACTTCTGTTCTTCTTTTGATGAACTGATTTGCTAAAAACTAAACAGCCAGAGTGCATTGTTTCACCAAAGGGCACCAAATTCTACATGTTGAATCAACAAAAAATATCCAATAATTATGCAATAACATGGATTTTTTTGGGTGGGGGGTTGATCATTAGCCCTCCATGTGTCGATAGTAGCCCACCCATCATTGGCAGCCTCTGGCTTGTCTCACTGTCAGCTTGGTGGGGCCGAGTATTGTGACATGTGACTGCCAATCCTAGTGACGTAAACTGGTTGGTTGCTCAAAAATAAATAAATAAATTTTTAAAAAATCAAGATGGCAGAACTGTTTAGCATTTTTTCCTCTTATCATTATATCACTAGTTACCAAACTAATGAGCGCTACAGGAGAGTAACAGTGATGCATGTTTTACTGAAACAAATCAGTCAGTGGCAGGTGCTGGTCCTGCTGAACGCGGTACAGCCGCATTGCATACTATGCTAAATCAGTGCACAGTGCAGTGATACCACAGGATTTAAAAGAAAAACACTCCATTCCAGAGAATTCCAAAGTACTTGGTGGATAATGATATTATCGGCCTGCGTTTGGCAAGCTGTTATAGAGTATTTTTGCAAAAAGTACTGCTAACCTCCAGGGAACACCCTATAAGTGATAGTAAGTGGAGAATTGCCTACAGGTGGGACAGACTGAGTGGACCTGGAGCCTTCATCTACCGATGATCTCAAACCTTTTTGAGGTACTTTGAATTTAGTGTGAATAATTTATCTTTAATCGCTTATAAATCCTTGGCTTTAACAGCTTGCTAATTTTAAGGCAGCACTGTTTGTAACCTTGCAACAAATCTCAGAAGGAGCCACTCTGAAAAATCATTTGAGTTTATCCTCACATTAGCTTGGGGAAAAACAAAAAATGCAACAAGAGCAGGAGAACACGATTAAATAGCCAAATCTGTCATCTTTGGGTGGAAGATGGATGTGCAGATTACCTTGGGGCAACGAAGGCCCGTGACCCCTCTGGGGGTTTTCTTTCTGAGTGAGAGCATCCTCAGCCGGCCCCACAGGGGCCTTCAAATTGGTTCTTGCTGCTGGGTTAAGATTGATCGGAAGGATACAAATGGCCGCCATCTAATTGTTTAACTGAGACGCAACACATTAGGCCAACAGCATGACACAACCCTGGGTTAATTTATTTACCAGGAGATCCCATCTCTCTCCATCTCCATCTTAACCCCGAACAGTCACAACCGCCCCGCCTTCTTCACCCCACCGAAACTCAATCCACATTGAGAGCTTGGATTCCAGGTTCATTTGAACTCAATCCCTGGCTAAAAGCAGGGTTTTGTTAGCATTAGCTTAAAGGCTAGGCTCCCTGGAGCCCCTGGTCAAAGGGAAGAGAATGTATATAATGTCACAGATAATCCAATCACAATCAGCCGACCGTGAAGGCCTCATTAATCATCCTACTGTAATTTTTTAAAAGGCAGATGGCATGAAATGAGTATCACCGAGGACTAGGGGTCAAATATTCAGTCCATGTGGACCTGTGAGATCAGACGCCATAAAGAAAAGCAAGCTTGGTCTTAGCAGTAAAGCATTGGAACCAGATCTGGTCCTTGTGTCTCCCCGTTTCTCTGTTTACAACAGTATCTTCCATTTCTCTTTGTTGCGATGAGTGTATGACCCAAATTTCTCGCTGTCGCACTCCCTCAAGACAGATGTTTGACTTGTGCGTCAGTGACACAGCGAAGGGGTGGGGCCGGCCGTAAGCCATTATCTGGGCTTTAACCTTCACATGTAAAAGGCGGCTGAGCGCAGATAGCGCCACTGCTTGAAATATGGCCTCATTATCAGCTGCAGCAGCAACGGCTTGAGATAAGATCACTTAGTGCAGCTTTAATGAAAACCAATTGATTTGCTCTCTTGAAGACAAAAATAAAGGCATTTCAAGGTTTCCATAGCCAACTCAGTAGTAACCTGAGGTTTTTTAGAGTGATCTAAAAATGTGCTGGACTTGAAGGGAGACTTTTTTTTTTGCCAGCTTGTAGACGCTAGCGTCAGCTGAGGGGAAATTGGATCGTTTTCATGGATGTCGGCCATTAGTATTACCATACGTTCGAGCTTTGACAATTTATCTGTGGCCGTACAGCTCTACAACCCCTCAGATTTTTGAATGAGAGCCAAGTCTAAAGACAAATGGAAGTGATTGCCTTGTGGCCTGGCTCAGTGTTTGAATTTCTCAGCAAAAGCAAAGAGTGGGGGATTTCAGGGGGCAACACAAAACCGACTCGGTGTCTCCAAGGCTGAAGACATCATCGACTGACATTACTGTTTTGTTCCACCTCTCTTATCTTTCCAGCTCCCTCACCAGTGACATCTATCCAGGCAAAGGACATCACGAGACACACCATCTCACTGGCGTGGCAGCCGCCTGACAGAGCCAACGGGGTCATCCTGGAGTATGAGGTCAAATACTACGAGAAGGTGAGGGGTGTGTAAGATGAATGATCTGCAAATGGTTATCCCCACCGGTCCTGAGGCCAGAAGGGGGATATAGAAATATATTCCACCTGTGTGTCCGTCCATTTGGAGTTTCACATAGACCATTGCTAGCTTGTATCCATGGGTGTTTTAGGTTATGGTGATATTTTTTGCTGACTCTGCACAGCACTACTATATTCATGGACAAGACTAGACCCAGACAAGACCACTTCAAGAAATGCATTTCTAAGCTGTCCAAAGATAACTTGAGCAAAATGTATTATGTTCTCACCAAATTTGAATTTATTTAAAAGTTTGAACAGTTGAGTTTGAATTTGAGCATGATCGGGTTTCACCAAAACCCCCTAAGGACCACCCACTTTAATGAACAAATTATTGATTCCTGTCTATCAAGAATCTATCTGATTTGACTTTCAACAACTTTGAAGTTGACATCCTAAATGTGTGTAGGTATCTCAGAACAGTTCAACTATGAGCATGACTGGGTTTCACTAAGGATCCCCCACTTTACTGAACACAGTATTGTGCAAGATTGATCCCAAGAATGTTCAGAAATGAGGTTCTTACAAACTAGTTTCAATTAGTCCTGTTACTAGTGCTTATTTCTGTGTGGTTGAGACTAGATTAGATTAGATAGAACTTTATTGATCCCTTGGGAAGACTCCTTCAGGGAAATTGAGGTATAACAACATACAGGGTAAGAAGCACACAGAGTATCAAAAATGAAAGTTAAAAAAAACAGTTTGTAAATATAAATATAAATACAAATACACAATATAAAAACAAGACATAGTGATCAATACTGGTTTACTGCCTACTACTGTTCCTGGCTCTTTTTGATAGTCCTACCTGAACCAATCAGCCACAAAAACAAGAAAACATAAATAATTGATCTGCATAAGTAATCAATCTTTCATTTTTAAATTTCGAAAGCAAAACTGTCAATATTCTATTTACTGAAATCCCATTGTGGTAGCACTTAAATCGGCAACACAGGTGGTACTTGTTATTTCCAAATACACTACCAGGGAAAACAAAAGATACACTTCAGTGAATATCTTCTAATTCATCTCTCAAAATTATCGAGATAACCAAATGCCACTCGGTGTAGGAGTATGCCTTCTTGATGAGCCTTGTAACAAACCTTGTTTCATACATTTCCTGTGGAGAAGAAAAAAAAAATCACCCATTTTGTGTTTTACCCAGGACCAAAATGAAAGGAGCTACAGAATCATCAAAACCTCATCAAGGAACGCTGACATCAAAGGCCTCACCCCCATTACGTCCTACGTGTTCCACGTGCGTGCTCGCACGGCAGCCGGCTACGGGGACTTCAGTGGCCCGTTTGAGTTCCTGACCAACTCCAGTGAGTTAAGCGTTGGTGCCTGTGCTCAGCTTGTGCTGATGACATCATTTCACCGCACTGCTGGAGAGCGTCCTGATGCCAGCTGCATCCGTCGTGTCTGTTCCTGTAAAATCCTGCAATGATAGCATCTTTTAATCGTTTGTCTCCTTCGTTGTGGAGTCATTAATCAAAATAGTTGTCGTCGATAAAAGAAAAATGATATTGTGCTTCAGCGCCTCGGTTGCAGCTCGAGTTGTCTCCATTAGTCAATTTGTAAGGAGTCTCAGAGAATGTGCCGGTGAATGGTCAACCTGTTTGGGTTTTTGAAGGATGATGCCGTTGCTGACATTTTACTTGTCATACTGATAGCTACTTTTTCTTCTAGTCTGGAGTTATTATTTTAATGTCAAAAAACTAAAGATTGAGGGTGATCAGCATACTTAAGCAGCACTATGACATGTTGTTGACCTCCTGGTTCTGGAATCATTGGAACATCTTGTAAAGGATCCAGTGTTGATCTATAATTTATTGTTGATATACATACATATATATAGAGAATTTTTTAAGTTATTTTTTATCTGCAGCTGTTTATATTGTGGGAAAGTGATATGGTGCAGTACTGTGCAAAAATCTTTGGCATGATTTAAAGTTTTCTCACAACAAAGCTGATGCCAAAACAATAAAAAGCTTCCAAATAAGAACTCATTAACCCTCAAGCAACCAAGCTATTTTAGCGACTAATATGACCGAGTGTGGTCATTTACTATGACCCCATTGACTTTACATTGAAATACTTCTATATAAATGACTGTTTTAGGGTTCTTCATATTTATTTCACTCTCTAATATATTTGTCCGTCATCTAATGTAATAAGATATGGAATTTGATATTTTTTTCAAAAAAGTAGCCTAAAAACACACACCAATACAACAATATTACATTTATTTAGACAACTCTTCTCTGTTACATCTTGAAAATGCACGTTACCTTTTATTTCTTTAAATTTCTCTTTGCATTAAAAAATGAAAATAAGAAATCAGAAAAGTAAGGTTTCTTTGAGTAAAATATGTATTATAACATGGTAGGATAATTATACAATCAAAATATAGAAGAACCTGTGACTAGCAAATATGTTACTATGCCTATATCAGGGTGGTCTGACATCTCTGAGATACGATCTTCACTGTCTGATGCTGACTCAGCTCCATCAATAGAGCTATTTTCATCCTCACTCTGGGGAATGACCAGAATTAAAAAAATTCTGGTCATAATCCAGGTTTCTGGACTTTTGGCCAACTATCTTGTGTGCCTCTTTTTCACACAAAAACCCAAATTCATTTGAGTGAAACCTTGTATAGTTTTACAAAGGCATTCTGTTGATTAATTCATTATTCACTAATTATTGATTATTATACCTCCCACTTAAACCGTGGTGTGTGGTGATGGTGGTGGGCATATAGGGATTATCCAGTCTGCCTGTTGGTTCATAAATCAAACATCTCTGCTGGATTTCAGTGAAAGTTCATACAATGGTAACACACCATGTGAAGATGTGACTGAAGAAAAATACTTGCAGTACAACATATTCAAAAGATCTTTGGATTTTTATGCGTAATTGATGCATGGAAACTTTAAATTGGCCGTAGGTGTGCGTGTGAGTGTAAATGTGTTTGCTTGTCTAAATGTGGCCTTGCGATAGACTGGCATCCTGCCCAGGATGTACCCTGCCTCACGCCCTATGACTGCTGGGAGAGGCTTCAACCACCCACAAACCCCATGTAGCACTTGCCACCCAACCTGCCACTTACCGCCACAAACACCCTACTACTTGCCATGAACATGTCACACAATGCCACACAGTTGGCGGTATCGCCAACTGAACAGCACCCCCTAAATATCGTTCCGTCTTTTGCAGCTGCGCATGCATCATTAGCCGCGGTTCGCGGATTAAAACCTTGTTTCTGTTTCAAACTGCACTCTAGTCATCATCTATCTCAGCGACAGATATCTGAAGCTTTTGTACAACAATCATTTCCACATAAATTCAGCATTGTTTCATTATAAAAGGCAGCAGAAGCAATCAAAGCTAAACAAGCTGCTAGCTGATACGTTCACTGCGCGTCAGCCATTTCAAAGCGTCACAGAATTTCGCTGAGTTTCTGCTTAAAACAGCCTCGTTTCTGCTTCAAACTGACTTTAGAATGATTTAAGAGGTTTTACCTTTATCATCTGATGGTTAATGAACTTGAACTTAAACTTATTTATTTATTAATAATCCCATTAATCCATTTGATTGCTTTGGGTGAAGAGACTCCATCTCAGATGTGCTGCTGTGGTCCGAAATGACGCATGCGCAGATGCAAAAGGAGGACCGTTTGGTCTGTGACACCGGCACTCTCCAGGGTGCGACGAGTGTTTTTGTCATATTCAAAACACTTGCCACTCAAACGCCACTCATTGCGCAGTCACCCCTTTCACTCCACTCCACTCCACACACACGCCATCTGTGTGACAGGCCAGAAGCACCAGGTTGTTCAGTAATTCCAAGTCCATGACAAAATGAAAGAAGAAAAAAAAAACCAGTTGATGAAGCACATGCCCAGTTTTACCCACGATGTTAAACACCATTGAATGCTGCCTACACGCTGGCACTCGACAGTATTGGCAGCAAGTGCCTAGGAGTCTAACACGCCAAAGGGTGCCATGCATGGTTTTTTCTGAAATCACACATTTCCACTGAAATCCTGCAAAGTACTCAGATTTATATTTACATGAAAAATTCTGTTACTACCTTTTTATAAAACAGATTAGAAAAATATGTACAATTACAATTTTTGTTTTTTGAAAATTGACTTTTTCATTTGAGGAGAATAAAGAACAAACAACAAAAACAAAACACCTTTACTATACGCTGTGCTGCAGCCTTTTGCACAGCAGTGGATGACTGAAAAACTCCCGGCTCGCTCTAAAGCTGAGAGAAACCGTACTCACGGCTTGCAGGGGACCACAGTCTGCTGCTATTATGAAAACACCACGTTAAAAATGAGCCATGTGTACGTGTGCAGAACTGTTACGTGTCAGGTATACTCAGTACTCTGTCTCTTTAAGTTCTACTGCTGCCTCACACTGTATTCTCCCTGTCATTGGACAACATTGATCTCATGCAACAGCTCACATCATGTAAATATCTCGAATTGTGTTCACAAATATTGTGCCGTATGATGTGCAAATCGTTTGGAGGGGGATTGTTGACACGGCGGTTCAGATGTCCTGTGTGCACAGGTGTCGCCTCTGTCATGCAGATAGAGACGGCGGCGCATGGTAATGACACGGTCAAGCACATATTCTAATGAGCTGCTATTGTATCTCAATGAAGCAAGACTTTATAGGGGTGACTGACACGGAGGGAGCGAGGACAAACACCATTTGTGTGTGTGTGTGTGAGAGAGCAAAAAGGAGGAGGAAATGAGATGCATGCCACCGACTTTGACAAAACTAGATGTGCCTTAGCTGGATGAAGCACGGTGATATTGACTTTGTTCCTCCTTTTCCCTCCCCGTTCTGTCTTCACCTCTGTCCCGCTCCCGTCCCCTCTGTCTCTCCCACAGCGCCGGCTCCTATTATTGGCGACGGAGCCAACTCCACCGTGCTACTTGTGTCGGTGGTGGGCAGCGTGGTCCTCCTCATCATCCTCATCAGCGCTTTCATCATCAGCCGGCGGTGAGCTTTATCTCTGTCCATCCTCCCTCTCTCTCCTCCGAGAAAATGTCTCGCTCAGCGCCACACAGGGGCACGGCGAGCCAGGCAGCCGGCATCGGGTGAATGACGACTCGCAACACCGGAGATGTGATTGACAGCTGTGACAGCTGACGAGATGCAATCAGCGACCCCTCGCTCCCTGTCCTCTGCATCCATCCCCTCTTTGCACCTCCCCTTCCTCCCTCTATCTCTTAGCTAGTGGCAGTAATACCAGTAGCGAGCTATTTTCCTCCTGCCGTTCTGCCCTGCTACCATGAAAGGAATGAGAAAGAGGATTAAAAAAAGGGAAGAAAGCAGGAGAGCAACAGGAGGGTCAAGAATAAGATAAGCAGGTAGTTTAAAAAAGCAGGAGACAGAACTCAGAGACAGAGAGGGAGAGAGAGAGAGAGGCATCAGGTGGATTTGCAGCGACTCAATCAGAGGGTGTTAACCAGCGAGTGGGGCAAAGCGCCGTCACACGGATGAGATTACATGCAGATGGCAACTTCACCTTAGTGTGATAACTGCACTCCCCCTGCACACATCTTTATGTGTGCGTTTGCCACTTTATGCGCCAGATCAGTTATCCTTTCTGTTTAGTGTTGATTGCTGTGCGTGTACGTGTTTGAGGGCGTGCGCTGACCCCCCCCCCCCCCCCCCCCCCCCCCGTGTGGTTGTGATGGGCATATGTTCCTCCTTTATATTTGCCTGCCAAATCACTGCCTGCCTGGCATGGAGGATGATGGGCGATGAAGGCGGATGTTGATTGTGTGTTTGTGCGTGTCCTCTTTGCATGTAATTGCCAAGCAGGTGGTTGTCTGTGGCTTTTTTATATGCGAGTGACGTTCACTGGCATTGTGCTGCTGCGGCCATCCTGTGATTGTTGGGAGGGACTGTAATCACTCCGCCGTTTACAATCACCACACGAATCGCACAGGAGGACAATGTGCAGCACATCTGGTCATTTCCACCTCTGACCCAGCTCATCAATACACGCACAGGTGTCAGCCCGCCCGCGGGATTTAGGAGCGTCTCTGCAAAAATGGATCGAAATGAAACTGCCTCCTCTCATGTTCCTTCTGTGTATATGTTCATATTAAGACACTCTTATTATCTTATCTCACACACGTTATTTTTGATATCTTGTAGGAGTCTGTTTTTTTTTTTTTTTCCAAAATGTCTGGGTATTTACAAAATTTTAGAATACAGTTATCCGTACTTGAAAGAAACTGGTAAATAAAGCATAGCATCTTCAGTGACACATTTAAATAAATAAGTAATGAAATAATAATAGTTATTATTATTATTATTGTTGTTTCTGCAGTAAAATGTCAGAAATTAAAGAAAAATACTGATCAATTTTTTTTGTTTCATACAGTTTCAGTTTCATTCCAGAGATTGAAACTTATTTATTTATTTATTTATTTATTTATTTATTATTTCTGCAGTAAAATGTCAGAAATTAATGAAAAACACTGATCAGATTGTTTCACTTCACACAATTTCAGTTTAATTGCACACATGCAAAAATTTTGAATTATTATTAATTAATTATTAATTGTTGTTGTTATTATTATTATTATTATTATTATTATTATTATGTTGCTGTTGTTACTGTTGTTATTATTATTATTATGTTGTTGTATGTTGTATATTGTTGTTGCTGTTTACTGAAAGAGAATCCTATTCAGAGTGATTCACTTATTAAGATTAAATTTGTTGTATGTATTGAAAAAAAAACAAACACAAAAACAAAACAAAAGCCATTGTTTCTGTACTCTGGCAACATAATTTCTTTCGGGATGAATAAAGTTGATCTTATCTTATCTTAAAAAAGGTTGAACCAGAGCATTTTTGGTGTTTGCAAGATAAAAGAGTTCAAATCTTAATCATTTATTCAAGTAGTTGTTGACTGGCTTTCTGCTTTTCAGATACTTGATTTTAAAAAGTAATAGTTTCAGCTCTAAATCAAATTAAATTCCTCACTTATAAATAGCAGATGCTAATATTTTTTAATTTGACACATAATTCTGCGTCTGCTTTTGTTCCTGTTTTTCTCATTGTTATGTTGTTTGTGCTCCTAGAAGGAGTAAGTACAGCAAGGCCAAGCAGGATTCAGACGAGGAGAAACACTTACACCAAGGTAACGTGCACCAACACCACACCCAGACACCGTGCAATTTAAAACAACAAAACACATTAGCATTGTTGATTGTGATCGCATGAATGCACTCTTACCCACAAATGAAGCTCATAAAACAGCAAGCAAACTGTTTTGAAGTTAATGTACATACGTGCATCCAAATGTGGTCCCAAACACCTCATTATCAAGTCATCAGTGCTGTTATTTCCTTCCCGCAAAAAAAAAGTGAAGATAATGAGCTCCATCTTCACAGGAATCAGCCACAGTGACAAGCAATCAAGCGAGCGCGCGAGTCGAAGTATAGACAGAGGAAAGAGAAGAAAAGAGGAGAGGTTCCTCAGAGGAAGGCAGCGTAGCCTGCAGCAGGACAGAAATACAAAACAGATGGAGTATACTTGCCAGAATGTATTAACCTTCATTTTTCACTCCCTTCTTTCTTTCTCTTTTTGCTTTCCTCTTCCTTTGTTTCCTGCAAACCTCTTTCCATAGGAGTGAGGATATACGTTGACCCCTTCACATATGAGGACCCCAACCAAGCTGTCCGTGAGTTTGCCAAAGAGATCGACGCATCCTGTATCAAAATCGAGAAAGTCATCGGCATAGGTGAGGAGCCCTTTTATGTTTTGACTCCAGTGGAGCCCTAATTTAGGTAGCACGTTTGTGGAGATCTTGCAGCTTTAAAGGTCAGCACACTGCTAATTTTATGAGGTTCTATAAATATGCAGCAGAGTCCCATGATATTAGAACACGCTTTGGATAAAAGCATCCACCTAATGGGATAATAGAATATATTTGATGCCACTTTAATACTAATATTGTGCTGCCAGCATTCCTTTGTGGGTGATTCTTGTCTGTGTCTGGCTGTATGTGCACTTCCTGTGAATACAAAAAAACATTTTCCTGACCAACATTTGGTCTGCCTCAGGAGAGATCAACGAATGAGGGAAAAAAGGAGGCTAAATATGTTATCTGTGATATTCCTGTGGCCAGGGAAAAGTCCTTCAATGACAAAATAATAAAGAGAAAGAATCAATATCCATTTCCCCTCGCTCCGCTTCACTGGCTGACGGTGGGGGACTAAGGGGATTACAGACCCTGATCAATGTTTAACGTGGACCCCTCTACGAACCTGCAGTGTGCATGTGCACACGGAAACTCTCACCCACAATCTTCTGGATTTGATTTGTTATCAGTTCAGGGTGTGTATCTCTCTGTTATAAAGTGATCCCATACATATTAAATACATGAGCTATGATGTTTCATGGGTTATATATTTTTTTTATTATGGAACCATTTTATTTGGTGCAATACAATTCTTTGTTTAACCCTCTGGGGCCGACGCCGTCGTATACGATGGCTGGGACCAAGCTTTACTAAATTATAAATAACTTTTTAATGATATGAGATAGAAACTTACTTTTTTTGCTGAAAAGTTAACTCCGCGGACTTTCGATCCACCATCAGCCATCTTTGTCCTCCTCATAGAAGCTGTGTGATGACGTGTGGAATGTGAGTGTCCAATCGGAATTGGTTCACCATCACATGGTTTTCCAAAATCCAATCGTAGGGCAGATTTACCTCACGTGATAAATCAAAGATTGTTTTCAGGAGTGATATCTTACTAGTTAGCCCGTTTGAATAGCCCCCTAACTCCTCCAATGCACCCTGCGCCATTACGCACAGCGAAAGTGAAAGCAGACAGAGAGCCTCGCATGACAATCTCATGTGCTCAAACAAAGAGTGTGTAACTATCAGGATTGCTCCACTAGTTTGCATTTGAATGTTACTGGATTACTCTGTGGCTTTCCCTCTCTGGCATCAAGCACTGTTTACCATATCAATGAGGTGAGGGAGAGGGGCCACTCGTCAGACTGGAGCATAAACGCATAGACCATTTTGTATATATTGTTCAAAATGTGCATTTGTGTTTATTGTTTGAACTTTTTTGTTGTACAGTCTTTCACACAAAACCTCAAATTACCTTTATAAAGTGTCAAAACAGTTGCTGATTATAGTTTGTTGTGTGTTTTGAATAAATGTGTGTGGAAAATTATTTTCCGCTTTACTTTTTTCTTTGTTATTTGTGATTGTAAACCTTTATTACACTTATAAAAACACAACTATAGCATATATATTTTGAAAGTACAGGTTGTCCTGAAAAAAGAGACATAAAACTTGATTGTGGGATACAGGGAGAGCTGTTAACAGCAATAATAAAACATTTATGCCAGGCGAGTGAACTGTCCAAAAAATGCCCTTGGACCCCAGGGGGTTAAAGTAGACATTCATTTTCTATAATAAATTCCAATAAGTCAGGAGTACATACTTATTTCATAAAAGATGAGAGATCTTCTTCAGGTTTTTACTACTGTGCTGCAGCATTTTGGCACTGCTTCTGCTCTCCTTTTGTTCACCACTAGAGGCTTCAGCACATACAGCAGCATCAAGTGCAGTACAGAATATGAAGCCAGATGTTAGCCTGTAAGCACAGACATAGACATGCAGCATTGTGGGAATATAAACATTTAATCACTGCTTAAACTCAAATTGTTGTTGTGAACCTGTCAGAACTTTGCTCTGACCTTTGAACATTTACGAGAGTTTGAAGATGCAGAAGTAGCAGCTTAACACTTTCAGTCAACTACAGTGGAACCTTGAGATACAAATTTAATTTGTTCCATTACCAAGCCAGTCTGCTCGTATTTCAAACAAATTTTTGCCATTGAAAATAATTAAAATAATTTGAATCTGTTCCAGCCTTGTAAAACATCCCCAGACCACTCTAAATTATGAATAGACATGTATACTTTACCTGTGCATAGTAAAATATATATAAAAAAAAGGAAAAAAATTTATTACGTTTTACGGAGAAGGGAGGGAGGTTTGTGCACAAACTAAATTTAAACTGTAGATCCTTAAAAGGATCATACAGATGTAACTTTAATTGAAACTTGCAGGTCTTTTGGATAAAAACTTATCCAAGGAGGTTTGCTTCTTCCTGCCTTTCAAAATGTGATGGACAAGTGTCATTAAAAAGTGCTGAAGCACGACCAGTGGACACTTTTTCTGGGTGTTTCTTTTCAGTGAAGCAGCTTCTTCTCCTCTGATGTTATATGGTAAATGGTAAATGGACTGCATTTATATAGCGCTTTTCCATCTGCATCAGACGCTCAAAGCACTTTACAATTATGCCTCACATTCACCCCGATGTCAGGGTGCTGCCATACAAGATGCTCACTACACACCGGGAGCAATAGGGGATTAAAGGCCTTGCCCAAGGGCCCTTAGTGATTTTCCAGTCAGGTGGGGATTTGAACCCATGATCTTCTGGACTCAAGCCCAACACCTTAACCACTGGACCATCACCTCCCCTAGGAGGTGGCATCCGTATCATCCATGGCATGCCACGGATGATATATACATCATCCGTGGCATTTTTTCCAGAATAATCCAATTTCGTCACATTTAAACACTTGTTGCAGGACATAGCCTTCCTTCGCAACAAGTGCCGCAAAACGTGTGATGTATTCTTCCGCTGCCTTAACATCCACACTAGAAGCTTTTCCTCCTCTTTCTCTCCACTTTTCTTTTTGCTCCGTTGGCATCCCGAAGCGCGACTCATAACTTAGATTTCCGCTCGTATTCCAAACAAAAATATGGACCGAGCGACAGCTCGTATTTCAAAAAACACGTATGTTGAGTCGCTCGTATGTCGAGGTTCCGCTGTAATTCATATAGTCAAAATTGGACCAGTTCATAGTGCATTTACAGTGGCTTGCAAAAGTAGTCAGCCCCTTGGTATTTCACACATTTTAATTTGTTTATGACATTTCACATACAAAAGTAAATCAGGCTTCTCAATATAAAAATTTCTAAAATGATCTTCCTTAGACTCAAACTGAAAGTAAATCTCTACAACTTGATATGAATTAATTAAAAATATAAAAGCCAAGATGATGGGTTGCATAAGTAATCAACCCCTTTGGTATAATACCTGTAAATAATCAGTTTAATTACCAGTTTTCTTCAGACAAGTCAGGGGATGGATACATGAACATTTCCAAGTCATTGAATATTTGTTGAACTTTAATTACATCAATTATAAAGAAATACAAACAGTATGGAACTCTATGGCAAATCTGCTTGGAGTCGACAGTTCTCAAAAACTGAGTGACTGTGCAAGAAGGAGAAGAGTGAGGAAAGCCACCAAGACACCCAGACAACCCAGAAGAAGTTATAGGCTTCTGTGGCTGTGATTGGAGAAATTGTGCACAGTACATATTTTGCAGTTTATATCCCCAATTATACAGCTTCATGTGGAGCAGAGGAGGATTTTATTAAAAAGAAGACCTGAAAGTTCAGCTACAGTTTGCTAGAAGGTCAATCTGAGATGCAAGCCTAGATTTAATGTTTTGGTGAAAGAAAGCCCTCCTCTGCTCCACTTCATCATGAAGCTGTATAACAGTGGATAGAAAATGCACCATGTACTGTGTACAATTTTTCCAATCACAGCCACAGAAGCCTATAACTTCCTTTGGGTTGTCTGGGTGTCTTGGTTGGTTGTAGAGATTTGCTTTGAGTTTGAGTCTAAGAAAGAAAATTTTTGAAATTTTTATATTGAGAAGCCTGATTTACTTTTTGTATTTGAAATGGCATAAACAAATTAAAATGCGTGAAATACCAAGGGGCTGACTACTTTTACAAGCCATTGTAGATCGATCCAGCGGTGTGAGGATCGATGTATTTGAATTGTTTACTGAATCTGATTTCTGATTCATATCAGTGAATTGTTGCTCCCCTATAATCCATGCCTTGCACTTTCAAAGTGATTGTATCCTTCCACGTTGTCAGTCCTGCCATGTGTTCCAGGCGAGTTTGGCGAGGTCTGCAGCGGCCGCTTGAAGATGCCGGGGAAGAGAGAGATCTGTGTGGCCATCAAGACACTGAAGGCCGGATACACAGACAAGCAGAGGAGGGATTTCTTGTCTGAGGCCAGCATTATGGGCCAGTTTGACCACCCGAACATCATTCACCTCGAGGGTGTGGTCACCAAATGTATGTGAATCCTCGTATTTGGTTGAATTTTAAGTTCACTCAACTGGTTTATGTGGACAATTAATTTTTTAAATACAGCAGATAACCTTTGTCGTCAAGGCTCTGATCTCCTCACTCCAAATAGAATTCACTTAAAGGGGTCACATGGTACACATGTTCAGCAAGTTGGTACTGGTTTACAGGCGACTTAACATTGGCTGGTTTCTGTGCCTGTTCCTTTAAATGGAAAAGAACTGCCGTTTGCCACACCCCTTCTGTCAGCAAGACTGGAAAAAGATTCAGTGACAAAGTGACATATAATTAGATCCATATGTAGTTGGACCTGTAAACCTGGATGCTGTAAATGCAAGGGCTGCGCAGGTACGTAGGGCTTAACCAAGTTTGCCAGGTAGGAAGGTGCCAGTCCGTGAACAATTTTATAAACCAACAGTAAGACTTTAAAATCCGATCTGGCAGAAACTGGTAGCCAATGAAGGAATGCCAGAATGGGTGTAATGTGGTCAAACCTTCTACTTAGTGTCAAAAGTCTGGCAGCAGCATTCTGTACCAATTGAAGTCCCCGAATGCTAGACTGCGGCAGGCCAGAAAAATTCAAGACCCCGCCTTCACTCTGCTCTACATGATGTAAAATTTGTGCCTTGCAGCTTCTTATCGGATCTGCTGTCGTGAAATTGAGCAAACATGGGAGACGCCAAAAGAATGCAGAAGGGGATGGATACATGAACATTTCCAAGTCACTGAATATGTCCTGACCTCTAGTCATTAATATAAACATTATAGTACTTACTGTCCGGTAAATCTCCCTGAAGTATGCACGTCTGAAAAACTGAGGGACTGCATGTGAAGGAGGCTAATAAAAGTATGTACCAAGACAACCAGGGCAGCTCTGAAAATGTTATAGACATGTGAAGCTGTGAATGTAAAGACTGAGCATAGTGCAACTTCTGTCTGTTGCATCACCAGTTATACAGCTTCATGGTGGAGTAGAACAGAGAGGATTGTATTAAAAGGATGCAAAATTTCACCTACAGTTTCCCAGAATGCACATGGGAGACTTGATTGAATTTGTTTTCTTGTGTAATGGAAGGTGTCAGAGGGTTCACTACTTCTTATGTCTTCCTTGTGACATCATCATGACACCACTTATCATCTCTGCGGCCCTATCGGTTGTGGAGATATAGCAGCAAATATGATTTTGCACCATGTTTGTTGACCTTGATGTAATATTCCCACCAGGTTTGGTAAAAAATCCATTCAGCCATTTTTTTTTATTTTGTTCACATACAGACACACACAGAGCCAATTACAAACACCTGCAGACTAAAAATCCTTCTCTGTTCCAGGACACCGTCAAGTTGTGGCTGTTGATGCGACAGAACTTGTGTCACTGTGCACAGCTTCTCCAATCACTGACACTGAAGCCTATAATGTCTTCAGTGAAACAGCCGTTTTGGTGTCAGTTACATGGTGTCAGTTACACGGACACAAGAATCACATTTATTAGTTTTTTGATGTGTGTGGTGTGTTGAGTTGGGTATAATCATGTGAATGTAGGTGCCGCCTGCCTTGAGAGGGGTCGAATGAACACTTGCAGGGCACTCGCTGTCTTTTGCCCGCTGATGCGCACGAACGGTTGTGGCGGCAGGTGTACGAGGCGTTTGAGGCGGCTCCGATTTTTCACGAATGGCATGCAATTCCTCCTTCGTGCACTAGTCAGCTTCAATCGGGTTATGTGTGAAGGGGCCCTTAGGGATGGTGTGAGATGATTTTTTTTTTTATGAGTAATTGTCAAAAAATTCTTTTGTGTAATATCTTTGAGTTATTTTACTTACTTAAAATGTGACTGAAAACTACACTCAACAAAAATATAAACGCAACACTTTTGGTTTTGCTCCCATTTTGTATGAGATGAACTCAAAGATCTAAAACTTTTTCCACATACACAATATCACCATTTCCCTCAAATATTGTTCACAAACCAGTCTAAATCTGTGATAGTGAGCACTTCTCCTTTGCTGAGATAATCCATCCCACCTCACAGGTGTGCCATATCAAGATGCTGATTAGACACCATGATTAGTGCACAGGTGTGCCTTAGACTGCCCACAATAAAAGGCCACTCTGAAAGGTGCAATTTTGTTTTATTGGGGGGGGATACCAGTCAGTATCTGGTGTGACCACCATTTGCCTCATGCAGTGCAACACATCTCCTTCGCATAGAGTTGATCAGGTTGTCAATTGTGGCCTGTGGAATGTTGGTCCACTCCTCTTCAATGGCTGTGTGAAGTTGCTGGATATTGGCAGGAACTGGTACACGCTGTCGTATACGCCGGTCCAGAGCATCCCAAACATGCTCAATGGGTGACATGTCCAGTGAGTATGCTGGCCATGCAAGAACTGGGACATTTTCAGCTTCCAAGAATTGTGTACAGATCCTTGCAACATGGGGCCGTGCATTATCCTGCTGCAACATGAGGTGATGTTCTTGGATGTATGGCACAACAATGGACCTCAGGATCTCGTCACGGTATCTCTGTGCATTCAAAATGCCATCAATAAAATGCACCTGTGTTCTTCGTCCATAACAGACGCCTGCCCATACCATAACCCCACCGCCACCATGGGCCACTCGATCCACAACGTTGACATCAGAAAACCGCTCACCCACACGACGCCACACACGCTGTCTGCCATCTGCCCTGGACAGTGTGAACCGGGATTCATCCATGAAGAGAACACCTCTCCAACGTGCCAAACGCCAGCGAATGTGAGCATTTGCCCACTCAAGTCGGTTACGACGACGAACTGGAGTCAGGTCGAGACCCCGATGAGGACGACGAGCATGCAGATGAGCTTCCCTGAGACGGTTTCTGACAGTTTGTGCAGAAATTCTTTGGTTATGCAAACCGATTGTTTCAGCAGCTGTCCGAGTGGCTGGTCTCAGACGATCTTGGAGGTGAACATGCTGGATGTGGAGGTCATGGGCTGGTGTGGTTACACGTGGTCTGCGGTTGTGAGGCTGGTTGGATGTACTGCCAAATTCTCTGAAACGCCTTTGGAGACGTCTTATGGTAGAGAAATGAACATTCAATACACGAGCAACAGCTCTGGTTGACATTCCTGCTGTCAGCATGCCAATTGCACGCTCCCTCAAATCTTGCGACATCTGTGGCATTGTGCTGTGTGATAAAACTGCACCTTTCAGAGTGGCCTTTTATTGTGGGCAGTCTAAGGCACACCTGTGCACTAATCATGGTGTCTAATCAGCATCTTGATATGGCACACCTGTGAGGTGGGATGGATTATCTCAGCAAAGGAGAAGTGCTCACTATCACAGATTTAGACTGGTTTGTGAACAATATTTGAAGGAAATGGTGATATTGTGTATGTGGAAAAAGTTTTAGATCTTTGAGTTCATCTCATACAAAATGGGAGCAAAACCAAAAGTGTTGAGTGTATTTCAGTAACAAGGATCATATTGTAATGTAGGTTATATTAACACAGAGAGGTCAGTCACTTCTGATGTCCATTTTTCATGTTAAAAAAAGAGTAATAGCAAATTTTAAACATAAATCATTACTAACCACAAATGTGGCTTTGGATGAATTATAAAAGAATTTTGCAACTGCTAAAGGTGTCTTCGTGTGGTTGTGTGCACACGACCACATAAAGCATGTAAATGTGTACTTTTTCAGAGTTTTTGGCTTTTGCACCTACAGCTTCGAAATATATATGACCACCAATGTTGCACGTGGTCCAAAATATCTATAATTCACATATATGAGTGCTTATAACTGGTGGTATCCCCAGGTGGGTTTTGTCCAGATGGAAGGGGTCCAACATTGGTAGGGGGGGTGTGTAGAGGTAACTGGGCAGTTGGGAGGGGTCTAATGGGTTCAGAAACAGACCCTGTAGTCCGGCACCAGACTCATTAATCATGGTGTCAGTTGTAAATGTGTTTAGGGTTAGGGAGTGATACCCTATCCCTCCTCTATCTGCTGCTGCACAGCCACAAAACACCAGCCAAATCTCTCTCCCTCTGCCCTTGCCCTTTTCTCTCTCTCTCTCTTTCTCTGTCTCCCTTTTCCACCTTCCTTCGATGCTATTTGTCAGGTTTGAGGTGAACACGTGTGTCTAAATTCTTGTCAGCACATGCTGGAGTGTGCACGCCTTTGATTGCATGCATGTGTGCGTGAGCGTAACCACAGGTGATGGCCAGCCTCGGCTCCGGTTAGATGGATGAGCGGCCTTAATATTTGGTGACACAACAGCCCCGTCCTATCTGCGCCAGATAAAACTCTCTTACATCCAGACAGCCGTGCACACAGACAGATGCACGTGGCCATGTGCACTTATCTTATCCGGCTGGAGCTGAAAGTGAACAGCAGCCCAATTGCTTATCACCTATCGCACCTCTCACTGCGGGGAATGACCTCTCACGGACAAGAGGACGGGGCAGAAATCAGAGACGCGCAGTCGCCGGAGAAGGCGCACATAGAGACTCGGAGAGCAAGAGGCGGGAAAGTGCTTAGGAGCTGATGGATTACAGGAAAGATAAAGAACAACGGCAAGGACGACAAAGGGAAAATGCAGTGGGTGGTAAAACTACTGAACCGGAGGCTGCAGCAGAAAGAGACGGAATGAGAGATGAAAAAAGACAACGATAAGCTACGAAGCAACACGAAAGGAAGATGAGAAACTCATTCGATGACTTCCACTACGCCTCCTCCTACTCTTACTCTTTGGGAGCTTTACTCGAGCTGTTTTTGCAAAATTAGTCCTTCAAAATCCATTATTTGGATTGCTCCCACCACCAACATAATCAAGAGAAAGTAAATTCTCAACCTGGCTTCACTTTCCAGGCATGTCCGATGGAGCCAATTAAAGCTTATTAATTATGAAGCAACGCTAAATAGCCTCTAAAAATACATAAAAGTGCAGAAATGCCTCACCGCTGGCTGCCGTCCACCTTGCTGTATGCTGCTATCACACGTCTTTGTAATTAAAACCAGCTTCTCCTGGAGCTTAAAATCAGAGGCCTTACAATTAAAGCTTGATTTACATAAGGTGAGAGCGTGCTGATTTCAATAAGATCCGCTTTTAAATGCCAGGGCTGAGCCGGCGCTTTGTTCACAGCAAACTGAGAGCCTCCCGAGAGCTTTTGCACCAATATCGTCCCCTGTTGCGTTTGTCCCCTTCCCCTGATTTGTTGGCAGGTGATAATCAGCCCGGCAGCGGAGCCCTTACCCGGAGTTCATTGTCAAAAGCGGTATGGCGGATTCAGTAAACAAGGAATTAGCATGCAAATAGCCTGTGAGGAAGAGGGCAGGGCTGGGAAGGTGAGAGTTTAAGGTCGCAGGTCAGACGCTCCTCAGACTTGATTGGGGAGCTGTCAGTCACCGGCAGCCCCGGGGCACAGGCGCCAAACAAAGGGAACAAAGATGGCTGAAAAAGAGGGCCCCCGCTCTCCCCCAACTTTAACTCCACTTCCTCTTTTTTGGGGGCATGGCAGAATTGCCCCGTAATTAATGGTGTGCCAATCACGCGGCGGGTAAGGCGGTGACTGACGGCCTCTTGGCATTGCAAAGCGGCCTGCTGGGGAGCGGAGGAACTTCACCTTCAAGACCTCAGCTGCCAACCTCCAAGCTGTCTGCGACTGCAAGCGGAGCCCCAAAATGGCCAACTCAGCACTTCTTTGAGCCACTTTAATGTGTACCTTCACTGCACCGCCTGACATAAAGTGCACAGGACAGCCACACTGACTAGAAGGAATTTGCGGCGCTCCGCAGCATGTGTTGTTCCATGGCTGGTTAGGCACCGGCCTGCTGTCGTTTTTGGACAAAAACAAGTCACGCTCCTTTCCTTCTTCTTCTCTTCCTTTACTCCTGTCCTCATTCCCAGTATCCATCCAATGTCCTAAGAGACAACGACAGACAGGGACCTCCCCACCGCCTGCCCCCGGCACACTTAGACACACAGACACTCTAGCACTTGGAAAATGACAGGATGGGGTAAAAAAGACCAGACGAGGAGTGCAAGGGGTGGCGGGAAAGAGCGTGAGCAAGAAACCCCAAAAAAATAAAGCAAATGAAAGGTGTTACAACCAGGTCCACAAGTATTTGGACATCAAGGCAATTTTTGTAGCTTTGTCTCAGTACATCAACACAGCGAAGTTGAAATAAAACACTCAAAATGTGCTTGTAGTGTAGACGTTCAGCCTGAATTCACAGGGTTCAACAAAAACATGACATTTAGATGCCACAAGTAAAAGGACAAACTATACATAGGGATTATTCTTATTACAAATCATCACTTTTACAGCCAGCTTTCTTATGTCAAGTTAGGAGACAGATACAGGAAGTAACCCAAGTAACTGAATATGTGTTTGACATTGACAAAAATGGTCCATGTCTTGGTTCATGTCTCTTATGTGAAGCTTAAATTTTGCTGCTTCTTTTGAAGACAAACCTTCTCTGTTCCACACCACCATCAATCTGTATAAATGGTGATGCAACAGACAAAATTATGCTGTGCAGTTTCTCAAACTCTATAAATCCTTCAGTTTTCATGGGTGTCTTGGTACCTTCCCTCACTTCCTCGTGCACATTAATTCATTCATTTTTGACAACTGCCTACTTTAGACAGACTTCCACACAGTGCCAAACTGTACTGTTTCTACTTCTTAATGATTGATGCAAATGACGTGTAAGACATATTTCAGTGAGTTAAAAATGTTTATGTATCTATTTGTTGGCTTGACAAAAGAAACCTGGCTGCAAAAGTGATGATTTATATGAACAGTAATCCTTATATATAAAATCTGTCCAATCATTTTTGGCTTCTCAATGTCATATTTTTATTAAAATCTTGAATTAAAGATGAAAACCTGCACTCCAGGCACATCTTTTGACTCCTCTGTGATGGTGTACAGAGGCAAAATGTCAAAAACTGTGTGTCCAACTACTTATGAACGTGCTGTGGCAGCAGAGCTGCAGGTGGTGGAGGAGCAAGAAGGCGAACGGACAGTGACAAGAGCAGAGTGCCACGGGGATTCTGGGTGCGCGGCAGTGATGACACTTTGGATTATATGTCCAATGGTAGTTCGTATTTGCACAAACACAAGATGGTGTGTGTGTGTGTGTGTGTGTGTGTGTGCATGAGTGTGTGTTGTGGAGATGCCTCTGTGTGTGCAGCGGTGGAGGAGGGACGTCAGGGAAACCAAGACAATGAGCTAATGAAGTCACTGCAGGGCTGAGTGGGATGGGGTACCACATTTACTTACACACACGTGCACACTCCCTCGAGGTGCCACTTGCTGTGCCACGGTGTGATGTGCATCATTTCCCACTGTAATCATCTGCCTTTCATTGTCTCCCTGTCTCTAGGTAAGCCCGTGATGATTATCACAGAGTACATGGAGAACGGATCACTGGATGCATTCCTCAGGGTCAGTCATGTGCTTCTGTCTGCACACGTGCACGGGCATGTTGATAACCATCTTATCTCTGTAATGTCATCCACCAAAATTACAAGCGCTCGCTCGCAAACATTTGCACTAATCTTTATCCAACCTTGATCGACTTACGTCTCTGTGGCGAGGACGTTGGGGCAGGTTTGTCCTCCGTGTTTGCAGGGTTTGGCACACACACAGTCATACACATCCTGAATGGTTCAAACATATCAAATCTGAAAAGGGCCACACACTTTCATAGACTGGAATGAATTATGAACATGATGCGATCCCAGCTAGAAGTATATTTTCAATTTCTCAGCCCAAATAAATGTTGGTGTTGGCATTAGGAGGAATGTTACCATATCCTGCCTGTTTGTGCTCTGAAAATTAACACTTTTCCAATCAATTATATGTTATATCTTTAATAAATTAGGCCACTATTAAAGCTTCAAATGTTACTTCTTGTTTTTACCACTTAAAAGAACATTAACTTTAATGTTATATAAATATGGAAAGGTAGGGTCATACAGTAACACGCAGAAAATAAAAAATAGAAAATAGATCCCAATTTTCAAATCAGTTATTGTTAAGTTGAAATTCAATACACATTTAATTTATTTATGAATATTTATCAGGTTGTCATCATTTTTAATGTTTTGTGATGCATAAATTGTGCATAAAACATTTGCACAGTACTATACATTAAAGGGCTTGTTAAGTCAAACAGTCACAGACTGAACGATCCCCACAAAAAAAATCAGTCCCCTTTTGCATACTGTGCATACGTCATTTCAGAGCATCAGCAGCGATTAACAGATTATCGCCTCGTTTCATCTTATAACTGATTTTAGAATGATTTAAGAGAGATTTACTTTGTCATCTGATGTTTAATCATCACATTGTTCCCTATGATCGGTTTGGGTGTAGAGAGTCAGACTCAGAGAGTCAGGCTCAGACGTGCTGCTGTGGCGCTCTGAAGGCTGACCCGTCTTTTATTATGAAATAGGCTGAATTTGTGTGGAAATGATTGTTGTACAAAAGCTTCAGATATCTGTCGCTGAGATACATGATAACTGGAGTGCAGTTTGAAGCAGAAATGAGGCAATAATCGGTGAATCGCTGCTGATGCTCCGAATTGACGTATGCGCAGTATGCAAAAGGGGACAGATTTTTAGGGGGGACCGTTCGGTCTGAGAGACAGGCATGAAATGTTTTTTTGACTCGCCATGAGATTTTTGGCTTCTGTGCTGTTTGTGAAAGATTTTTTACATTGGCACTTTTCCCCTTGAAATAAGTTCAAAAAATTAGATAAGAAAACTCATTTTGAGCTGTACTGCACTAATACCAGGAAGTGCTATGAGTTTGTTTCATCTAAAAAATGAGTAAAAAGATATTTCCAAGACACTCAGGGTTTCAAAATTTAAGGCTTTTAAGACATAAGTGGCTAAGTGGCTCTACTCTACTCTTTTCTATTCTTCTATTGTACTCTTCCTTTTTAGATATTTAAATATACCTTAGTATACTGACATAGTTCCACCTTAGAATTGGAATATAATATATAAGATATACCTTACTGAATTTTCATAAAGGTTTTAAGATGCATCATCTCAAAATAGTTCTTTATATGCTATTGAAATTTTACTTAACCACAAATGATTGTCTTATGTTAAGTGTAACTAGATATTTGGATGAAAAAGTTAACAAATGTACTTGGTAATAGTACATTTTTTCACTTCACTCATGGTGCAGTATTTTTCAATGATCATAGCTGTTGTCTTTCATGGATCCCAAATGGTCTTTGTTAGAAACCTTGTCCATTTCTTGAAAAGTCATAGGGGGTCCAGGATGGTATATTCCATCATTATGTATTGCACTGTGTCTTGTTTTAATCATGTTGGAATTTACAAGAGTTTTGAAATATTCTTTTTTCTTTTTGTCCATCATAAACGCGGATGTACATTGTAATCTCTTTCATTTCCACGGGGCCTGTAATGTCATTGTAGATGCCGTGATATTGCTGGGAGGTTTTCTAGACGTATCAAGGTTGCACTGGCATTACATTACAGACATACAATTGTTTTTGCACACATCACATGTTCTGTCTATTGCTTTACATCAGCAAACCGTGCGCTATATCATGGAATCATCTTCACATGCCCATTAGTCATGATTATCGACTGCAACATTTCGAGATGTATATCTGTGAACATGAGAATAAGAAGTAACGGAATGCATACAGTACTCTTTTGTCAAATCACAGTGCAAATATGCTCTTTTATCTTAATGTACAGTAAGTATGAATTCTCCACTCGGCGGCAATTATTTTGGGATCCAATTATAGGATGAGTTATAACACAAAAAACTGCAGTGCCATCAGAGTGGACCTTATGAGCTTTATTTTCAAAGCGATTAAATCACTGGTGTTTAAATGCAGTTTTAAAGCACAGGAGCACTTTAATGTACTGTGACAGGAATAAAGCTGGGTCTGCAGTTTGTCGTTCCTTACGCCTGCACACACTTCTCTCTATTTTTATTCATTCTTGCGTGATATTAATGTCGTCACACTATATTGGACAAAAGTCAAGCTTTTTAAAATGATTTAAAAATTATTCTTGAACTTCATAATTGCTAACTTATTAAATAAAATTGAAATAAGTTATCAAGAGTTTTTTTAAATGCCTAATTACCTCTGCCCAGGAGGTAATGTTTGTGCCACCATTTGTTTGTCTGTTTGCAAGATAACTCAAAAAGTAATAAGTGAATTTCAATGAAATTTGGTGAGCAGATACACAATCTTCCAGAAAATAAGTCAGTCGATTTTGGAGGTGATCTGGAATATATTCTGGAACTGATATCCAGACTAGTGTTTGGCACATAGCAACATTTCACTCAAAAATTTGTCAGGATCTTGGTGAAGTTTGGTGAACAGATGGTTAATGTCCTAGAAAATGAGGGCTTTTTTTTATTTGATCTGGAACATATTTTGGATCCAGAAGACATTTAAAGCATTCAAGAAGACTTACTTCAAATAATTTATTAGTAATGAAATTTAGCAACATTTTTTGAGCAGATGAATAATTGCATAGGAAATAATTTGTGTATTTTTTGAGTCAATCTGGAACATTCTTCTGGATCCAGAAGAATGTTAAAGAAATAGCAGCACTGATCTCACATATTTATCAATGGATCCCGATGAAATTTTCTAAGCAGATAAATAAATTAATAGGAAACCAGACATGTTGCTAAATGCAAATGAAACTGGGTATTTTTTTTGGTGGAGAATATGTGGCCTTGGTGGAGGTTTGTGCTTTTAAAATCCAGGTGTGTCTGAAGCATCTGTGTAATTATGTGTCATAATCTTCACTCAATAAATGAATAAAATAAGTTTGGAAATGTTTAAAAGGCAACAGTGTATTACGTGTTTTGCGTAATGCTTTTGAGAATACAAATACATTTAATATGGGACAAAGTGTAATACAGATGCAAAAGATCCATGAAAATCTAAATAATGATGTTTTTTATTTCTATATTGTTGTATTGGTGTATAATGGCCAGTCTCAGTTCTTTTAAAAAAAATCATCCTTAGAATCATTATGAACAGATAAATAGAGGTGAAATATTGTAAAACATAATTCAACAACACGTGATAAACAATGCCTGTTTAACATTTTAACGGCAATACATTTGTTTGTTTGTTTATTTTTGCAGAAGAACGATGGTCGCTTCACAGTTATCCAGCTGGTTGGCATCCTGCGTGGAATCGCTTCGGGCATGAAATACCTGTCAGACATGAGCTACGTCCATCGCGACCTGGCGGCTCGTAACATCTTAGTAAACAGCAACCTGGTGTGTAAGGTGTCAGATTTCGGCATGTCCCGCGTGCTGGAGGATGATCCTGAAGCTGCTTATACCACCAGGGTGAGTTTGTGTGCGAGGGAGTGTTCTCCTGAGCGAGCGGTGCAACTCTGCTGCTTCTTCTTCTTCTTCTTCTTCACCTTCCCTGTCTGTTTTGTCAGCTTTCATTAACCAGCCCATCTTTCAATTACAGGGAGGGAAGATCCCCATCCGCTGGACGGCCCCGGAGGCAATCGCTTACAGGAAGTTTACCTCAGCCAGCGATGTGTGGAGCTACGGCATCGTCATGTGGGAGGTGATGTCATATGGCGAGCGGCCATATTGGGACATGAGCAACCAAGATGTAAGCCATGACAGAAACTAATAGATCTCGTAGTTCATAAACCGAATTGTGTGCAGTGTTTTCATCAATAATGCACACGCCGCTGATGTGATATTAATGCTCAAACCATGTTACCTCGTCTCTTGTGTGCTGTCAAACATTTTTTAAAAGATACTTCATCATTTCAACATAGTTATTTAATATAATTTACCTGCAGTGGTTATGAAACACCAGCAGAGAATTCCCTTTTCTCATTATACAGTGAATTCACATTTCTACTACTATTAATAATGATTAGGAATGTATTTCATGCATAACTAAATGTTTGTGAAGCTGATGGCTCAGGTACTTAGATGTTGAACTTGCTGCATAAAATTCAGAAGTAGCACAACATATAGTAGCTGTAATCAGTTCATTTCAGTTCATTTGGTTGTTAAAAAATAATTCGAAATTACAGTATGTAGAGAGAGAGAGAGAGAGAGAGAAAGAGAGAGATACTGTTACAACTGCTGAATCATCTGTCTTCTAGTTAGAAAAAAAGAAATACAACACCACTGGTAGAAATGCAACATGGGAAACAAGAGCAATCCAAGATTACTGACGGCCGCCAATCTGGATACGAATCATCACCAAAATTCAGTGGAGTCTTCCATGCCCTAATATGTATCTGTGGTGCAAATTTGGTAAGAATCTGTGAAGTAGTTTTGACGTAATCCTTCAAATCTTATGTAAACTGAAATCTTGATCGAGAATCCAGATCCGGATCACCTCCAAAATTTAATGGGTTCTTCCATGGCCTAATATCTATCTGTGGCGAAAATTTCATCAAAATCTGTGTGGTAGTTTTGCCGTAATCCTGCTAACAAATGTAATTAAACTTAAATTTGTGAATAACAACAGAGTTCAATATAAAGGGAATTACATTATTGATAATAACAGTCAGGCTTCAAACCACAATTCTTTTTTACAGTTAGTTATCAGAAAAACTCTTAATTTAAAATTTCCAGTTTTGAGTTCTACCTTAAAATTACTGTTACCACATCATTTAGAACCAAATGAAATACCAGTTAATAATGTAAGGCTGTGGCATAACAATATGTATCTTTTGGACACTATAAAAATGCCTATTTATATAGGCTATATTTTTGCTAATGCTGCAGTTAAGCTGGGCTATGTTGGCCACATTGTTGAAGTTTTACTTCCAACATGTTTACGTGTTAGCCTGTCCACCACACACGGATTAAGTTGATGTCCAAGACAATGTTATTTCAGGCACAGGTTTTTGTTCTGGAACATTAAAAACATATAAAGTTTCTGGTTTTACTTTTGTTCCGAGATCAATTGTTTCTGTTTTTCATTTTCACCCCTTGAACCCTTTCAAATCCTCGACTACCTGTAGTAATACTGTCCAACACAGGTTGTGTCTGTTTACTCTCATTAAACTTAATCCTAGGTGATCAAAGCTATCGATGAGGGCTATCGACTGCCCCCACCCATGGACTGCCCCGTGGCGCTCCACCAGCTCATGTTGGACTGCTGGCAGAGGGAGAGGGCGGACCGGCCTAAATTTGGACAGATTGTCAACATGCTGGACAAGCTGATCCGCAACCCAAACAGTCTGAAGAGGACTGGAGGAGAGGCCACTGTCAGGTACATGTACAAGACTTGAAAATATATCAGTGAAGGCTAAGGGTAAAATACATTAGCTCCAGAATACTTTAATCGATCACTGTACATTATTACATCCCCACTCATGCCCATTATGGAGTAATTTCAACAGTAGTAAAACTTTAACATTGAACAAACAAATAACTGTGATCCAAAATTTGTATCACTGGTTATCTATGTATTTTATGTTATTTCATCTTTTAAGAAATACTCGTATACGTCTTCCCTGAAGTAGTTGATTTTAATTGTATCATAATGTCATGGTGTAATATCAAAATGCGGTTTGATTTAATACAAGTTCCATGATAGGATTTTCAGGATACCCGATATGGTGTTACACCCTGAAATACAACATTAAAATAATGAAGAAAAACAAAATAAAAGGGAATACAGAGGATTTCCTCCCTACAACTATAGCAGAGACACTGATTCATGCTTAAGCCTCGTCCAGAAATAATTCCAGTTTTATTTTCAACTCTACAAATCACAGATGTGAAATATCTCCAACAAAATAAAAATGTGGTTGTGTGAATTAATGGCATATTGCTTTCCAGATTCATTGCAGTTAAAAAGTATGGAATCATCATCAAAAAGAATCACAATTACTACTTTGTTGTTTATGACAGCCTGAATTCTTCTATGGATTTCATTCATTACAATCGGTGTTCTCTGTCAAGATGGTTCCAACTTTATCAAATAGCTGTTGACAGATCAGAACTGCAGGACGGAGCCTTGACATAGAACAACATTCTTAATTTCCACCACAAACTGTCAATCGGGCCAAGATCTGGAGTGTTTCCTGGCCATGTCATTGCTTTGATATGCCTCCACCGAAGTAAAGCTTTCACGCCCTTTACACAGTGGTGAGATTGACACATAGGCTGTGCTATATCCAGCCGAAGTATTGCAAATTGTATTTGCAAAAGTACTGTTACACATAAATTCTCTCTGTTCTTCACCATTAAAAATGATCTTGCAGCAACACGTGGCACTATTCAACACGACCACCTTCTCCGCAAACCAGATTTAATGGTGCTGTACTCTGAGGAATGTCCCCGGTCTAACAAGGGGAGAATTACGATGTAATGCTGAGTTAAAAACAAACATGACCCCGCAGCTCCGAAACATCACTCTGGAGCTGCTAAACGTGTTAGGAGTGACCTTCATGCGTTTACAGAGTACACGCAGGCCGCTGGGAGTCTGTTTGACTTTAACGAGTGTGTTGGCACACACGCGTGCTAATGGGACAGAAACAGAGAGAGAGGAGTCCTTGTGGATTAATTAGCAGAACTGAACCCTATAAATGCAGCTTTTATAGTAACGAGACAAAAAGTAATGTAGGAAAGAAAATCCATGAGTTTGTGAATGTGAGATTTTTCATCTACTGATTGGAGATGACTTGTTAAAGACGTCTTGTTCTCACAGTTCAACTCAGCAGTCTTTTCAGCATGATAGAACAATACAGAAGGAGATAAAGAGAGTGAGCGAGTGATAAAAATCACCAAAGCAGGAGGAGGCAGCTGCCACCACAGACTCACGGCCGACATCACCTCTGCTAAGCTTGAGAGAGAAAAAAACAGAGCAGTGTATTTGTTACTGCACTAAGACAAATCTTTTTTTAATATCTGACTGTAAAATTCACTGGCACATGTCTGACTGTTGTGTTTTCTGTCAAATAAAGTTTAATGGTGTAAATTGGGATGATATTTCCCAAGAAGGTCAGGTGATTGGCATCAGCGTTCCAGATGTACTCCCTCATTCCTTGGTGGGCCTCCTTCAGGTTGCCACACCCCGCTTATCCCTTGCCTCCTCCACTCAAGTATGTTGTAACTTTACATGTTGGGCTTATACAGCGGTTGGTCTGTGAGTTTTGGTGGAGTTACACTTCAATGGTGCAGTCAGCCCACCCTGATCTCTTCTGGCTTTGTTGCATTTCAGCTGAATGTTAGACACGTAGGGCTTGGGATGTAGGTGGGGTTTGGACTGATTCCTGACATGGGAATGTCTGTGCCCGCACCTGAACTGTACCACCCGTGGCATCTTAACATTATTCAATCACCAAATCTTCATTTGGGTAGTCTTTGGGATTATGGGATTAAGGGCTTGGGGAGTGGGGTGAGATGGGGGCATGGTTTGCTAGCTGTAGACCAGCCCCAACAGTTTCCGCCTTGTATGCCCATACTCCATTGATCCCATGGCCAAAATATCCAAAATGGCTACATTCAGTACCCTAAGTGTTGGGTAGTGAGGTGGTCATGGAGACTGGTTAGTGGCTGTCTGGAAGCAGCCACAGCCACAAACTATTCATGTACTCCAATACATGACTAGGGAGCTATAGTGCTTGGGGGGCAGTGGGAGACCCTCATACATATGGCTGGAGTCGCAGGTTGTGGCCCTCTGGTGCCCTCTAGGTCCCCTAGGCAGTAGCCCACAGTGTGGACATCTTAATGGAATGTTGCTTGGTGGTTCGGCTGTTCCCCTGTGGTCCTCAAGGTGTGGGGGTTAGCACAGGGTGGGGGTGTGTCTTTGGTTAGTTGGGAGTAGTGGTGTTGATTTTGTTTGTGTTATACAATAATAATCGAAGGGAACTTCTTCCAGCGTTCCAGTATTCTAAGTAACCTTAACAAAAAAGCCTCAAGATTACAAATATTCAAGAGATGAAACATTTTCCCACAAGAATCTTTTTCTTGTAGAGTGGTCTGTCTTATACAGTGGAATGTTGACTGTACTGCAACCAGCGAGCCGAACTTGACAAATCATTGAGAAAGCAATACATTATCACATCACTTGCAATCATGATCGATAAAAAATAAATTGGTCACTCCAAAATAGCCTACCCTTTAGACAATGTTGTTTGAAACTAATATGTCGTTGGTCTCTCCATCGTGTCTCTCATGCACACACACAATTTGTCACGCAAACAGGCAAGAATGCCTCTATCACTTTGTGATTTATATTGTACTAATGTTACCGCTTAATCATACATATTTAATCAAACTCACCTTAATTTATCCAGAACTTGCAATCGATCTTCATCTGTGTCATGGTGATTTGTCTTGTCTTTTTTCCATGCATTAGTCTTTTCCACTTATTAAAGACTTGGATTTATAGAGCACCTTATTGTTGCTACCAGAGTGCTTCCAAGTTACATTAGTATTTATTCACTTGCACATTCACACATTGGTGGTGCTGAGCTACTACTGTAGCCACAGGATGTTAGTTTGCTGACGTGCAGCTCAATGTGTTGTGTAGGAGACCATTTAAATCAGTGAAACTCGCGAGAATCGATTTAGATTTTTCATATTTGCAGAAACATTGTGCTGACTGGACAAAATTGCAAGGGTGTGCAGAATTGATGGAGATTGGCTGAATTTGCCTTAATTGTTATGATCACAACATCGTGGATGATCTGATGGTCACATTAAACCAATGAATGCTTGACACAGCTTGTTGTTTATGGATGAAAATATGTTCGATTTTTGCTTTTCCACAAACTATGTTTGATTGTTTTCCTTTTCATATACCAACTAGCTGTTAAGTTGATAGACGTCACATCGTTTAGAATCCTGATGTCTGTGGGCCCTTTGCTACCTTTACCAGTCATACAGTCAAGTCCATAAGTATATGAATATTGACAGAATTTAAGAATTTTGCATCTGTGCAGCACAACAATGGAGTGTTTGGAAACAGATGTACTTCTATCGCAGACCATTTGTATACATAGTTGCTCCATTTTCAGTAGCCATAAGCACAGGAACTGGCCAGTTTCCCCTACAGGACAATACTGCTTTTGTATTTCTTTATGACTGATCTATTAGAAATCCAGGACATACTCAGTGACATGGGAATGGTCATGTATCCATCCTCTGACTTATCAAATTACTTATGGACTTTTCAAATGGAAGGATTATAAAATGGTTGTAAACACCTTGAAATAAAGCCAAAAGGCTACACTCCCACCACATCTTGATTGTTTCATTTCACCTCCATTGTGGTGGTGAAGCGAGACAGCACTACTAAAACTATGCCACTATCCAACTACTTATGGATCTGACTGTACAGCTTTCAAAGGAAATGTTGTTTGTGAGCCTTCAGGCCAATCTCACTGAAGATAAATCACTTTTGACTTTGTTCAGTTTCTAGTGGGACAAAAGTGGCATAAGATAGAGTTGATCCTGACAGATATGA